>NW_015177011.1:733004-778791 GCF_001447785.1 Gekko japonicus
CAGGAATGAGCCAACTGGAGTACATACTACACAGGGTGGGACCATGGCAGAGTCAGTAGTAGAGAATTTGCTTGGCACGCCAAAGGTCCAAATGTAATTTCTGGCCTTACCAGTTAAAAGGGCCAAGTAGTAGGTGACATTAATGACGTCTTCTTATGATCCTGGAGAGCCACTGCCAATCAAGATAGATAATACTGACCTTGACATACCAATAGTCTGACATGCAAGGAAGCTTAAAGAAGGGGGCATGACTCAGTGACAGAGCACCTACCATTGGGACAAAAAATCCCAACTTCAAGTATAGGCTAATGGGATCTGAACTTGCTGAGACGGAGAGGGGAAAAGATCTTGGGATCATAGTGGATAGCTCAATGAAAGTGTCAACCCAGTGGACAGCCCAATGAAAGTGTCAACAGTGAAAAAGACAAATCTCTATGTTAGGGATTGTTAGGAAACGAACTGAACATAAAAAGCCCAGTATTATAATTACCCTGTATAGATCTCTGGTGGGGCCTCATTTGGAATACTGTGTACAGTTCTGGTCACCGTATGTCAAAAAGAACATTGTAGACCTGCAAAATGTACAGAAGAAGGCAACTGAGATGATTAGAGGGTTGGAGGCCCTTCCCTATAAGGAAAGGCTGAAGAGTCTGGGACTTTTCAGTTTAGAAAAGAGATGACTAAAGGGGACATGATAGAGGTTTATAAAATTATGTATGGGGTAGACAGAGTTGACAAAAGAGATTTCCCCCCCTCTCCTAAAATACTAGAACTCAAGGTCATCCAATGAAACTGGTGGGCAGTAGATTCAGGACAGACAAAAGGAAATACTTACGCAGAGTGATTAAAATGTGGAATTCACTGCCAGAGGATGTAGTGATGGCCACAGGAATAAACAGCTTTAAAAGGGGATTAGATAGCAAACAACAAACAAACAAATTTATTAAGAACAGTCATATGACCAAGCAATATAAAAGGGGATTAGATAGTCTATCAGTGGCTACTAGCCACGGTGACTGAGGGGACCCTCCACATTCAAAGGAACTAATCCTCTGAATCCCAGAGCCAGGAGGCCACATCAGGGGAAGGTCTCAGCCTCTGTGCCCTGCTGTTGGCCCTTCAAAGGAATTGGTTGGCTGCTGTGTAAGACAGGATGCTGGACTAGATGGACCAGCAGGGCTCTTCTTATGTTCTTATCTACTTTGCATGCAAAAATTCCCAGGTTTAATCCCCAGTGTCTCAAGTTAGAATGATCAGATTATATCTATGTATTTAAAACATTTCTATCCCACCTTTCCATCCAACTCAGGGTCCCCAAGACAGTGAACATTTCAAACATAAAAACAGTGCTTAAAGTACAAAACATATAAAATATTTTTAAAATGAAATAAAACATAAAACAAATAGTCAGACAAACAGGGAGGAGGGCTAATAAGAGGCAGCCAAACAAAACAAGAATCTAGATGTTACCAGGCAGGCATATTCCCCCACAGTGGCAAGACCTTCTTTTTCCCAGGAAAGGCAGCAGTGGTCTCTCCAACCACAGATAGTGAAAGGTACCCCTGGCAGCCGCTGCTGTGGGCACCATGGCAGTGGCAGAGGCCAGCAGCCATTGCTGAGGGCCTGGGTGTGGAGGCGGTGGCAGCAGCAGGGTTCCGGGGGGGGGGTGGAGTTGGAGCCTCACAAGGCTCAGTGATGTGGGGGGGATATGGGATCCCTCCCTTGCAAGTCTCACGCCCCCCCACTTGTAATTAAATAATAATCACATCCAGATCGTTGACCCATCTAGAAGCCGAATACCCTTTTTTCTCTACAGTATTTTCATCTGAGAGTCAGTTGTTTCCAAGTTGCTTCAACTGCTGGAGTTTTTATTTTTGAATGATTTAATATCTTGAATTGATAGGCCATGTAGATTTCGCAGCTATACCTCTTTAAAGTAAAGGTAAAGGTTTCCCTTGCTCAAAAGCCAGTCGAGTCCGACTCTAGGGCTGCGGTGCTCATCTCCGTTTCCAAGCTGAAGAGCCAGCGCTGTCCGAAGATGTTTCCATGGTCATGTGGCCAGCATGAGCCGCATGACTAAATGCCGTGGTGCACGGAACGCTGTTACCTTCCCACAAAAGTGGTCCCTATTTATCTACTTGCAATTTCTTGCTTTCGAACTGTTAGGTTGGCAGGAGCTGGAACCAGAGACGGGAACTCACTCCGTCATATGGCACTCGGGTCTCAAACTGCTGAACTACTGACCTTCCAGCCTTCAGTTCACCCTCTTAACCACTGAGCCACCGCAGCTTCTCTTTACAGTTTCATTATTCTGTATTTTATACCTCTAGATTCTGTATTAATTGTTCAGAACATTTCATCTCTTGAGAATTATGAATCAAAATATGGCACTCATTTTTCCCCCCTTTTCCAGTTTACACATATCGAACTTTTCAGCTAACCTGACATCATTGAAATCACAGGATGGCGAATGTCTCATTTTATTCCAAAATGTGGATTTTTATCACCATGAGTCAGAGAAACAGAATTGCTTCTCCCCTCCCATAAACTGAGGGTAAGCTATCTTCCCACATAGGATATTGCCATGGTAACCTTGGTAGAGTTACTAGGATGACCTAATAACATTAATTTAGCATTTAAAAACATGCTTCAAAGAGAACTTTGATTTTCACACTTACCTATTCTATATGTTTTAAGTTAGGGTGTGAATTTATACACCAGCTATGCCGATGTTACCATCTGGACTTTGATTAATTTACTTGAATAAGTAGTTTATCAACTAGCCCTGTAATGTTTGAGTTCTTCAGTAGCCCAGTGCTGTCTGAGGAAGGCAACACTGAGAGGAAAATTTTGCAAACCCAGTCAAATCTCCCTAGACCATACCTGAGAGATCAGGTATGGAAAATATAAAGTGAGGAAATCCCAACATCAGATATAATAAATGAGTTATCACTCATAAGCTTCTGGTGGGTATAAGGTATAACAGTGGTCATATATCTTTGGTATAATGCATTTCTGCTGGGAAAGAATACCTAAAAGGAACACCAGAGAGAGAGAGAGAGAGAGAGAGAGAGAGAGAGAGAGAGAACATGCCAAGAGCTGTGAAAAACTACAGGGGGGTATATATGTATATCTTAACTCCCAAGCATATTTTGACCTCTCTCAAGGGGGAAAAAATTGCTTCACAAATATGTAGGGAAGTAGCTCATCCACTTGATAATCTTCTGTCATATATATCTAAGACTCTTAGCAGGTTATAGCGGTGTAGCTGATTGAACAGAATACAAAGACAGTCAAATGAGACATCTTTCAAGAGATCTGTAGTGAGGGTCTCCGAAATTTTTCATAGCAACCAGTGGGGAGAGGGGTTCATGGGGTCAGGAAGTGAATCTGAGGGTGGGTGGGTGGGTGGGTGTTTAACCTTTTTCTTGTCATTGTTTTTCTGTTCCCTCCCTTCATGAATTTCCTATGTAGATAGAAATGTAAAGATACCTTCCTCCAGTGCTGCATTGAAGAGAGTTCAATGCACGAGTTCCCAGTGAGTGAAATGTCTCCATTTTGATTGGGACTGGTGTGAAGGAAAGAAGTTAAGCCTCTTCCCTCTCCATTTTCCCAATCTGAAATAGCCCCAGGAAATCGCGATTTGCCGCACTGTCACAAACATAAAGATACTGATACAAAGTCGGAAGAGTCCCAGGTGCTTCATAAAAAACCCCAAAACTTTGTTCATGGAACCCTCAGTGTCTGGCCCTGACTTATTTGAATTATTTTTTCTGAGGCAAAAGGCTGGTGTTTGGAACACATTTAGAATTAGATTTTGTCTACATAGCTGCAACAGCTTTTTCCTCTGAATACTGAAAGTTCCTGTGCTAACTTTTCCTAATTTGAAATATGCTATAAAGACTTTTCTCTGGGTTCCATGATCCATATGAGAACTTGTGAGCTTTGAGCAGGCCTGTTCTCATTGCGGCAGGGTAGCATTAGAACTAATTAATGCTCTGGGCCTGGCCCGCCCTGAGCGCATTAAGGGGAGGGCGGGATACAAATCCAAATCAATAATAATAATCTCTCCTTATATATAATTGAGTAAGAAGATTCTATATGAACATTCTAAATTTGGCCCCTTTAGTGTTAGGCCGGAAAAACTGCCACTCAGAAGACACTGGCTGGGTTGACTGGCTGCTTTGTGCAGTCCCGCCCAGCGTTCCAAGGTTATTTGCATATGGAAGCTGATTGGACTACACTCCATTCCACACCTCAAACTCACCCCCCTCCCCGCAAGGCAGTTGGAATGTCAGTTGCATATGGAACCTTCAGGGTCTTTTGCATATGGAAGCTGATTGGACTTCACTCCATTCCACACCTCATACTCCCCCCCCCTGCAAGGCAGTTGGAATGTCTGGTGGTGTGTAGGTCCCAGGATCATGTTTTAAAAGCTGCCTGGGGAGATGGGGACCTCAGACAGGTTACAGTGCCATAGACTCCACCCTCCAACCCAGCTATTTGCTCCTGGGGAACTATTGTTGCCAATCTTGGCCCAGCACCCATCAAACCATTCTCTTCAACCCCCTGCTGTGCAGCACACTTTCCCCTAGGGTTGCCAAACTCCAGGTGGGACCTGGAGATCTCCCACTGCTACAATTGATTTCCAGATGACAGAGATCAGTTTCCCCTGGAGAAAATGGCTGCTTTGGAGGGTAGACCCTATGACATTATACCTGCTGAGTCCTTCCGCCCCCCCACCCCGCCCAATGCTGCCCACTACAGAATCCACCCCCCAAAACTCCAGGTATTTCCCTCCTTAGAGCTGGCAACCCTACATTCCCCTCAATGCCTGTTGGTAGGCAACTAAGCTTGGTCCTGTCACCTACTTTGGCCTTTGGGAGAAAACACATTGGGGCCAGTCCTGATAGGGTTGCCAACTCCAGATGGGAAATTCCTGGAGATTTGAGGGATGGAGCCTGAAGAGGGTGAGGTTTGAGGAGGGGTGGGACCTCAGACAGGTACAATGCCATAGACTCCACCCTCCAAACCACTCAGTCCCTCATGGGGAACCATTGTTGCCAATCTCCAGGTGAGGGCTGGAGAGCACTCAGAATTACAACTGCTCTGCAGAAGGGAGGGCAGAAGTCAGCTGAAGTCAAAGGGGCAGATAATGGTAGGTTGATGGTTAGCTGGGAAGGAGATGGGGTTGCCAACTACATGCTGACAAATTCCTGGGGATTTGAGGGGTGGAGCCTGGAGAGGGTGGGGTTTAGAAAACATATTGGGGCCAATCCTGATAGGGTTGCCAACTCCCGATGGGAAATTCCTGGAGATTTGAGGGATGGAGCCTGAAGAGGGTGAGGTTTGAGGAGGGGTGGGACCTCAGACAGGTACAATGCCATAGACTCCACCCTCCAAACCACTCAGTCCCTCATGGGGAACCATTGTTGCCAATCTCCAGGTGAGGGCTGGAGACCACTCAAAATTACAATTGCTCTGCAGAAGGGAGGGCGCAAGTCAGCTGAAGTCAAAGGGGCAGATAATGGTAGGTTGATGGTTAGCTGGGAAGGAGATGGGGTTGCCAACTACATGCTGACAAATTCCTGGGGATTTGAGGGGTGGAGCCTGGAGAGGGTGGGGTTTGCGGAGGGGTGGGACATCAGACAGGTAGAATGCCATAGACTCCACCCTCCAAACCAGCCATTTCGTCCTGGGTAACAATTGTTGCCAATTTCCAGGTGAGGGCTACAGATCACTCAAAATTACAACTGCTCTTCAGGGACCAGAGATCAGTTCCTCTGGAGAAAACAGTGGACTCTGTCATTATACCCTGCTGAGGTCACCACAGCAAAATGACACTGTTTGCCCAAAGCCAGAGTACTCCCCCAGAGCCTCTTTCTAGATCTCGTTGTATTTATTTCCACAATGGGCTTTACTGCTAGTAATAATAAATAATAACAACAATAACAAGGAGGCGGCTGAATCTGGGAGCTGCTCTGGGCCAAGGCACAGTGGCAGCTGAGTCCAGAGAATCTCTAGGACTGGCCATGATGCCAGCAGAGTCCAAGAGATGCTCTGGGCCTGACCAAGGACACAGCTGAGTCTGGGAGTACCTCTGGGCCCAGCCACAGCAGCAGTTGAATCTGGAGAGCCTCCAGGCCTGGCTGTGGTGGCGGCTCAGTCTGAGAGTTGCTCTGGGCATGGTGGTGGCAGAATCTGGGAGCCACTCTGGGCCCAGAGGAACTTCCAGACACCATGGCTGGGCCTGGAGGCAGCTGCGGCAGCCTGGAGGATGCTAGGATCAGCGACGGGGGAAGATGATGGAATCCCCACACACACACACACACACCAGTCTCATGGGACCCCACTTGGGTCACTATATTCTTAACAGTTTTTAGTCCCATCCTGCATGATGACTTAAGTGGAATTAACCAATCTAACTGTGCACAGAACTGAAACCTTAGGGTTGCTTCACAAAAGCATATTTATCATCGTGTCTCAGCACAGTTACTCGATACTTGGTGACTTAGCCGAATGTATGAAATGTCTTAATTGAAGTGTTGTGTTGGAGCAGTGGGTGTTGCCTTCTGACACACTTCTGGTGATGTCAGGGGGTGTGGCATATGCAAATGAGCGATGCTAATAAGTTATGCTAATGAGCTCCTGCACCTATTTTTCTACAAAATGACCCCTGCTCACAGGGTTGTTGTGCAGATAAAAAGGAGGAAAGGAGAATCATGTAAACTGCTTTGGTCCCCACAGTGGAGAAAGGTGGGGTATAAATGAAGTTAAATAAATAATAAATATAGCTAAAGATGGGAGGCAGATAAAAGATTGGTTGGTGAATGGCAGGGGATGTGGAGAGGATGTAGATGTTGCCAGGAGGAGGGATAGAGGAAATACTGTGAGGAGAGGGATACAGGGGAAAGTGAGGTGCCACCCCATAAGTCCGTGAGGGTTCCCTACCACATAACTGGGCCAAGTTTTCCTAGATAGACGCTGCTGGGAGGGGAAACAGAGGGGCAGATAAGGCAGGTTGGCTGTTGGTTGGGAAGGAGACTAGGGTTGCCAACTTCAGGTTAGGAAATACTTAGATATTTGGCGTAGAACCTGGGGATGGTGGGGTTTGAGGAAGGGAGGGACCACAGAGGAGTATAATGTCATAGACTCCACCCTCCAAAGCAACCATTTCCTCCAGGGAAACTATGGTTGTGAACCTCCAGGTGAGGACTGGAGTTCACCCAGAATCACAACTGCTCTCCAGATGACAGAGATCAGTTCCATTGGAGAAAATGGCTGTTTTGGAAGGTGGACACTGTGGCATTTTATGCTGCTGAGATAGCTTCCCTCCCCTAACCTCACCCTCACAAGGCTCTGTTAAATCGACTACTTAACAAAGAGTCAGAGAGTGATTTCAGCAAGTGATTCAGCTTTAATGAACGCAACCAGAACAGAACAACCAGAACAACTTTGCATTGCAGCTGGGCTTCTTTTAAACTCTCCCGGGCTAATGTAGCCACGCCTTACTGTACATAACAACCAATAGGATTGTAACAATAATGTTCAATCACAGACGTTCCCTCTCAGGGAACTTGATGGTAGGTGATTGGTCAGCTCTTCCTGGGCTACCAATAGGGATTGCAAGATTAGGATCCTTGCCCAGGATGAAGCTATACATGGTGTTTCAATTAGTGAGTACAAATACAGTTTTCCATTGAGTTGAATACACCACAGGCTCCATCCCCAATCTCCAGGAATTTCCCAACTTGGAGCTGGCAACCCTATAGGGGACTGATCTCTGTAGTTGGGAGATCCATTGTGATTCCAAGAGATCTCCAAGTTTGCAACCCTAGAAGGAGAGAAGGAAGCAGGAAAAACAGAGAGGCCATGGGGCTTTCAGGAAAGGGAAATAGTGGGGGAGGGGAAGTGAAATGCCTCTTGCAAGTCCTTGTGGGTTCCCACTTGCTTATTCAAATAGCAAAGTTGGCCAAATTTGATGATACTTAAATCTGGTGACTGGAGCTGTGAACAAACCTGAACAATGACCCAGATTTGCAGAGAAATCTGAAATCTTAAAAAAAACACATTGGGGGATTAAAAACCCAAAAATGATAAAAAGGAGTGCCTGTAGCTTCAACAAATGGATTCCCTCAGTGACTGTTGCTAGCCAGCTATAGCATTCCAAGGCATAGTTCGTGAGTAAAAGGCAGTGGGAGGGGGCAGGGTCCTTTCCAAGGCAGTATTGGCCTTTGAGGGAAGACTCATCAGAACCAGTCTTGACAGTAACCCCTGGCTGACTTGATACCACCCGGCTTGCATGGCTCACCAGGCCTGGCTTCTTGCTACTCTTCAACAGCAGTCACCCCATGAAAGCCAGTAGCAGTTAGAGCTACAGAGTAGGATTGGTGAATGACTGAGAAGGAGAGAAGGAAGCAGGCAAAGGGGAGAGGCTGTGGGTCTTTCAGGAAAAGGAAAGAAGAAAAATCTGAAATCCAAAAAATACATTGGGGGTTGAAAAAATCCCCAAATGATAAAAGGAATACCTATAACTAAGAAATGTTTGCCCTCAGTAGCCTTTGCTAGGCAACCACAGCAGTTTGCCAGACAATACCAGTTGTGGTTTCTGTCAGTAAAAAGCCGGGGGGGGGGGGTATGTCAGGGCCCTTTGCAGGACTTTATTGGCCTTTGATGGAGGACTCATTGGGGCCAGGCGTGGCAGCAGCTACGAGAGGACTTTCTACCACCCAATTTGCATTATTCACCTAGGCCTGGCTGCTTGCCTACTGTTCAACAGAAACCACCCCACGAAAGCCCACTGAAAACTATAAACGTTTCCAAGTTATAAGAAACAGAGATACTCCATGTAAATGTTAAACCTTTCTTGGATTTGGTACATATGAGCGCCAGCAAGGCGGGATACAAATTGGAAATAATAAATAAATAAATAATATGTAAATGTACAGGTGTGACTTGAGTTTGCTAGGAGTGGGAAATGATGTTATTTCAGCTCCTTCTCATGTTGCATAGTTCCTATTTAAGAGCAGAGCATCAGATATGGATGATACTTCCAGGAAGCACTGTAACATTTTTTAAATATCATAATAGAAATTGGAAATGAAATGAAATTATATCTTTATACAGATACATGGCTTGATTTATGTCACATGGTAACTCCTTCTCCAGCATAAGGAAGTATACTTCACTCTTCGAAAACTATACAGTCAGTCTTGTTTGTACTGGGGCAATGTCTGCTTCCATCAGAATCCAGCAAGGTAGTGGAAGCCTTCAAGTCTAGAGTTGATAACAGACTGGATAAACTAAAACTCAATCTAGATAAGATCAAAGCACTGTTAGTTCATCTTGGTGGTAATCATGGAGTGAGGAGACAGCCTGCTCTGAATCGTAAAGAACTGTCCTTGAAGGAATAGGTGCTTTTAGATCCTTGATTTCAGATCTCATCTGCTCTCTGTGCAGACAAAGCAGCGTGCTCTGATTCTCTAGTTGTGCCTGTATCAAGACTAAACCACAGCAATCAATGTTCCTGTCACCTCCAGATTAAATTACTGTAAAGTGCTTTATGTGGAGCTGCCTTTGAAGACTATTCACAAAGTTAAATTAGTTCAGAATACAGTTGGCATGATTTCTGACAGGCAACACCTATATTGTGTGACCAGGGTACAACTATTTTCTCTTGTTTGAATGTAACCAGCCACTCCATTAATTATCACAAACCATTGTGTGTACCACCACCTTTGTAGGTGAGGCAGGTGACCAGAAGGGCTCGGATCTTTTCTGTTGTCCTCCCCCCAAAAATATGGAATTCCCCAACTCCTTTACCTGGTACCAACTCTGTTTTTAGACACCCTTGCTATGAACTTTTTATTTAAGCAAGCTTTTAGCTGAGAAGCCTCTAAGTGAACTAAGTGGAATTGAATCTTTTTACCCACTTTTACCATGTCATTGTCCCACTCACCTATTTGAGGTTTATTGGGAATTATAGTGGCGCTTTTCTGATGTGTTTTATTAATGTTGGTTAGCTATTTGGTTTTTTTAAAATTGTGTTTACAGTATTTTGTTGTTCTTTCATTTTATAATTTGTTGGCAGCATCAGGTGATATGAGAGATGTGAACTATAACTTTCGGAAATAAAATACAAATTTTTTAAAGTCACAATTCATTCAAGAATTCCTGTAGTGACAATTCCATCCAATCCTAGCATAAGGTAAAGGTTTCCTTGCTCGAAAGCCAGTCAAGTCCGACTCTAGGGTTGCGGTGCTCATCTCCGTTTCAAAGCCGAAGAGCCAGCGCTGTCCAAAGACATGTGGCCAGCATGACTAAACGCCAAGGTGCACGGAACGCTGTTACCTTCCCACCGAAGTGGTACCTATTTATCTACTTGCAATTGCTTGCTTTTGAACTGCTAGGTTGGCAGGAGATGGGACCAGAGACAGGCGCTCACTCAATCATGTGGCACTCTCGGGTCTCGAACTGCTGAACTACTGACCTTCCACAGCCTGCAGTTCAGTGTCTTAACCACTTGAGCCACCGCAGCTCCAATCCTAGCATAGAAGAACCTTAATAATTTATCAGGTAAAGACCTTAACAATACAGAAATATATATTTTTAAATCGCCTAGTTTGTTGCAATTATGTGTTATTAGAACCAGGTGCAAGCAATATCCGGGCAGCTAAAGGACTGGGGGTCCCAGTGCAGGGTGGGAGGGGATGGCAAGGGGGAGTATCATGCAGAGAATTTGAATATTCTGCTGTCGTTAGAGCACAACTGAAACACTCTTCAGGGGTTTTGAGGGAACATGAGTAATCCAGACAAGGTAAATTAAATCACACAGGAGAAAAACATGTTATTAGTTCTTTTTATTATTAAAGTATCAAAACATAAAACTTGAGAATAGAAAACAAATCCCTTCTACTGCATTAAATGTCCAGAATCAAACAGATACTTAAATGCATGCAATTCTCCCATCCAACAATTCTCCCATTCAACTTCATGACCAAGACCTTCCTACCTTTAAAGGCCTGTGCCTCACCCAGCAGGGAGAAGTTCAGGAACTAGCTCTACTATTATTTCACACAGGTAAAGCTACATCAGCTAAAATTCTCTCTGCTGCAGAGTCAGAGATACGGGAGCCTTCTAGTGCAGGAACTAGAACTCTGGTGTCTAGTCATGTTCGTTCCCTCAAGCAATGAAGATATGAACTGTAGTACCATCTTCAAATACACACACACACACAAACACAGCCACAGATGAACAAAGAGATTATCCTTGACAAAAGTAGCGGTGCCATAGTAAACATTTGGCATGCTCGTTAACAACATCTGTGTTTAACTGAAGCAGCAGCAGCGGTCACATGACGCCTGCGTCATGAAGAATAGTAATATAAAAATCTCTGAGGAAAGATTAGTTCTGCAACAACATATAACAAAGCCAATCTGTATGATAATATCATACATACAATAGCATCAGTGCCCATTCAAATTTTCTTATACTGGTTGCCAATATCTGAAATAAGTGGACAAAGGGGTAACTTTGGTACAGCATACTTAATTAGGTGATATCCTATCTTGTTCTATTGAAAGACTTTTCTGCCATATCTGTGGTTGGATCTAAAGTTGCCTTCTACATGTGGATGTGTCTGATGCTCAGAGAAAGGCCATGGTTGTGTCCAGACAGGCAGGTTGCCATGGCAGTATCCCGCGGAGAAAAAAGCCGCTGGAGTTAGGTGCGCTTCACAGCATTCACACCGGTCCCACAACGCCGACTGCATCGGGTAGCCAGCCCGTGAGTGCCAGTTCACATCGCTACCATACAACTGGCACGGAGCCATGGCTGATGCGCCCCTCTAATTGGTTGGGTTGCTGAAAATGGCATACTGCCGTGCCAGAAACAGGAGGGCCGTTCACACGCCTCCTGCGCTTCCGTGGCGCGCCCGGCCAATCAGACACCGGAAAAGTCGCCATAGAAGCGCCTCACCTGGGAAACCACCAGATTTCACCAGTAGCTTTTTAAGCTGACGGGGAGTTGTTCTACCACGAGGTGGGTACGGATGGCTGTCGGGTGCCAGATGTGTGCGTCTGATCATGCTGATTTGATCCGGAGGGGAGGAGTGACTGTGTCGGGGCAAACCGCCTGTGTGATCACAGCCCATGTCTTGCTTCACAATAGAGTGTTGCATGAGAAATATACATTTAAACCCAAATATGTTCTCCTAATAAGCCCTGGCAGAAGCATGTTATAGAACCACTCTATTATAGTGCTTTGTAATTTTTTCCAACACTTACAGAGCAGCACCAGCTGCTATTTTCCTTCTGCTCACAGTTCTTTGGATCTTACCCATAATAATAATTGCCACAAATGGCAGCATATGCCTTTCTGCATTCTTTTTGTGCAACAAATTCAGGAAGGCATAAGAAGTCAGGGCATAGCCTGGATGTCCATAACTACAGAAACCTAAATAACTATTCTTTGGACAAAACTGATACATTGCACGTAGCAATTTAGTAAGTTACCACTCTTCAAGTTTCACTTTTCTATTTATATTGCAGTCAGTGCAGAAGTCGTAAGGGATCTACTGTCAAACAAGATGCAAGGAAAAAGTTGTCAAATGGCCAAATATGGGTTATGGTGCAACAACAAAAAAAATCACATTCTAACAATACTGAATTTGGCCCACTTCCTTCAATTTTTGCTACATGAAACACACATTGGAAACACAGTATTGGACATTACAATATATCCAGATCATAGAAAGGACATTAAGTAGTTCTGTTGCAGAATGTAAAAAGTCAAAGCGAGATAAACAGACATCACGCTCAAGCATATACGAGTTAGAAATGTAGAGACTACTCATTTGAGGTATTTTGTGTGTGTGTTTTTACAAAAAAATACTGGACTATAAATAAAGTATTTTGACATGCAAGCTCCTTTGTCTGTCTCATTGATTATGTGATTAAATAGCCAGATGCCTCATGGACTTCAAAAAGCCCCTCATTAAAAAACTGAAACAAGTTTGAAAGAGGTAGGAAAATCCTTAATGCAGAGATAATTTGAATAAGAAATCTGATTTTTCAGTATTAAATTTGTGAAATTTGTGATTCAAATTTCTAAATAATTTTTAAAAATCATATCTATAGCTTGTTTCAGGTGGGGATTTCAACTTTAGGGGGGATTTGTTATTATATAAAGTTTGGTGACAAAACTAGAATCTGAACAGAAGAAACTAGATTTTGAAAATTGATCAACTTTTAAATTGGCAGAGTCTATTTTACTAATCTTTTATAAAGTTGCATTTGTTCAGATCTAGCCTACAAAGTGATCGGCATTGCTTGGATCTTTAAAAGAGTGGTTTGTCAAAAATGGAGCACTGAAGTTTATAAATAAAGTATTAACAAAGTATTAAACATCAGAAAGAAAAATAACTCGGCATACCAACTGCATTTACAGCTTATTTTGTTTGCACTATTTATTTTCTCTACAGCTTAGAAATAATAATAATAAATTAACTAATAATGACTCCAGTTCAGAGATTCTTACAGACATGTAAGGGAGGGAAATTCTTCCTCACTAATTAACTAGTTAGTACTGTCCATGACAGGAAAGATGGCCTGTAAAGAAGGAAAGAATGAGAGGTATTTGGAATTTCACCTAGGCACATGCACATATACCCAAATGTTCAGAACTGTTGGGCAAAGAGGACCATAGCCAGAAAGAGGATGTGTGAGCAAAAACCTGCAGAGACAGGCAAAGGACGATACCTCAAAGGCAGAGCACATGATATGCATGCAGAAGGTCCCTGGTCCAGTCCTTACCACCTCTCATTAAAAAAGAAAGGGAGGGCATCAGAGAGCATATTTGAAAGCTGCTGTTAGAATAGACAGTAATTAGCAATAGTATGATGCCACATAACATCCTATTTCCACCTATGGATTAGCCTTCCTGAAGTGGAGCCATTATTTTTTTCTGCTGAAAATTAATCATGATATTTAATAGGATTAAATAATTTTAGGATTTTACAGGAATACCAGTTCTTAAACACGCTCATGTCTAGTTCTTCAGTGAAGCAACTACACTAGAAGCTTTAAACATCTATAATAAGAGTCTGTTTAAACAATCCCTATTTTAAAAAGTTTAAATACTTTTATCACTTTCAAGCTGATTCTTAAATGCAGGGTAGCTTTAGCTAACTGCTTTGGAAAAAATAAACAGCCGTAATCAGAAAACTTAATTATGCGTATCATTTACCAACAGGAACAAATCCTGGTGGAGTGATGGCAAAGAATCCTGCAAATTCTCATCCAGTTAATAAAACAGAATGAAAGAGGATTTATACGTACAACCCAATCCTGCACAGAGTCAGACCCATCTAATTGAATTGACTTCAATTAAGGGTGTAGGATGCTTAGGATTGCACCAGTAGAGACTTACAGAATTTCAGAAACATTTCTAACCTCTTTTTGTCATCACCTTGGATCCAGTTCTCATGTGAGAATTTCACTCACTCAATTCCCAATAAGATCAGTCTTTTAAATAAACCAGTACACATATATACATTACACAGAAAAGTGAATTTACACAAAGCACAAGTCTCTCACTGCATGTAGATGGATATGTACTGGCAGAGAGAGAGGAGTTAGGCATGTGGCATCTTGATTCAGGGACAGGCATAAGAACCCACTGGCAGTCAGCGTTCCCTCTAAGCTGTGCGTGTGAGCAGCTGCTCATTAGCGCAGAAAGCCCTGCTCAGCAGCAATCTGGCGCTGTGCAGGGTCCTGAACATCCCATTGCCCATTTTAAGATGACAGCAGTTAATTTTGCTCAGGATGTCAACTGCACCACTCAGGCCCCTGCCACATGTGGGGAAAAAGAACGGGCAAAGTGCGGCTTTTTAAAGCCGCACCAAAAGAAACACGCAGCGGCGGGATCACATAGATCCCCTAAGCCGCTGCGCAGTTCCTCCCCGGCACGATCAGATGCCGGGGGGAAGCTACGGAAGGGGGAGAGAGGCTGCCGAACTGTGCATGTGTGAGCAAGCACAGTTCATCCGGGAGCCTGGGTTGCTCCAGAAGATGAGCATGCCAGCGATCTGACGGCTGCGCTTGCTGCGGCTTATCCAGTAAGTCCTCCTCTGGGGGTGGTTATTTTTCCATGCGCATTTTTGGCCTGAAGGGCCAGATCGGGGACGAGTGCACACCGATTCCCAGATGTTGCGGTGTGCTCGCGCCCGTTTGCTCCACCCCCGATCCGTCCCTCTCCTGGGCCAAAACCTCTCGTGTGACTGGGGCCTCAGTTGAGGGAGAAAATTAGCGGAAACATTGCTGGCAGTCCTACTGATCTGCAGGATTCTATGAGCCAACCAAACCAACATTCATTAAGGATGTTTAATTTGATTAACAGTATTACCCTCAGCCTATTTAAAAGCATATAACTATTGTTGCTTTTAAAACAAGAGTAACTCATAAGAGATGCAAATAACTAGCTTTGAAGGATTCCCCTATATCCTTAAGCTGATGGAGAAGTTCAGCAATTCCAGCTCTTCGTCAGTAGCAGCACAATACTGGAAGAAACTGCACATATTGGAAGAACCTGCACATTCTAGGGCAGCTATCAGACTATGGAGAAGCTGAATCTACTTGGCTCAAGATTTTGTATCTGTTTTTGTAGCAGAGCCATAAAACTAGTCATTGAGGAGTTTTGAATAAACATGCAGTTAACACGTACACATCAATGAACATAAGTGAATTGACAGCAACCAGTTTCTTGCTCTGGAAAAGAGGCCAACTGTGCCAAAGAAAGACTTGCAAGAGTCCAGATATAGTGAACCATAATCAAAGAGGGTCTTTGATTTCAGTACTTAATAAGAAATTGCCTTATGTATTGTAAAGTTCCTTTGAATACTGTAACTGTGACTCACAATTTGCGTTCTCAAAGGGAATTTCCCCTTTAAAAAAGAAACCAAAGGGGATCATGTTCCCGCTCTGTAAGCTCAGATTTAGTTCAAAGAGCATTTTTGCAAGAAACTGATGCCTGTCATATTGTCCCACAATTTGCCTCCAAAATGAGTAATAAAAAACCCACAGAAGGGTTTCCGTAAAAACTAAAAGTACAATGCTTAGTTTAGAACATTGCACTCGGTTACAGAACTGTAGTAATTCCCACCATATTGCAATGCCTTTTGGAATTGAAAGCAGCATTCTGGGCACTGCCATCCCTTTTCTTTTCAGAATTCGAAGCAAAGTTTCATCTCTGTTTCCTACCCGACTCAAGGGAGAGTGCTGTCCATTCAGCCTGGTTCTCTGTATTCTGTGCATCACTGAGAGTCCTAGTGTTCTACTAGAAATAGCTCAAGTGCAAATACCACATGCTAACGGCAGTTTAGCATGTCTGTAACTGTCATGAATATGGCTTCTAGGAATTAGAAGGCATGGCAGATACTTAAATCTGAAGCAAAGGCAGAGGCCTCTCTTCGACCTGGTTGAGTCCTGTCAACAGGGAGAACAACAGCTAAGCTAACAAACTCTTTTCTTCTTAGAAATGTCATCTTCTTTGCCTTCTCTTGACTAACAGGAGACCACGGATACCAAGATAGCTTCTCTATGGCTTCTGGCTTGGGAGCTTTTTGATGTAAAGACATGCCCTAAAGATATCAAGCATTATCTCATCGCTGTCACTTAGCCTTGTAAGGTCCCTTCTTTGATCTGTTGAATGAAGAGGTTTCTTTCATCCTCTGGTGTCCTCCCATTCTGGGCTCGGACAATGCAGGTGGGCCTGTGCAGATTGAGCATGTAGATCAAATGCTGCTTCTCATTCTTCAGCTCCTCTATCTGAGCTTTCAGTTCTGCATTGATGGTTTCCAGTTTTTCTGATTCCTAGTCACAGAAGAGTTATGTAAATACAAAACCGAACGTTTTACGCAACAAATTCAAAATAATCTGACAAGTATTTTTTCCCCACATGACTGTGGTGGGGTGTGGGTTGTAGAAGCTGAGGTGACAGTTCTGTGCAAGGATAAGTGGCCGCCGCAGGAATTCCCTGCAAACACTGAAAACCTGCCCCTCCCCCCCGGCCTCCTGGACTAAAGTCCTCGTATTTTGCTTTGCCTGGTGCAACCTTCTTCTATTGTCTTCACTTGTCACACCCCAACCCCTTGACCCATATCCAGAATTCTGCTGCTAAAGTCATTAACTTCTCCATTGTCCTGACTATGTAAAGCTTCAGTGGCTTCCCATCCCTTTCTTCATTCGTTTTGTCCTTGTCTTTAAAGCACTTCATGGCCTTGCCCAACCCCATTTTGCTCTCAGATTATTCTGTCTGTTCTCCCTCACAGCCCTCATTTGGCTGGAACTCCCTTCAGAATACGGGTGTAAAATACTATGTCTTCCCCTCAGATCCCTCCATTTGACTAAGCTCGTGCTGAGCTCCTCCAGCCATCCTTCATAAAGCACAGATGTGTAGTTGCATTTGGCCATATTAGGAATAATGGTGATTACTGTAACCCTGTCACTGAAGACTTTGCGGTTGAATCTTTCCCCACTGGATTGCTCTCTGGATCAAAATCAAATCTATGGGGGATCCATTGAGCAGTGTGAGAGGGATGCATACCTTTTTTTTTTTTTGCAGTTTATTCTTGGCGTAGAGATAGATCATGAACACCAGGGAATTTTTTTCTTTAAATTCCTGTCAGTGTTCACTTCTGTGACCCCAAGATTCAGAGATCCCAGGGAAAGTGCCCTCAGTTGTTTCAAAAAGTTTTTAAAAACCCAGGAAACTCGTTTAAAACTGCTGGTATGCTGAAAAGCACTTTTAAAAAGTTTTTTACACATTTTTCAGCACATAGGCCTAATTTTGAAAGGGGTTTCCTTAATTTTTTTTGTTTGCTTGTTTCTACGATAGTAAACTGTATAGTAGTGTTCTTCTGTAACACAGAAATTTAAAAAAAAGAGAGACTTCAAAATTAACCATTTATCCACCAAAAATCTTATGTTTTCAATTTAACTTTTGGAAAAAGAGCCAGTTTTAAAGGGGGTCCTGTTTTATTGTGTTCTGTGTTTCAATACAGGCAGACCCTTTCCCTAGTATTGTTAGGATTATGGAATCTGAAATGTAGGGCACATCATTCTCTATTTAACACCTGAGTTTTGCTCCTCAAAGGACTACAATATTTAACAGAAAACTGGAACAAATACTAATTAGTCTGGAGGAATATGCTCACTTCTAATTCACATCCATCAGTTGTTCTCATTGCTTCTGTCCTCACTTTGTTCTCTCTCTATTGGCTGCAGTCACATGGAGCATTAGCCACGCTACAGAGATGGAAGATAGGCGGATTTTCCGGGCGCGATCACACCGCAACATCTGGGAAGCGTAGAGCTCCCATGGCGAACCCAAGGCTTCCCACCGAAGATGTGGAGTTAAAAACTAGTACCTCCGAGGTACTAGTTTCCGGAAACCGCGGGGCAAGGGCTGGCATCTGATCGTGTTTCTGGTGGTGACATCCGGCGCCCGCCCATGTCACTTCGCAAACAGTTTTCCCCCCCCCCAAGTCTCCACAAGATGCGCACAAGCACCCAATGGTGCATGCGCACAAAGAGGAAAGCGAAATTGCCGTTTCGGCTTTAAAAAAAAAATGACCCCGTTTGTCATGGCAGCAGTGCCTAGCCATTGCTGGTGTGATTGCGCCGTGCCACTTCTCTGCCGCGCTGCAGGATCGTCATGTGATCGCCAACCTCGTTTACCCACCGGCGCGGAGGGACGGACTTGTGATGTGCCGCCAGCGCATCTGATCATGTAATCGCGGATCAAACTGCGCCGGGGCAATTAGCCAAGCCTCCTCCCCTGTGATATCCGGTCTGTGTGACCGGGGCCATTATAGACTTTAGAATGTAAATTCCTCAGGGCAGGTGTCTGTCTTTGCTTATTCTGTAAAGCACCATATTGTATATGGATAGTGCTCTATAAATACAAATCTAATTGATTAAATACCCCAGTTTTGTCTAGAAAGACTAGGAAAACTATCAGATATTGGCAGTAAAACTATCAGACATTAGAGCTGCTGCAAGCTTTAATAAGTTAAGCAGTACAGTTTTAAAAGTTTTACTGCAAGGTTAATATTGTCTCTCCAGATATTCAGTGTGTCTGAGAACAAGGGTGTAACAAGAGCCCAGAGGTACAAGTCAGTGAAAGGCAAAAGTGAACCACATAAATAAATCATATCTTAACATAGCACATGTAGGAATCCATCTTCAGTAACTCAAACATGAATACAATAATCAACCATACAATTCAGGCAATTTCAGTGCCAAACTATGCCATTTATTTAGGCATTTTTAACAGAAAGCCTTTTCCAACCACCCTAGATTCTCTTTCTTGCCTAAACACATACCGACAGAAATGATCAGTTAGCTTACTTTCTGCAGACATTCAGTTTTTTCCTTCTTCTTATTTCGACATTTTGCTGCTGCAATCTTGTTTCTTTCCCTCCGTCGTCTTTTCCTTTCATCTTCCTCAGGTACACCCTAGAAGAATTCAAAGAGAGGCATGTCGTTCTTTTTGTATGCAAAATATCAACGTCTCTGCATTAACTACAGTCAGGATGAAACTACTAAAGTGACAAATCTCTTTGCTACCAACAAATGAGTGCTCTGAATTAATCATAAGAAGCTGAAGGTCCACAAAAAAAATACAATCATGAGGAAGGGGAACAATTCAGAGAATCCTAGATCTGAGGGGAGGGCATTTCCAAACTCTCAGGGCCTGAACAGGCTGCTTTCTGCCCCCCTCCCCCTCCTTTAACTGATACAAATCTCAATATTTCATCCCTTCTTGAGCATACATTTTGTCTTGGGGGGTCTCTTTTCTCATTTATAAAATCATACCATACCTGAGAGGTCTACCGAATTGTCTGCAGGCAGCCTGGTTTTGCGGCTTTTGTCAATTACATAGGGGTGAACCAGTGTACAGATCTGCTGCAGCATGGAGGCCATGTAGTAGATGAGGCCACCATGGTTAGGGCTCTAATCCCATACAAACATCTTTAAGAGTAGTTTCTAGAAAATATTCTCTAGCTGGTGCATAATGTGTCAGGGTTCATCTTAGGTTTGTAATTGTCGGAAGTATTTCTGAAGATTGGTAGTGCTAACTGCACATGATTCTTGTGATCCACCCTGAGCCCACTTTGGGGAGGGCTCTAAATAAATTAATAAATAAAATAAATCTCCGAAAGCCATTTCAATGGCAGGGCTCAGGCCTGACATTAATAGAATGCCCCTAAAAACATGAGAGTGCATTTTCCTCACCACTGAGAAACCACAGCCTACATCCTTTCCCCTCATTTATGTGGGGACTGTGGAGAAGGCTTCCAGATCAGATGTTATTGTTTCCAAACTCAGAATCCTCCAAACATCAATTATAAAAAACAGAGACAATTACAAACCTAAGAGTAGCATTAACCTTACTTAGACAGCCCAATCTACAGACCAGTTAGACAATAGCTAGGTTCAGATTCAGTTTGCCACTATTAGAACAAGACTGGTAGTTTAGTTCCAGTTTGGAATCCTGGTCTGCAAGGAAGACACAAGCCATAGCTTTCCTGTAAGATGCAATGGCAAACTATGGTTCATTGTAAAACAGAAATCATTAGACTGTCATATGCACGGGGAAGGAAGGAGGGTGAGATCTTGACAATCCCTCCCCTTGTTCACATTCATTAAGTTCTAACATTTAATTAGATTGCCAGTACTGAACATGAAATTTCTTTTTATTTAAATGGAGTACCTCTGCTTTAAAGAGAGACGTTTCACCCAGTCTATCAGAAACAGTTACTGTGTCCAATGTGGAGGGCATCCTGTGGGATAGGCGCTTATTCTGGATAGCAAATCTTAATTCTTCTTTCACCAGTGGGTTTAGATTAGGAAAGTCTTCAAATCCCAGAGATACTGAAGGAGACAGGCATGGAACAATTGCAGAGGCACTGACTTCTGAAGCAGATAGCTGACCTGGGTGTTGGAGCATCATTTTGCTGAAAGTAAAGAGAAGAAACCAGATTAGTCTTTTCAAAGTTTACCAAGATCAAAATATTTGTCAAAAGACTGTTAATTCTCAACTAAGAGACAAATTCAGAAAACATGGCCTTTGTACATGGAATTATTCCAGCAATTCTGGGTTGTGACTGAATACACATGCTGAATACAGAATGGTTGTATAAACATACAAAATAGTTGCAGTCCAACTGAAATACTAGAGACTCAGAGTGGTGTACAACATTTTGCCTTAAAAACCCATTAGTCTAAATATACAGATAAAATACAAGTCTTAAAACAACAGATGGTGTATACACAAGCATAAAACCTATATGACGTCACAGTGCAATTTTTACCCCTGATGGCAGGGGAGAGGGTGGGAGGCAGTTATCTGGCCAAACTGTTGCTGTCCTCAACCATATGCTTGGTGGAACATCTCTGCCTTACAGGTCCTGTGGAACTGTAATAGGTCTTGCAGGGCCCTGATGACATTTGGCAAAGAGCTCCGGATGCTCCTTGGGCCAGGGACTTCCAGCAGATATTGTTCTGTAGAACACAACGCTTTCCAGGCACATTGGTCCCTGACTATTTAAGACTTTAAAGGTCAGAACCAAAACCTTGAACCTGACCTGGTACTCTATCTGGAACCAGTGCAGCTGGCGGAACACAGGTTGAATGCAGGCAGTTAATGGTGTCCCCATGAGGACCCAGGACACTGCATTCTGGACCAGCTGTAACTTCTGGATCAGCCTCAAGGGCAGCCCTGCATAGAGCAAGTTACAGTAATCAAGCCTAGAGGTGACTGTTGCATGGATTACAGGAGCCAGATCAGGGCGAGACAGGCAGGGGGCCAGTTGCCAGATCTGGTGTACTTGGAAAAACACCAGTCTGACAGCATGTGTGATCTAGGCCTCCATTGATAAGGAGGCATCCAGAAATACACCCAGGCTCTTAACCATCTGTGCTGGTGTTAATGAAGCATGGTCAAGAGCTAAGAGTTGGTGCCCAAGTCCTGAATCTCCCCCACCCAGCCAGAGAACCTATGACTTTGCTGGATTCAGTCTCAGCTGACTCTGTTTTAGCCACGTCACCACAGCCTCCGAACCCTCAGCCAGGTTTCCTGGGGTGGTATCTGGCCACCCATCCATCAGCAGTTATAGCTGGGTGTCATCAGCATACTGATGGCACCTTAGCCCAAAACTCTGCATCAGCTGGGCGGGAGGGCGCATATAGATGTTAAATAACATCAGGGAGAGGCTCAGTCACCTTTGTCACTCTGTGCTGAAGAGATCACTGACTCAAAGCCGGAACTGTTGAAAGCCACCACAGGCCCCCAGACTTAACATGTCACCCCTCCAACCCTGATCCAAATCAAATATCATAACAAAACAAATAAATTGGCTGGCTGTTACTACACATCTAATAAAAGGATCTGCATATCCATCTGTCTATCTATTTGTGGCAGGCATAACTTATCAGAAAATAAAAGTAGGAAACTCAAAATTGGCCACCAGCTGCAGAATGATCATGGTAGTTCCAAGGCTAAAAATGAAAGAACTGAAATATGTTGGCCCCGGTTATGTCCAGAACCCCGCCACACATACGCATACTATGCAACAAAAGCTAAATGTATAGTGGTTAAAGTGTCAAACTAGAATCTAGGAAACCCAGGTTCGAATCCCTACTCTGCCACGGAAGTTTGTAGGGTGACCTTGGGCTCATCATACACTCTCAGCCTAACCTACTTCACAGAATTGTTGTGAGAATAACATGAAGGAGAGGAGAATTATGTAAGCCACTTTGGGGGAAGAGAAATTAGAAATTAAGATAGATGAATGGCAGATCATGAAACGAAAAGAGCAAAACAAAGGAGGAGAAAAAGTGTGGGGGAAAGTTAGAGAAGTGTAGGAAAAGACAATGAAAAGGGGTTTTTATTATTTTACTACCACACACTAACTAACAGGGCTGCCCATTTGCAAGAACTCACTTGCAGGAGCTGGGTGGAACTAAAGGAAAAAGGAAACCACATAGACCTTATTAGGAGGCTGCATCCTGGCAAGGACTGCAGCTTGTCCTGGCTGGTCTTGTCTTGCTCCAATGCTGGTTTGGCTGATGGGTCTAACAACCTCTTTCCATCAGCCTCTTAGGCCCTTTCTGAATTATCCTTTTAATCCATGTTCACTGTAGTGTCCTCCAAGCGATTCTGCACTAAAATCGATTCAGCCTTCTTTTTAATCCAGGTTTTCCCCCCATTCTGCACTAAAATTGAGTTCAACCTTTTTATACCAGGTTTTCTCCCCATTCTGCTTTACATTATCTCCCTTCAGTGGTCAGCCCAGTTTCAGCCTGCTGTCCCCCTGGGTTATTTGGATGCTGTTTTGCCATGGACATAAATTGCCTCAACCCAAACACTGAGAAAATCTAGAGTAGCAGGCAAATGCGGAAAGGACGTGAGTAAGCTTTGCTAAAAGGCCCAGCCAACATGTTCTTGAGTGCTTTTTACTGTGCTTGCCTTTCCTGCGCCCCTAGGGGCTGTAGTCAAAACTGTATCATATTTTATTTGCATTTGGTGAATGCAGCACAAGGTTAGCTTCAGGGGCCCTCCAGGTGACTTGGGTTGGGCCCCCCTGAATTTTGTCCCCTCAATCCCCCTCCTGGTGGCCCTGCTCAGAGTAATACTAAGCAAGTTCTTCTTACTTATTACTTCTAAATCTCATTTTATTCACTGAGGCTTACTCCCAGGAAAGCATTAGGATTGCAGCGTCAGTGTTCAAATTAATACAATATTTGTTTCTTGGAATAGTTCCTGAAGAACTCCATTTTAATGGAGGAAGCAATAAAAACCTGCCAGACCTTATGGCAAAATCTATTACAATTAGTTTCACAATGGATAATTTAATTATCACCTTCGGGCACTGATGTACATAAATGAAGCTGTCATGGACAGCTGAGATCTGATTGATGTATGTAATTACTGCTCTAGGTGATGGTTTGAGCAAGGCAACCCTCTTTACATCAGCTACACCCGTGTAATTTACACCCATGTACACACCAAACCAATTTGCTTATGACAGCCCTCCCTTTTATATTTGCCTTATTCTTCGACAATCAGCGGCCGCTATGTACATGACAACAGGTTGTCATGCGTATTGGTGGTGCACATGTACACGTACATGCAAAATATACATGCCGTGGAAAACCTTGGCCAATCATGACAGAAAACAACACATGCATTTGGCAATCTGGATATGGGGTTTCTGTTAATTTCAACACAGATGTATTTTGTATGTAAGAGTTTTATTATATGCAAAGCAAATAACAGACAACTGGAAAACCTGCTTATTACCAAAGAAGAGACGATTTCCTGGCATTGTTTTCACAAACCTTGGGGAACTTAAGTAATTTTCTTCAGAAATCCCCTAGTTATGACTCACAGCTCAAATGCTGATATCCTTTAATCCTTCTAAGGTGTAGAAGATACTTTGCTGAAGTCAACAACAGACCCAGAAGTTTCAGCTGAAGAAAAACTTTACTCTTTAGCTTCATTTCAATAATAAAGTAACAAGGTAATAATAATAATAAATAAATGTCTCCAATGATTAAATTCCCAACTGCTTATCAAATCCTTATTCAAATGCTCATTATTAAATAAATATCCTTATTAAAATGCACATTCGTCAATATGTTTTCTTGATTGTGGTTATCGTTTTATTTCTCATGGGTAGCTATGAAGAACCCATTCATATTCAAGTTTATCTTCAGAGAAATAAGAATTAGGAATTTGCTTTTTAGTACAGCAGGGTTCCTCACGATGCTGTGTTCTAGGAATAACCTCTGCGCAAAGGCGGGAAACAGGAACACACAGAGGCCCTAATTATAACCATGGTTCATAGCCAACCATTGCCAATTTCTGAAGCCTGATTCTACATGTTGGCACTACTGTTGTTATCAGAGCAAAGTTCTGAAGGCTTGGGAAGCAGCCAAGGCTGCATTACACTAGTTCCCTGGAAGAAAAATAGCTGAGAATGTTGGCCATGAAATACGGCTTTGAGAAGTACTACAGCTTTGGGTTGTGGTGATTCTATCTCAACAACCATGTTGCCGTTAATATATATCTTCTATTTTATTTCCATTACAGGATTCTTCTGTCCAGTGATCTTCCCTCACCACTAATGACAAATGGCCTTCACAAATCTAGGGTTAAGCAGAAAGGTTTCCAAGTCAGGGGGTTGTGACATTGGGAAGACATGAGCTCTGTGTGATTATGGGCTTCATCGATGCTGATAATTATCCCATGCAGGGCCTTTGTGTGTGTGTGTGTGTGTGTGTGTGTGTGTGTGTGTGTGTGTGTAATGATATCTTTGTGCTGTACTCAGTTCTCTTACGTTCTGAGTGGGAAAATTGGTGGAAACTGACACAACCTTATAAATGAGTACTAGCACCTTTGATTATAAATGAGTACTAGCACCCTCTCATTTGATTTTGTGACATTAGCATCATACCCTGTCTTCTGAAGAGCTGAAAAGGGGGTTACCATAGCATTCCTGTGGGTCAGGTTAAGCTGAAAGGCAGAAAAGGATGCCACAGCTGGTGCCAAAGCTGAACAAGAACTAGAACTTGGCTTTCTTACTTTCAGACACAGTGCTCTATCATTTATACACACAATCTACTACATACATTTTGCTGGTATGGTCTCTGTTTAAAGAATCATCATACACAGTTTGTGTAAACCAGTGATCCCTGATGTGACATCAATAGGCACCATGAGGAGGAGGAGGAGGAGAATCGATTTATACCCCGCCCTTCACTACCCAAAGGTGTCTCAGAGCAGCCTACAAACTCCTTTCCCTTCCCCTCCCCACAACAGACACCCTGTGAGGTAGGTGGGGCTGAGAGAACTCTTGACAGAAACTGCTCTTTTTCAAGAACAGCTGTGCCAGAGTTATAACTTGCCCAAGGTCATCCAGCAGGTGCAAGTGGAGGAGTGGGGAATCAAACCTGGTTCTCCCAGATTAGAGTCCGCGTACTTAACCACTACACCAAACTGGTGCCCACCAATTGATTTCCTGGTGCCCATTTGCTCCTTTGCCAAAGCACCTTTTCCCCACAGCAAAGAGCCAGTCCTGCCTTTCTTCCACCTCACTGGAGCAAGAAAACCCAGAAATATCTGACTGAATAGTAGGAGGTTGCTTGGCTCTCAACTTCCCAACATTTTGTGATTGTTCCCAATACTCAATGGCAGCCATTTTCTAACTGGCCCCAGCACTCCATGGCAGCAATTTTGGGTGGTGGTGCCCATTCCCTGTTCTCAGTGCTCTAATGTTGAGTTCCTTAATCGTCTATGAAGTTCACTTAAGCATAAAGACAGGGGACATCTTTCAGCATCCAAGAATCTGCACCTCCTCTAAGTTGAATATGAGATAGCTGCAACTGCATTTTTTTGCCCTTTAGTAGCTTATGTTCACTATATCACATAAAGGTCCAAAGGGAAACATTCCAAAACCAATTTATGAAATATTGTATACTGATTTTCAAATAATTTAAATTCAAGATCTGACATACCCCTCCCCATAATGTGCTCCTCTATCAAAAATGTTCCATCTCTTTGTCCACAATATCCTTTTACAACAGGATAACAAAGATCCACGCTCCATCTCCATTATAAAGTTATAGATCTTAAAACCAATACCATATAACTTAAACCATATTTATACACAAGGCGCTCCCTTAAACTGTCTTATTTTGTTTAGTGCTTAATATGATCCAGTTCTGTACACAGGATGCAACAGTGGGAGGGCTCCTAGTATCCTGGCCTCGCCGCTGGACCTCTTGATGGCACCTGGTATTTTTGGCCACTGTATGACATAGTGTTGGACTGGATAGGCCATTTGGCCTGATCCAACATTGGCTTCTCTTATGTTCTTATGATGCAAGTTATCTACCTAGCCCAGTCTTGTCTACCTTTAATAGCCACTGCTCTCTGAGGAATCATGTCAAAGTCCTTCCAGCACTGCTGCCTGAGACTTTTTAACTGGAGATGCCAATACCACCCTGTCCTTCTAGATTGGCTCCGTATTGTGGGATCATATGCCATTTATAGCTTCATTCCAAGTATCAATAGAGGTGCCCCGAATTTTCCATCTCATTTGCCCACACATTGTAAAATAAGGGTACTCAGCTGAGATTGTTCAGAGCCACTTAAAACTTCTGGCAGCCATGCAGGCATTCATTGACAAAAGAATTCCAGTAGATTCCCGCATTCCCCCTCACCTCTCGTTTTCTGGATTCATGTTTTAGATCTACCTTCCTATTATGTTACATTTTATTATTCTTAACTCAAATACTAACAAGAATTCACAAACTATTTATTCTAGAATACTCATGTAGGTATAATGTAGAACTGAAAATGCCAAAGATTAAATTATTGGACAAGCTGGATCAATTTTGGCTAAGTTGGTTGACATTTAAAAGTGTTGCTGTTATGGTATAAGGCACCCTGACCTCATTTTGATGTTCATCTTGTTTCACGATATGACATTAAAACTTATTTTTTGTCTGACAGCTTTGGTTTTGTTGTTGTTGTTCTGAATGCTTTCCTGTTATACATCAAGATCAATTAACAATGTGTTAATCACACACATCTTTAAAAGCGACTAAAGTTCATAGCCACCCTGAACTGAATTTGACCTTTTAGGATTTTACATTGCAGAGCAATTTGCTATGTTTATCTGCTGGTTTCCAAACTGCCAACTGTTGATTTCTGAAGAAAATCAATACCCCACCTGAAGCTGCTCTTTGTCAACCATTTTCAGTAGTGCCCTTACAAAGTTTTGCTTAGTTAGCAAATAGAACAAATGTTTTTAACTACTGGCCTTACTATATGGAAAAGGAATACTGATAATTAACAATCAGTTTCCGCTGTGAAGTGTGTCTCTTTCCTTATAATTCTTCTCTCAGTACATTTCACATATTACGTGATCAGCAAAACAATACTATGGGCAACTACTTAAAAGCAAGTCCCATTGGAATCAGCTGGACTTACTTCCAAGTAAATGTCAGATTCGTATTGAAGGACATGCAGCCCAATCTTAGCAGCCTAAAGTCGTATGGACACTCAGTTGCCTTTGCCGGTCCTTCCCAGTAAACATAGGACGGGGCTCCACAGCACTTCTAGCACTTCTCCTGACTTGCTGTTATATAAATGAAACAAAAAATTAATTGTATCCCCATTCTTCACATAAAGATTCACTACATCCATAACTTGAAATGACTAATGTTAACAATGAATTCATCTTCAGCCACTCTTGTGAACTCCGGGGACCCAAGTGCCCAACAACAACTTAAACTAAATCGAAAGAACCTTCACATACTTCTGTCGCCGTCTGTAAGGTCAGCTATGTGAAAGGACCAGAATCGTCGTCCCCCCCCCCCCCCCCCCCCCCCCCCCCTCTCCTGCGTCGCTGTCCTCCCTCGATAGCGGCTGCCTCTCCACGAGCGCGCCGGAGACGCGGGGCAGCATCCCGAGAAGCGGCGTCCGTTCCCTCTGGCAGGGCGCCACCCACCGGCAGCAAAACCATCTCCTTTTGAAAAGTAGCTTTCGCGTTTTCCCGGAATCTAGCCATCCCACAACTTACCATCAGTGAAAGCTGGATCATTTTATAGGGTCCAAATATTCTCAACAAAAAAAACCCCAAACCCCACTACGGGAACTGTTGGCGACCACTCTGAAAGATCATCCCAAGCGAGCCCGCGCGGCCTTTCGGCAGGTAAAGAGAGACAATCGTGAACTCCAAAACTGACTAACTTTTTT
The DNA here is from genome assembly GCF_001447785.1 of Gekko japonicus. Taxonomy (NCBI): domain Eukaryota; kingdom Metazoa; phylum Chordata; class Lepidosauria; order Squamata; family Gekkonidae; genus Gekko; species Gekko japonicus. The sequence goes on from NW_015177011.1 coordinate 761,832, forward strand.
TTGTTTATGACCGAGGAAAAGCGGGGTCCCGCCCTAACTCCCCCCCGAAGCCAGCCCCCCGGGAAGGGGGGAAACTCTGTCCGACGGCAGCCGTCAAAGCGGCTGAGGCGGAAGCGAAACGACTGCCGAGGTGTGTTCTTTGAGTGGCCAGTCAAAACTTCCCTCGGATGAACGAACTTTTGCTCTCCGTTTAGTCTGAACTTAAACAAAACAAACAAACAAACAAAAACCCCAACCACCCACTCCCCCAAACCATTTGCCTAAGAAACTTTCCCTGCCGGTCCCATCACTTCTCCTGCATTTGTTTGAAAGAGTTCCGCCCCGCCGAATCAGCGCTCGCCAAAGTTTCAGGAGTCCCGGGAGAGCGACCACACTTTCGCTTCCTCCTCGCTGCCTTACCTGTGTTCTTCCTCTCCTCCGCTTCGTCGTCTTCTTTCCAGTGTTTGGGGCGCTCCGAGGTGAAAGAACAAATCACGAGAGAGGGGGAGGAAAGGAGAGCTTAAGGGGAAGTGAAAAGACAGACAGAAAGAGAAAGAGAGAGAGGTGATCTGCGGGCTGCTGCTACTGCCGAAGCCGGTGCCGGTGCCGGTGCCGCGCCGCTCCTAAGCGCTGGACAGCAGCTGCCGCCACCGCTGCCTCCTCCTTCCGAGCGCGCCTCCGACTCTCTGGCTGTCGGCGCGGTTGCATCACCCCCTTTATATAGGCACCCGGGCAAGCGCTGCTATTTACTCTGGGCGCGAGTCCCCGGCTGATGTCATGCTATTAATAGCCTCTTCCAGCCGGGAAGGGAGGCGAGGGGCGCGGCCACGGCCTCGGGTGGGCGGGGCCCCGGGGTGATGCAAGGCTTCCCCCAGCACTGCTCCCCGGGCGAAGGGGGGGGGCGGAGCCAGGCCTGCCCGGGCGCGCAGCGTCACGTTCCATAACAGGCCGGCCGGCCGGCCGAGCGAGCGCCTGGGCCGGGGGCCAGATGTGAACTCCCTTCGCGAGCAGCGGCATGCTCTCTCCTATGAGCCAATGGTGCCCAAGCCAGCCCATGACTCCAGGTCCCTGGCATCTCGCGGCAAAGCCGGGCTGGGCAAATAAGAGGAGGCTGGAGGTGGGACCGGGGGGGGGGGTTGTTTCCCCCCCTCGCCCCGTTTTCATTAAGGGACAGGGCAGGCAGGGCATCGAGAAGGCACCTTTTAGGAGATGATGTTTTGCCATTTTATAGAGCTATTTAAAGGACAGGGGACCGCTCCCCCCCCCGGGATCTGTCTAGACTTGTGTGCGTGTGAGAGAGACTGTGACTAAAGAGACTGGGCGTGTGGGTGCTATATGGGGTGTCCGTTTCTGGCCCTTCGGAGGCTTGTCGATTCCCCCACTGGGTGGTGTGTATGATCGAAGAGGATTATACCCACTTTGTACTTTACAAAGCGTCTGAGACACACAACCATCAGGATAGTTTCAACCCCTGGGTTTCCATGATAGTAACCCTCGCTCCGGATCCAACACCTCTTTCGCTAAAAGGCGTCTCTTTCTTAGACAGGCAGCCGAATACAGGAGAGGCGCAGACGACAAATTTGGGTCAGTGGGACAACTGAATGGGGAGGGCTCTTTTCTAACTGCTGCATTTCGTGGCGAGAGAGAGAGAAAGATATAACGCGGCCTCACCCTCCGAAGCTCCCACGATATTCCCCAAATGCTGACAAGCTGTCAAACGTGCGTTGGATACCTGCGGGTCAGTCGCGAAGATGCTCCCAGAGCCGTTTCCTACCGCCGATGCTTTTTAGCTTATTACAATCCTCGATTTCCTCTGTTAAGTTTAAAAAATCGAGTGTTATCGTCACGCCGTCCAATTTTGATTTTAAAAATTACCGTTGCGATACTCACCCCTTGACCAGGAAGTTAGTTCTACTGAAACGAACTGGACTTAATCCAGATCGGGAAAGACCTGCTTTGAACTGCCATTAAGAGTATCCTGAAGCTTAAGAGTACCTCTCTGGGTATTCCAAAATTCCATTTACTTCCATGGGATTTACGCCCAAGTAAGTGTACCTGACATTTTGCAGCTAAACCATTTTCACAATTTTGATGGCCATCATCATCATCATCAACAACAACAATAACCATAGTAACAGCAACAGTGATAATGTCTGTCTGTCGTCAATTTCGCTTCTTCCCTGCCTTTCGAATGCGAAGAAGGACCGGTTTAACCAACGTCCTGAGGCTCGGAAGGGGACCGACAGAATACAAGGGGAGACCACAGCAAGAGCTCTCCCTTTCCAGACTAGTTTGCATACTTTTCCATTCATCTTCTCTGAGTTTTGAGAAGCCAGGAGAATACAAAGGATGCCACCACAATAGGCTGCCGGGAGGCGCTCGCTTTGACGCATTTCCGTCCGGGTGCAAAGAAAGGCGTACGCACCGGTGAACGTACGTGTATTGAAACCAAACCAAACCGCACTAGTAAGAGTCAAGTACCTGAGGCATTGCACGATTAAGGTCAGGGCTGGAGATTTGCGCCATCCTCGGATCTCCCTCGGTACATTCGCTTGCAAGGAAGTCCCGTTGACCTCGATGCAACTTGCTTCTGTGAAAGCCTCCTTAGGATCTTAGCCTAAAAAGATGCCTGGTCGATAGGTACTTGGCACCACTGCCTCTGTAATCAGAAAGTGAACTTTCCAATGCTTTGCATCTCTCTCTTTCTCTCTCTCTGGACCCTCTCTCTAGCCTAGTAACTACATTTCCACCTGTGCAAAGTCTGTGATGCAAATGTACACCAACATACCTTAGCTAGAACTGATGGGGAGTGTGGGGGAATCCACAGGGTGCTGCTGCCAACAGTACACAGTCTGTTGTTTCTCTCTTTGTTATCTGTTGCTGCTCCCAAAATCTAGTAACAGGATTTTGGATTTATTTTTAAACACAATCTCACCTGTCATTTTGAATATTGTGGCAGTCAAGAATACTCTAGCTTTAAAATAGGTCTCTTTATTGCCAAGTTTTTCCTAGAAAATAATACCAAAAAAGAGAGAGAAATGTATCTTATTTGTTCACTTTTGTATTTGACACATGACTAGAAGAGCTTCTTCATCCTAAAAAGAGTTACACCTTTTAAAGTCCATTACAGTTAAAGGGCTATTAATGCTATAACTGTGCTAGTGGAGGTGCAAGGTTATCACGGCATTTTGGGAACAGGTTTTAAATTGGGTTTATATTATGATGGAGAGCAATTTTGGTGTAGTGGTTAAGTGTGCGGACTCTAATCTGGGAGAACCAGGTTTAATTCCCCACTCCTCCACTTGCACCTGCTGATGTGACCTTGGGGAAGCCATAGCTTTGATAAGAGCTGTTCTTGAAAAAAAGAGCAGTTTCTGTCAGAGTTCTCTCAGTCCCACCTACCTCACAGGCACTGTTCCCTCTAAGCTGAGTTAATGTGAGTTAGCCCACAGTTTTTTAGCCTCCAGCTCACACATTTCTGTCTTAGCTCAGGAAAAATGGCTCCAGAGCAAACTAATTTATGCAGTAGCCAAATCACTTGCTCACAACTTTAATGCCAGTAGCTCACAAAGTAGAATTTTTGCTCACAAGACTCCACTGCTTAGAGGGAACATTGCAGGGTGCCTGTTGTGGGGAGGGGAAGGGAAAGAAGTTTGTAAGCCACTCTGAGACACCTTTGGGTAGTGAAGGGCGGGGTATAAATCCAAACTCTTCTTCTTCTTCTTTTAATATACCTATGGAACCAGAACTCTTATTTCTAAACTACTGGTCAGATCTAGATATACCAAAATCTACTAAAGAATTAATAGCCACATTATTGGCTGCAACAAAAACAGCTATAGCTGCTAAATGGAGAGACAAGGCAGGGCCTTCCATAAATATGTGTCACAATAAGATATGGAATCTATATAATGTGGGGGAAAATCACTGATCAAATAATTCAAAGTAATAAGGATATGGATATATACTCAAATTTGTAGTAAAGTGATTTCTTGTATTAGGTTATCTTGGTATGCTTCAAAGTTGATTGATTTAAATTCGGTGTTATGATCCACTTCTCTAATGCAACATGGTAGAGAAGTATTTTGGTATGACATTCTATGCATCTTGCATGTTCAATATCTTTCTTATCACAAGGTTGTACAATACTGATGTGTTCTTGCTTTGTATATATGCTGTAACAAACTCAATGTTGAAAAAAACCCTCTGCTTAAGAATGCAATCACATTTTCTCTACTTCTAGATACCAGCATGGTTATATATTTGGCTACTTATTATTTGAAGTTATTAAAATAGGCAATTGTAACCAGTGGTGAATTGCAGAGTAGATAGTACAACCCTGGGCAGAGTTTTTCTAGAAATCACTGGGCATAGAGTTACTTTGCACAGAATTCCACTGTAAGAGTTTGGCAGAATTCAGTATGATATACAATACAATGCTTAGCAGTTACCCCCTTTAAACCCACTGATCTCAATAGATTTAGAAGGCTGTAACTGCTTAGGGTTGCACTGTAAGCGCTCTGCAGAATTATATCCATGTAATAATAGGAGATTGACAAATGTAAGGTTTTATCTTTTTGTATCACTAGAATGACATTGTAATTTGTAATAATTCTGTTCATTCCATTGCTAAGCACAGCCCTTAAACTGATTTATTTGAAAGCATATCTAATCCATTCCCACAGAACTTACATGAAAATAAATGTGACGCCTAAGGCTGCAATCCTAAACACGTAGACTAAGAAATAATTCCCACTAAATTCCATGTACCTGACTTCTAAGTGAACACTTTGAGATCAAGATGCAGAGTGTGACACTGCTACACAACTGAAGTTGTACAAAGGATCTGTCCTTTGTTTGAATAAAAATGTCAATGTGAAGAGGCCCAGACAAAAACCAAAAGCCATGCACCAGTGTGGCAGAAGTTTCTCAGGTGACCTTCCCAAACAGCAGGAGAGATTTGTCTCAGCACAAAGAGAGTTAGGTGCCAGCCAGGCTAGGAAGGACTGGAGTAATTGGGGAGCTGCTACCATTCACAGGGCACAACATTAAACTAAAAAGAACAATGATCTGGCTCAGAGGAAGGGAACCTCAGGTGCTGCTATTCATTTTTTAAATTCTGCTAATTTCTGTTAGTAGATAAATACAAACTTTCCAATTGCAAGGATTCTCTTTCAGTAGACATCAATTCCCATAGAATGTTGTTTTTGGTTTTTTTTGCTAAAGACTAGTGCTCTGTGTTATGCACTCCTCAAAGAAGAAGGTTAAATGGAAGTGTCATTTGCCTTCTTTCATGGACCAATATTACCACTGCAGTCTAGAATGTGGAAAAGGCAAAGATACACTGCCAATCTGCCTTTTTAGGGAATCTATCAGAAAGTGCATTCATTCCTTTCTATACCTCCACATACTTCATAGCATTGAAGCCCTCCCTGTTATGTGATGCCAAGTTTACTACTGTAAACTGTCTATGAGGGGATCAGATAGTTGTAGCCCCTAGAATAATATCCAGAGAACATGTTCTTGGCCGACAAGAATACAGAAAATTGGCCCTCCTTGCTTTAAATTAAATGAAAATAAAACATACCTGTCAGATAGCAACTAGTGGTAGAGGATGCCGAATATGGACCTCCTGATGGCACCTGGTATTTTTGGCCACTGTGTGACAGAATGTTGGAGTCGATGGGCCACTGGCCTGATCCAACATTGGCTTCTCTTATGTTCTTAAAATGCGCTGCTCCAGTGGTCTATAAAAACCAGAAGTAATGGTGGAAATATTTGGTCAGAGTCACTCTTGTGTGCCAGTAATAGAATGACTCTGACCAGCATCACAGGATAGAAAAAGACAAAGTAATTCCCACGAAGCCACCTCCAGTTTCATAATCACACTGAAGAATGCATCATAAAAATCAATGTGATGGGAACGTATCTAAAGCACACCATGAGTAACTTTGAAAGAGAAAATCTGTAACCTATTTCTCAAGCTAACTGTTAATGGACTGAAGGATTCCCCCTGACCCCAAAAGACTGCTAAAATTATCCCAGAAGAAATTATAAATGTTGTATAATACAAAAGCAATCCATAGTTATGTTGTTATGAAATACCACAATATAGTAATACACAAAACCACATTACATCTTCATGATTATAAAAACTATGAACTACATAACAAAACAGACATTGAAACTGAAATAGCATTGTTGGCAGCATGTTCTAGGTTAGAATTAACCTAGAGATCTAAAAAAATGAATTATAGATCAAAGAAACAATTAAATTTATGAAATAGCTAGCTCTAATTCCTATCAAAGTAAATAATTTTGGGCATTACTGTACTGAAACAAGCATGGAGCTAGCTTTGGCAACACATCCCACAAACAATAGTTTGTTTAAATAATAAAGTTTTGTATAAAGTTCAATATAAGATGCCTGCCTCAGAATTAAATAAAAGATAGAGAATCATCTGGGATTATTTCTGAAAATGTGGGAGAGCAAATACTGATATTGGCCATTTTTAATGCCAAAAATGGTATTTGAAGTTAATATTAGGAAATTTGAAGATGTGACAGGAGATAGGATCATATTAAAATCATTTTTGAGCTTGTTCAGTTATTTGAAATCTGTGTTGGCAATCAAAGACGTATAAGTGATCACTTATATTTTAATATCTGCAAGACAAGTTGGGGACAAATGCTATCCTCAGCTGACTGGTTACTTAGGCTTTAGAATACTTAATATGGTTATGTTGAGTGACATAATAGGTAACAGAGAAGTAAGGCAAATGAACAGTTGGTTAAAGAAATAGGGTTTATTTGCGATATAAAGTCCATGATAATGTCCAACTGCTACATCTGATACACAGTGGTATAATCCAGTCTTCTTGAAGCATTCTGTTACAGGTATAGCTCTGTTACCTTTATAGAAAGGGTCTTCTGAACAACTCTGCTTTACATAGTTTGCAGAATGACAGAAGCACAGAAGCCCTCCTGACCTCAGGCAGGCCATTCCACAAGGGGGAGAACAAAACAAAAAGCCCATGCAAGGGCAGTTGTTGATCGTGCTCATTTTCAGGTTGGCACCCGCAGAAGACCCTAAACATATGAGTGAAGCCATCATAGAGAAGAGGCAATACAGCAGATATGAGGGTTTGAGGCCATGTAGGGCTTTGTATGAAATAGTCAGTAGCTTGAATTGAACTTGGTAACTGATGGACAGCCAATAGAGTGACTGCAGAATGGCTGTAATACCATATCTATAGTTTGTACAATTTTATTAGAACATTCCTTTTTTTCTTCCTTTTTAAAACAAAATTTAAAAAAATCTGTCTTGCTCTTAGATTACTCTATTGCAATACCTTCTGGGAATGCAATTCCCATGTACCAGAGAAAGTGAAGCTGTTCTTGACTTGATGAAACTGTGTCCGGTGATGAAGTACTGGGAAAGAATCTTCTCTGCCTGAGAGCTGCTTCCAGTCTGAATAGTCCATACAGAACAATTGGGACTAGTAGTATCATGAAGTATAAGGTGCTTCATGCTCAGTTTTTCAAGGCCTCAGATTAATTGGAAATACCTAAGGTTTTATACATGTAAAGAGTGTGTGGTGCCACTGAACTTCTGTCATTCCTACCCTAAGAATACCTATATATCCATTTCTTTTTTCTGTACGTTCAACATGTACTCAGATATTTAAAGCCAAAGTAAATATATACAGAAAGAAACAAAGTTATGGCCATCCATAGCTTTGAGAATGACAGGAGTACTCCATCCATGAATGTTAGCTGCATAATGTGTCTTTTGTAGGACCGGCAAAAAGCATCCATTCAAGAAGGCTGTCCCCCTTTTTGGAAGACTTCATGCAAGGAGAAGCGGGCTTATAATTCTAGAAACTCCCGTTGGGGCTTGACTTTTAAAACACTGATGCAAAATTGTCTGGTAGTTAGCAATCTGTATGTATTGAATGTTATTGCTTATTGAATGTAATGAATATTTATACCTGACTAGGATGAAATAATGATACAGTATGCACTTTACTAAATGATGACCACAAATAGAACACATTAGTTTGCTAAAAGGCTTTTGCAGTGTATATTTATCTGTTACTAGACTCTCCTAACACTGCAGCTCGGGTTGCTTCAGCATCCAGGTGGGGCCTGGAGATCTCCCTCTGCTACAACTGACTCCAGACAATAGAAATCAGCTCCCCTGGAGAAAATGGCTCCTTTAGAGGCTGGACTCTATTGCATTGTACCCTGCTGAGGTCCCTCAGTTCCACAAACGCTTCCCAGGCCCCACCCCCAAAATCTCCAAGTATTTCCCTGGCTTACAGTGATGAAAACGCTATCCTGGTGCACTGACCATTCTTTGTTAAGCTTGCTAACAGTCAGGGATTATTGATTAATATTTTCTCAAGTGGGTAGCCGTGTTGGTCTGAAGCAGTAGAACAAAGTTTGAATCCAGTGGCATCTTTAAGACCAACAAAGTTTTATTCAAGGTATGAGCTTTTGTGTGCATGCACGCTTCTTCAGATACAATAAAATGGAAATAGAAATAACAGTCATACATATAGAGGGTGGGCAGTAAATTAACATACAGAATAATGAAGGTGTTTTTAACAGATTAAAAGAATAATAAGATTAGTATATATGGCTATCATCTGTTTGGGTTCAACTGGCTATCATCTGTTTGGGTTCAACAAGCATAGCACAGGTAATAAATATGTCAAAATTGGAGATTGATGTATTCTTAATTGTAGAATGGTGAGAGAACATGGACACTGGTATCAGAGCTTGCAATAAACCTAGATGCCAGCTTTGCTGCCACATACACCCAGAAAACACAGTCACTGGACCTAACAACATCAGCTACACCATCTCAGGCTCATTCACTTGCTCATCTTCTAACATTGTATATGCCATAAATGCCAACAATGCCCTTCAGTTCTCTACATAGGGCAAACAGATCAAACCCTACACCAAAGGATAAATGGACACAAATCTGACATCAGAAATCACAAGACTGGCTTCCAGTATGGCACGTCGATGGGCGGACACTTGGTTTGCTCCGGACCGCCCGAACCACTTTCGTTTTGTCTCGAGCCTCCCGGTTGTCGGGAGAGTTCGACCAGCCCTCCCAGAGAGAGGGCTGGAGCAGGGGGCGTCTTTTTTGGCCCCTCCCGCAACTGGCAATGTGGGGGGGGGGGTGACCAGAACTGCCCCGAAGCAGGGACGATCAACGGGGAAAGAACATGGCTGCCATGTTCTTCTTAGATGCTGACCATCCAGTTTGTTTTTAACTTTTGGGATTACAAAAGAAATAGAGAGAAAGTACATTGTAAAAGAAAAGAAAAAGATCTGTGGTGAAAGAAAAGAAACAGATCTGTGCACGAGGGATTTTGGAAAAAATTCTCTTCTGTCTTTGGATACTGGACTAAATGCCCCCAAGCAGTTAGCTCCAACTATGAAGAAAATGGCTGGGAAGTGGATTGAAGCAGATATTATTTAAGAAGAAGGGGGTAAGAAAGTTTCCATTGTCTAAGCTGCTGTGGAATTAAAAAAAAGCTTTGTGAAAATTGGGAGTGTGGAAAGATGAGAGAGTGTGAAGAAATGAAGGAGGAAATAGAGGAGGAGGGATTTGATCCAGATAAACCAATTGGAGATTTGACTTGGGAACAATTTTCAAACTTTTTGAGGCGAGAAATAAAACAAGCAGTTAAAAGTGCCTGCAACAATCTACTGAAGGACTTCCAAAGTTTAAACCAAGATGAAAATACATGTGAAAAACAACTTCAGCAAACCCAAGGATTTACAGAAGAGCAGAGTTGTAAACAGGAGAAGGTGAGAGAGTTACAAAATAGTAATGTGATTGCAACGAAAGAAATGAACCAAAAAACAGATAAGCATAAGAGACGTTTCATAAAAGGGAAGATAAGTAGTATTTCGGGGAAGAAGGTAATAAAAAAATGATGTCTGAAAAAGAATGTGGGCGAGAAAAGGAAAGAGAAAGGAAAGGCTCCGGTAAAGAAAATTAAAATGGAAAAAAGAACAATGACTGACCCTGTGAAAAATGGAAGATGTGGCTTTGAACTGGAAATTGGTGAATATAAAACTGCAAGACATCTGAGTGAAGTTCAGAGGGGAAAAGAAATGTTAGAAAGAGGAGAAAAAAGGGAAACACAAAAATTATGTTGGATGTTGGCTGTGGGGTTTTTTTTAGGTTTTTGGATACAAATGGCTGGGATACAAATGACTTATAAGGGGGGAAATGGAGCTTCTTAATGTGAAATTGGCATAAATGCAATTAATGAGCAATTTAACTGGGTAATTTGAGTTATAGATGTTCTATTGATTTATTTAAGTTTTTCTTTTCATGGATATCTGATGAGTATTGATGGATTTAGGTATATGAATGGATTCTGGCTGGTATATATTTTTGGTATTGGGTAGATGTTAGCATAGAAGAGGGGGTAGAGGTAAGGAACTTAGTAAGCTAAGTAAAGCAGGTATATCAGGTGATTTTTTTTGCTTTGTTTTATGTAGCTAGATATTGTATCCCTCTTTATTGCTAGATTGAAGAAAATATAATATTTGAAAAGAGAGTTAGAAAAAGGTTCTTCTATAAGTAGTGGAAGTAATAAAATACCCTATAAGTAGTGGAAGTAATAAAATACCCTAAGTATAAATTAATTGAGATTATAAAAGATATATAAATGTTTGTAAAAAGGGATGAGACTCTTCATTTTTAGAATATAAAATTGATTTAGCAGTAAGAAATGAAATACCAATCAATTAAGGTAGTTGTGTGGTAGATTTCTTGTTATCAGAATATAAAATGAATTTGAGGTAATAGTAAGAAATGAAATACCAATTATGTTAAGTTAACTGTGTGTTTTTCTAAAGTATATGGTGAAAATGTTTGAAAAGAAGGTTGAAAATGTTAACAGAAGGTTGAAAATGTTAAGAGAAGGTGAAAATGTTTGAACAGGCATGTTAACAAAATATTAGTAAAATGGAAAAAAAAGAAAAGAGGGAAAGTGTGGTTATAAAATTATAATGGAATATGTGGATCGTTAGATACAGAGCAATTATAAATAAATATAAACTGTTATTTTCTAAGCAGCACAGATAGGGTAGGAGGAATTATTTATGCAATTTGATTAGCTTTAAAAAGCTAGTTTGGTAGTAACATTATTGATACTAAAGGAATTGTAATTTAAATCTACTATAAACTTTGTTGTTAAAGTAAAGTACAAAATCGTATATTCGTACTGTAATCTACTGGATAGGGAAAGGATAAAGAAGAAATGATTGGAGTTATTAATCCAGATTGGAATGTTACAATGTACACAAATATTTGTATATCCCATGGTGGGTCTGTATGTCAAAAAAGCAATAAATAGATTGTAAAAAAAAGAAAGAAAAAAGAAATCACAAGACTGAGAAACCTGTAGGAGAACACTTCAGCCTTCCAGGATATTCAATGGGTGACCTCAGAGTATTCTCACCAAGAAGCACTATACATCCTCTGTATTTTAATGTATTTCTTTCTTGGAATAGTATATTGGAATAGGGATTGTAATAAAATACAATTAATATTGAAATGATTTTCTCTGACATAACACCGCACATCACCTCTAAAAAAAAGGGATTCTGTTAGTTAATCCCATGCTAGAAAATGTAGCAACAGAGTCTCAGTTCACTACTCTTAACAATTAAGAATGTAATTAAGTCTTTAATGTAATTTGGAATGGTAGATTTAAATGTATTTCTCTTCATTACACTGACAGCTTCTCCCTGGAAAAAGTGTGGCTGAGATGATCAGTCGCTGGCATTGGACTGGGCTGGGTTATAAAGGTATTTTCTAAGGATTCACAAAACATTGGGGGGATCTCAATAAAAGACTTTTGGACTATGTGCAGCAGCTGGGAAACAACTGTACACTTCTTCAACAGAGAAAAGTGATCACATGGAAATCCCTTTATTTTCTGGGCATATTCTGTGTTACTTAAGAAAAGATTCAGGTCGGTAGTCATGTTGGTCTGAAGCAGCAGAACAAAGGTTGAGTCCAGTGGCACCTTTAAGACCAACACATTTTTATTCAAGGTACAAACTTTTGTGTGCAAGCATAGTGTGCTTGCACGGAAAAGCTTACACCTTGCATAAAAATGTGTTGGTCTTAAAGGTGCCACTGGACTCAAATTTTGTTTTTAAGAAAAGATTGATGAAAAAGATTTATATCGATATAAGTTTTTGCCTGATCATGTATATGTTCTGGCTATGGGGATAGTTTTCTGGAATAGTTTATCTGGGTTTTCAGGAGGAGGAAGCAAACTGAACGGGCTCACTCTTTGCCTGAAACTTCCCAGAGCCTTTTTATCACATGGACTTTGTGCACATACATAGCAGTGGGATTAGCACAGTGGGCTGCAATTACACCTTCAGAGCTGTTGTGCACTATGTAGTCACTCTACCAGCAAAAAGTGCTAGTGTAATCCTCAGGAGTTTCTGAGTATGGTATGCAAGAATGGTGTTTCCCTTTTTTAAAGAGAAGTAAACCATTCTCTCTTGGTATCATTGTGCACAATTAATGGGTCACATTTCTGAGATATTGCTCCAACATTTTTGATCTGTTCACAGTGCGTTCAAGAGTGTGTGGATAAAGGAAAGTTAACAGATATATGAAAGTGCTGTGTCATGCAGCTGAAGTCATACTTCAAATAATACAACTTGTCCAATATTAGCTATATACTCTAAGGAGAACTAACAAATAAACCTGTAGTGGAAATAAGTCCCTTTTTAACTACCTCACAAATCATAAATACTAGGTTTACCAGTTTTAACCTCGATTACTCATCTGAAAATTGACTTCATTAGTCAGAGAATGTACATTTTAATGTCAGCTTGAGAGCTAATGGCACCCATGTTTCCCCCCCATACTATTGTGATTCTGGTGAGTTGCCAACCTCCAGACAGGGTCTGGAGACCTCACAGAATCGCAACTGATCTCCAAACTACAGAGATCAATTCCCCTAAAGAAAATGGCTGCTTTGGAGGGTGAACTCTGTGGCATTATACTGGGCTGAGGCACCTCCACCCTCTCCTGGCTCTACCCCCAAACTTCCAGGGATTTCCCGACGCAGAGCTGGCCACCCTGTGGGTGTTACTGTGCTATCAAATGGAAAATATGCAAAACAATTACCTTCTGTTGATGAAACTGTAAATTACTTTCACTTCCCCGGATAGCTTGAATAGTCTCCTATACTGAGGTTTTGATAACATGCAATTTATTTACATTTAAGAAGTTAGTTAATTGATTACATGGTTAATGGTCAGGTGACTAAACAAGTAAACATTTCAACTGGTTGATAGCCCTAATAGATACCAGTAATTTTTTAATTTTAAAAGTTTGCAAGGCCGTTGCCCCATATAATGTTTTAGGTATTCCTTTTGTAGGAGGGGGGTCCAAGACACTGGGGCATCATTTCACAGTTCTGTAAGGGGAGTGAGTGCAGGGGGGGGGGATTCAGCAAAGACCTGGCTCTCTCACGAATAAATGCAAACTGCTTAAAAAAACCAAACCAAACCTCCCTAGGCTCCAGACTAAATCTGAAATTTCCACTGATTCCCTCTTCTTGTTGCCGCCCCCATCATGTTGTTCTTCAGGGTCATCTACCCTCAGAAGCAGCATTTGGTGAAGACTGTTGAGGTGCAAGAGGCAGGAAAGTTCCATTCTGCTGATGGAGAATTTAGTCTGGATCCAACAGCGTCACTGTACTTTATGAGCATTTATTATTATGTGGTTTGGGTTTTTTACTCTTCATAATGCAGGACAAACACGTTCTGTTTGGTTGTAACCCCTGATCCAACATTTACAGACACTAGGACATGAGAGATGAAGGCTCTCTTGTTGCAGTTTCATAATTCATTCACACTGGTGCCTTTTCCCCAACTGAAAAGTCTGAGCTGAAACTTTCAGTTTTGTAGGCTAGCTAGCTTTGCCTTTAACATGTCCAGACATGAATTAACAGCATTTGTGAAATGAAAGAGGCACTGTCGGTGCCTTGGTTTTTGAAGATTTATACGGTTGAAAAGAAAGATCACTGCACCATGAACATCAAAATGGGGTGGGTTTTTTTTTTTTAGGAAAACAGTGATTTCTAACTAGCGTGCACTTTTCCTCACCAGAATCTGAATGGAAGGGTTGCTAGCTTTCCAAAGAAAGCAAAAATTCACAACCAGAAAGCCATCAATTAATAAATTATCTGAGTACCACCCATGAGTCACCTTGCTGCCCCCAACTGACCTCTGCCTTTTAGGTTGTGATTCTTTTTCTGGGTGCAGGCTCTCTGTGAATGATAGCATGCTTCCTGTCTCTTTAACAAACTTGCAGCTGTACAAGGCTACAGATGTGTCCAGCCCACCTGATCCCTCCACAACCTGTCTGTTGCCCACCTTTCTAAACTGCTTGCTATGGGGGGAGAACAGGTTCAGTTGGATTCAGGAAGCAGGGGCAGGAAGCAGGTGATGGGACTGTGGAAGGACAGGATAGGGGGTTCTGAATGGCAGCCTAGCAAATTTGGCTGATCCTCCCTTCTTTTCTATAATGAGTTTGTATCAGGCTAAAATCCCCTTTTTCTAAAACAGGATGGAGCACAGCATTATTTGGCTGGTGGCTCAGTGGTATTGAACATGCTTCGCATACCAAAAGTCACAGGTTCCAGATACTGAAGAAGTAAGCAGTGACTCATGAAAGCTCATACCCTACCACAGATTTTGTTAGTCTTTAAGGGGCCAAACTACACATCCATGTTTTTTAAGGAGTTGGGTCTGAGTTCCCCAGACCCAGCTTGGGTTCCTTGCAGCCACACAGCAGCAGCAGGGAATGTCTTTTTTAAAACAAAGGAGAGCACAAATGTATTCAGATCCCTGCCGTGGAGTGAGGAAGAGCTCCTGCCTTTCCCCCAAGCCGTTTCCCCGTGTGGAAACAGCACTGCTGGAGGGGGTTGTTTCCCTGTTTTTGCTGCTCCATGTGTGCAGAATACTCCATGGGGAACCCGGACCCAACAGTTTAAAAACCCAAGCATGTTGTTGACCCTCAGGTAACATATGTTGGGAAAGATTTTTCTGTGCCTGAGACCCTGTTTCTAGTGACCAGGAGACCTTGTGGGATCATGTGGACCATAGCACAGTGCATCGCAGTTCAAGTGGAATAGCTGTGAGAATCATGGATGGATCCCTCTTTACACAAACGGGAGTACCTTCCTGTCACAGAAGGGTAAATTTGCAGTCAACTCATAAGTCAAACTACAGTAATCCACCCCAAACCAGACATCTTATAGACTGAGAAATTTTAAATTTCTCAATAGTTATCATTAATGTTTTTGAAGCTATATCATAAAAAGGGAAAATAAGAGTGACATATTTCAAAGCTTAACATTTTCATGACCCCTTGACCCAAGCCTGAGGCTTCTAGCAAAAGCTATTCTTATTAGACTCCACTGACCTATAGTTTGACATTTCCATGAAGGAGATCTAAGTACATGCCTAACTATTCCATGGGAGTCAGCAGCACTTACAGTGCTTCAGTTTAGACACTTGGGACTGACAGTGCCACCTTTTTATTAGTATTATACATAGAAGTTTATATATTTCTCAATTCCCAGTGATCAAATAACCACATTCTTCTTTGACAATTCACTGTTTTATCTTGCTGTTTTATAGCTAGACCGTTTCCATGTTCCATGCAAATCTCTTTGTTCCCAATTAATCCCCATTACTTTGGACTTCTGTTTGAAAAGCAATCAGGTTACCATATTGCTTATTGTTGCCTTGTATGTACCAAGCTAGCTATTATTATTTTGATTATTATTCATCCTTTCAATGACATCTGTAATTTACAGAGCACTTTTCACTTTTTCTCTATCTTCAGTTTCTCTGTCTTCAGTTTCACATGCACACAAATTTTGTAAATATTTTATCTTAAAATCCACATACATGAGACCTAAGTGAACAAGATAAAAGAACTGCATACATTTCTAAAAGCTAAATAATTTTTCTAATGCATATAAGCAAACAATGAGCAAATGGTATCTGTTGCATATTTTAAAATAAAGATGACATGGGGGGGTCAGATTAAATGCATTTTCATCAGCATTGAATTGAGGCCATAAGCTTTTACATCCATATAATAATGGGAATACTTAATAGCAAACAGTTCTTAACGATTTTCAGTGAACTGTCAACACCAGAGTGTGTGAAAATCTAGGAGGACATGTTCCCCATTCAGTTCGTGGAATGCTGCTTAGAAGGCTCCTTTCAGGACCTTCTGGGTGATCATTTTTAGCACCTCTTAACAAAATATATTACGTGGTAGCTTCCCCTGAAGAAGACCTATGTTGAAATGGGCACAAAATATCTAGATACCCATAGGATTTAGCAATCTTGGGAATGTTTCCTATTGTATAGATTGGTGCTTTAATGTGAACAGGGGTCATTTCATAGAAAAAGAGCTGCAGGTGCTCATTAGCATAATTTATTAGCATATGCCACTCACCCTGACATCACCGGAAGTGTGCACCAGCCCCTCTGACAGGCAGAAGCACCTGGGATCCATTCTTTCCCCCTCTCCCTTCCCTTCGCCTCCAAGTTGGGCGAAGGAAAAGGGGAGGATCTCAGGCGCTTCTGCCTGACAGAGGTGCTGGCGTGCCCACAGCCAGCCTGGGTGAATTATAGAATCATAGACTCATAGAGTGGGAAGGCACCTCCAGGGTCATCTAGTCCAACCCCCTGCACAATGCAGGGAATTCACCAATACCCCCCACACAAAAGGGGAGGATCTCAGGCGCTTCTGCCTGACAGAGGTGCTGGCGTGCCCACAGCCAGCCTGGGTGAATTATAGAATCATAGACTCATAGAGTGGGAAGGCACCTCCAGGGTCATCTAGTCCAACCCCCTGCACAATGCAGGAAATTCACCAATACCCCCACAC
>NW_015177011.1:780330-780449 GCF_001447785.1 Gekko japonicus
TCGCAGCTGCCACCGAGAACAGTGATGACGGCCATAACTTTTAAAGAGCCCCTGCCGAGAGCTGGGGGAGCCAGAATGACCTCTCGCGTATGATGTCGCCGCTCAGACATCACACGCGA
>NW_015177011.1:780744-783525 GCF_001447785.1 Gekko japonicus
CTCTATGAGTCCAAGGCCACTACCCAGAGGCTCAGGGAGGCAGTGGAATGTTTCGCCCCACCCCTCCCCCCACGCGGGCGTCACAGCTGCTGCCGAGAACAGCGGTGGCGGCCATAACTTTTTAAAGACCCCCTCCCGAGAGCTGGGGGAGCCAGAATGACCTCACCCCACCCCGCCCCCCTGCGGGCGTCGCAGCTGCTGCGGAGAACAGCTGCAGCGTCCAAGGCTACCACCCCGGGCTCAGGGAGGCGGGGGAACATTTCACCCCCACCTGTCTCAACTGATGGCTGGTGGGAGCAGGGGGTGGGGCTTATGTGCCCGCCCCTGGGCTCCTGACTGGTGGAGCGGTGCTCCGGTGCAATCTGGCAGGAACCGAGGCCTGAATGTGACTGTGATTATACTATGCAGTATTTTGTAATTGTATATGTGATATATTCCAATTTGTATTCATTGTTATATGAAATATAATTCACCAATAAGATTTTTTATATTTTGTATACTGAGTGCACCTTTTCAATACATATCAATAGTATATTGCACAGTGGGTTTTTTGGTCACTGTTGTAAATAGGAAGAGAATAAGTCCGCACTGGTAGGTGGTGGTGGGGAAACAAACAAAGTGCAAGGTAGAGCAGTTTATAGACCTTTTATTTTCCAATGTATTTTGCTATGGACTTTGTCAGGGGAATTTACAAATAAACTTCTCTGGCTCCCACCTTGTTAATTGTGTGGTCTCTAATCTGGGAGAACAGGGTTTGATTCTCCACTCCTCCTCTTGCACCTGGCTGGATGACCTTGGACAAGCCATAACTCTGGCACAGCTGTCCTTGAAAAAGAGCAGTTTCTGTCAAGAGTTCTCTCAGCCCCACCTACCTCACAGGGTGTCTGTTGTGGGGAGGGGAAGGGAAAGGAGTTTGTAAGCTCTGAGACACCTTTGGGTAGTGAAGGGCAGGGTATAAATCCAATCTCTCTCTCTCTCCTTTCTCTCCTGATGACACCTATAGCAAAACACAGGGGTATCTGAAAGATCTAATAAACTGCTCTCTCTTGCACCTTTCCTTTTTTTCTTCTGGCCAACTCTTCCAGAATGCTAGGATCAGTGCAGGCAGTTATGTTCTTCTTAAGAGATAACATTGGGATTTTTTTGTGTGGAACAGTCCCCCCCTTGCATATTGCATTTCGATTTTGGAGCATATGAGAATAATTTCAAGATTAGGAACACAAACTAGCACCTGTTGATTACTTCAGCGCACTCACAGAATCACAAACTAAATGTCAAAACACAAAAATTAAAACACATTAGGACAAAAATTGATTGAAACATTAATTTGGGATTAGCAGTTTATAAAAGGTGTCATGTGAATATCCTTAAGCCACAGGAAATGGGTTTGGGGAATTATGGATCAGAAGATACTTTGGTGGCTACCACAAAAAACACAATTTTATAAGAGTAACAGGAGCTATTTTGCCTTTAGCACTGTACAAATATAATGGAGATGGGTGAGCCTCCCTGTGAGCAGAAAAACATGTGAATTCCAATTTCCAATTTTTTAATGCTGCTGTTTCTTACCATTTTACTGTGACCAGACAGGTTTAGAAAGCAATTTTTGGTCTCATCATGTTCAGACCTACAAAGAACTTAAAAAGTAGTGTGTATGTGTTTTTGTTTTGTTTTGGGGGTTTTTTGGAATGTGCTAGGGGAAAAGTACATACTAGAGGAATTAATAATATTTGATATTTTTTTCTTTCTCAAGAGCTGTGTGAATGATAACAGCAGCAAATGGTAAGGTACCAAGATGGATGGGAAGAACAACCATCACAGTGACCAATAGAGGAAGGAAGCCCACATCTTTTTCAGCAGGGATTTGATTTGGTTTGATTCATTTTATTTATATCCTGCCCTCCCTGCCGAGGCAGGCTCAGGGCGGCTTACAAGCAATATAACAGTGGAAGCACCCTTCAGGTGCACAGCTACTGATTGTGAGGAGTGGGTGGACTTCTGCCCCATTAATATCTGTCCTATACTTAAGATTTATTGATGACATTTTCATCATCTGACTGCATGGGAGGAAAGCTCTTGAGAGATTCCTTCAGGACTTTAACCCCAACATCACCCCATCCTCGACCACATAATGAACCAGTCCACACAACAGATATATTTCCTGGACACCACTGTGAAACTTTGCAAAGGACACATAAGCACCACATATCGAAAACCCACTGACTACCAAACATACCTGCATGCTTCCAGGTATCACCCAGAACATATAAAAAATCCATTGTCTACAGTCAAGCATTAAGTTACAATCACATCTGCTCCAGTCCCTTAAGACAGGGGCTCTCACCTGGAAGATTTACAAAAAAAAATGCATAGCAAAGGAGCAGATCAACAAAGCCAGAATGGTACCCAGAACTACCCTACTATAAGACAGCTTCTTCCACATCAGTATGGACTACCAACCAGAGACAAACTCAGGAACCAAAACCTGCAGCAGACCTAGATGCCAACTTTGTCCCCCTACACACTCAGCTAATAGTATTAAGGGACCTAATAACAGCAGCTGCACCATATTGGGTTTATCCTATTTATTTATTTATTTATTTTCACATTTCTATCCCGCCCATCCCATAAGGGGCTCAGGGCAGGTTACATCAATTTCAATGGATACAATAAAATTTAAAACACATTATAAACATATAAATACAATACAATTTAAGGCACATTATAGACATATAATAGACATAAAGCACATTATAGACATATAATATATAATATATATAA
>NW_015177011.1:784231-809754 GCF_001447785.1 Gekko japonicus
CTGCTCTCTCCCCCCCCCATCCTGGCACCCTCGCTACTTCCCCCCCCATCCCGGCACCTAAGCGAGGGCCGAGCGGTTTGCCACTCGACCCGCACTTCTCTCTCCCCTACCCCCATCCCGGCACCGAAGCGAGGGTCGAGCAGTGGGAGGCCGGCTGCAGAGCATTCCCTGCGCATGCACAGGGGACGCTCTGTCAGTTTCGGGGGATTTAAACATTCCCCCGATATTTTTTACAGGGTTTCAGATTTTTGTGCACACCTGGGGACCACCCCACGTGTGCACAAAACTCTCCCTCTCCTCCAGGTCCCCCCGATGTGCGGAAATAAGTATCCGCACACCAGGGGGCGACTTCGGAATTAGATATATAGATAAACAGTAGTCATAGCTTACCGTTAGGAGGCCCCGGCCCAGTTAAGATAGATAAATGTGGCCAGTTATCAGTGGGTGGGTGACGGCAACCTCGGGGGGGGGGCTTGTAAGGACACCTGCTGTCTCAGCCAAAGGCCTGGTGGAACAGCTCTGTCTTGCAAGCCCTGTGGAATTGAATGAGATCCCGCAGGGCCTTCATCTCAATAGGGAGCATATTCCACCAGGTAGGGGCTAGGGCAGAAAAAGCTCTGGTCCTGGTCAAGGCTAAGTGGACACCCCTCGGGCCATGGGCCACCAGGAGATGTTGATTGTCTGAGCGTAAGGCACATCATCTAATCGCACATCATCTAATTTAATATATGCCATCATGTGCCACCAGTGCTATTCGGCTGTCTATATTGGACAAATGTGCCTGTCCCTATGTGAGCAAATCAATGAAAACAAATCTGACATAAGAAGTCACAATACTCAGAAATCAATAGGTCAACTTTTTAATCTTCCTGGACAGATCTGAAAGTCACTGTTCTAAAAAAACAAAAAAAAAACCTAAAACTTCAAGGCAATGTACAATGTAAAAGTGCTGAATTAGAACTCATCAAGAAATTAAACAATTTCTGTTGTCCTATTTTAAACTAAGACCTGGTTTTCCTCACTAATTGTAATTTCTAATAATCTGACAGGACCCAATTTTTAAAGAACTTTTAATAAACTGGTCTTAATATGTTGCATCATAACATCACAATTCATTGCTGTCAGCTAATTTTCTCATGCTTCAGACTGCTTCTTCCCAAGTTAATTTGTTATTTTCCCTACTCTTGCACTTTTGTTTATTTTAATGGCTTGAGAAACTAGAACCTCAGAGCTCTCTCATTATATGTTATGTATAACAACTTGAGCCATTCAAGTTCCTGATATAGAGAATCACACCTAACATTATATCAGGCCTCTCTTTGCTCAATTGTTCCTACTTTCCTCCTCCCCTTCTGTAATTTTCTGGATAAGTATGAGGAAAATTATTTTCTTTCTTTCCGTCACCTCTGAAGAAGTGATCTCTGATTTACAAAACCACAAGCTTGAATAAATATTAGTCTTTAAGATGCCACTGAAATTCTGTTTTGTTTCACTTGTAACAGTATATGATAGTACTCTTATAGAAATGATAAGCTTTCTGAGATTTTGCACTTTGGGAGGACTGAAAATAAACACAAAAAAATAAATGTGAACCCCATGTTTATAGCCTATGGCTACAGTAGTCCTGCTACTATAAACAAGAAACCAGATGACTTCAGAAGTCCATTACAAGATCCTTTGGTTCCAAGTCCTTCCTCAAAACATACTGAAGGTTTCAATTCCATTCTGACCTTTGAGGCCCCTTCCAAGTTCCTCTGGTTTTCAGTGCTTCCTCTGAACACACTCAGTCACTTACAGTTCTATACATAAGTTTCAAACACAGATAGTTTTACATTAAGACTTCCATACTTCAGCTGTTATCAGCAGCTGGTGATTACTTCAGCCAGCCGATATGCCTAGTGCCTTGTATACACACTCTCATATTGTGCATTACTCATAGTTTGAAAATCACTTTGACTCTTGTAACATAATTATGTTAATGTCAAATGAGTCACAGAGAAACAGAAAGCTTTGTATATCAGACTTCACCTTACTGTCGGTTTCTGAATACAATGTGCTCCTATACATAGGGGGAGGGGGGCAAGGGATAAGCAATACAATTGCTCTGTAGTGGGAGTAATGTCTAATTGCTTTTAATTAAATTTGAGTTCACTAGAATTACTGTTGGAAAATAAGTTCAGGTGACTATGTCCATTGCAGGAAGTAAAATTAAATAGTAGGCAAAGCTGGGGCCTGGTTCTTTTTCTCCAAGATACCGTAGCTTGACAAGCAATACAACACAGCTAGGTGTGTTTTGGATGGCTGATTTAAAAGCATTTAAGCATGTCTAGTGCCTGGCTGGATTATGCTCACAGAGTGTTTCACAGAATCAATTTTGGGCATTGGTTATTTTGTTTAAACAATGTATTCCTTTAAATACTGTCCTCAGAATGCCTAAATCAATGGGTTTGTAATGGCGTAACTATTGTACTATATTTTGGAATATATTGATGATCTTGAAGACAGGGTGATTTACAATCAATGTTTCAACCATTCTGTAGTTGGCAATGTATGTGATTTCAATTGTAGTCTTCTCACGGCTCTTTCCAGCTTTCTGCCTAACCTCTTAATTCACTGCAAACAATAGGACTTTCCCTAATGGATACCCACTATCAGAATTGTTAAAACCTAATGTGTAAGGTAGAATTTGGGGGATGGAGGTGGCATGGAATAGCCCAATCTCATTAGATCTCAGAAGCTAATCAGGGTTGGTGCTTAGATGGGAGGGCACCAAGGTAGATTCTGCAGGGGAAGGCAACGGCAGACCAACGTCTGCTTCTCACCTGCCTTGAAAGCCTCTTGCTGGGACTGCCATAAGTTGGTCACAACTTGATGGCACTTACGTATGTATATAAAGTACAATTTGGAGCTGACTTGAAAAGGCTGCTTGATTTCAGGGATCTTAGGATGCCATATTGATTTTTCTTTGGTGCACCAGCTTGCCTGCCCTCTAGGTTCCCTTCACTCCAGTGGTCTTTTCTCACAAAGGAAAATGACCATTTAAAGTTGCCCTGTTTAGGATAGTGGTAATAGTGGAACAAATATCTATAGAGTTTTGTTAACAATATATCACTCTCATACTGAGCCATTCATTCAGCACATGGCACAGTGTCAGTTCCTTGTCAAATTCATCTTGCTCAGCAAGATCAATTTGTCTGATGCATCATTCAGTGTCCCCCTCCCTTCCAATACACATATCCACAAGCAGGCTGTTGCATAGGTAGGGTGGGAGGGGGATGAGAGTAAATACTCTACATTTTTCTGCAAGGCAGCAAAATGTGACATGTTGTTTCTCTTATACCCTTGTATGTTTCCTTTTGATCTAACTCAGTCACTCATGCCTGTGATGAAAAGTGGCAGGGACTAATAAGTGTGTGTGTGTGTATATATACCAAACAAATAGTATAAATAAAATACAGAAAGGGGAAAGTGATTATACATCATCAGCTACAAAATATAAATATTTTCCCCCAACACCCCCTTAATTACATTTGAAGGTTTTTGGAGCACTGTCTGTAAGATACAATAAAAATTACTTCTGTTGGGGGACTGATAACTTTGTGAATTAAACATTAGTTCCAGAAACTCTGCATTGATTTAACTTGTAAAAATGCGTAATATTTAAAATAGTGATTTTTTAAAACAATGCTTTTTTCTTAGTAACAAGTAGTTAAGCAAGAAAATAATTTTGTGACACCTTAAAGACATAAGGCACAATCCAGTCACATTAAGCATTTTGAAGTTTCATTTACAGTGGAACATAATTAAGCATAGACAAAACTCTTTGCCACTGAAATCAACAGGTCAAAGGTGTTTAACTTTACACACACACACACAGAGATACATAAAACAAAAAAAAACTGATTTGGAAAGGCTCTCAAAAGCATAAATCACCCTGCAATATGTTTTAAACTCTGAAGCAAAGTGGCATTTTAAAAGTATCTGTTAAAATATCTCTTAAAATATTCCAGTGGATGTCTGAAATTTGGTGAATTTGCTTGTGATTGTTGACAAGCCCAAATAATTATTGTGAATGCCAAAAAAACCCAAACACAGATACACCAGCGCATGTTAACAATCATCTTAATCTGACTGGCACATTTCATGAAATTCACCCCAGATTGTGAACACTCATATGAGAATGTTGATTGACATACACCAGACTTTTGAACATTCACTGTAACAGACCCAAATATTCCCACACATACACAGTTTAAATCACTGCATACAGTACTACCTGTGAAAGTTGACAGATGAACCATTCAGCCTTATTAAGGTCCATAAATTGCCCTCCCACTCTTTGGAAACTCCTTTCCTTCTTCTTATCCTGACTTCTCATCCTGTCTCATTCAAACCTCTTCAACTGCTCATTTGTCCCAGAATCTCTGTTGATAACTTAAATCTCCTTTGCCCCCCCGCCCCCGAACCAACTGCTGTTACTAAGTTAGGTGGGAAAATGAAGTCAGATCATAGGTGACTAATATGTACCTTATAATTCTCCACTAGCCATGATCTAAATATGAAGCAACAGCATCATCTCGACCTTAAACTGAGTGAGGGGCTGTATGTCAGAGTAAGACCAACTGAGTTATAAATATTTCTGCATGATCCATTACTTCTCTGATTACTGAAGTCATTTTCTACTTTTTATTGTGTGGAAATTTACTGCAAGTGGTTTCTTCTTTAAAATGTGAAAAGAATATTTGAAAACACTACAGTTAACTCCTAAACTATAGTTATAACTGTAGAGAGCCAGTGTGGTATAGTGGTTAAGAGTGTTGGGCTAGTATCTGGGAGTCCTGGGTTCGAATGCCCATTCATGCCATGGAAACTTGCTGGGTGACCTTTGGCCAGTCACACTCTCTCAGCCTCACCTACCTCACAGGGTTGTAGTGAGGATAAAATGGAAGAGAGGAGAACAATGTAAACTGGTTTGGATCCCCACTAGGGAGAAAGGCAAGGTACAAATGAATTAAATAAATAAATTATAATGCTAATTATAAATAAACATATATTTATTTATTTATTTATTTCAACTTGCTACCCCGCTCGAACCCCCCAGGGGGTCTCTGAGCGGCTTACAGTTAACCATTATCCCTTACCTATGGCCACATATATATACTGGGGTGGGGACTGTCTTAACAGCACCCACTGGAGGGACGTTATTCGATCTTCTTCCTTCTGGAACGGCTCTTCGGCTCGGCTTCTTCTGGCTTTTTTCTCCTTCTATCCATGATCTTTCCGGTGGCGGTTTCAGTCGGCCTCTCAGGCACTCAGCGCGCTTCCAGTGCGGTTCCGGCTCCGTCCATTGAGGACATTTTGGGCCAGACAGTGTCTTCTATTTATGATGTTTAGGTGATATTATACAAAGGGTATTATCTCTTTCTCTCTACCCTGCTAAACTGCCCCTCTGTGGGAGGAGGGGTCTGACTGCTGACAAGGTGGAGAGAGTATGATGAGCCCATGGTCACCTGGTGGGCTTCCACAGCAGAGCAAGAATTCAAACCCAGTTGTCCCAGGTATTAATCTGACACTCTAACCACTATACCAGACTGGCTTAAACAAGATCCCTAAGCATCCTTTTCACGAAACTGGAGGTAAAACAAAAAGTAATTCTTTACAGTGGGTTTTGATAGTTTGGGAGCTGAAAGTAATGACAAGCTTAACATGCCATACTGTCATTCCATGCAGGGTTGCCTACTCTGGGTTGGGAAACACCCGGAGATTTTGGGGGTGGAGCCTGGCGAGGGCAGGGTTTATGGAGGGGATGGACCTCAGCAGTTATAGTGGCATAGTGCCCACCCACCCCAAAATGGCCATTTTCTCCAGGGGAATTGATATTGGTCCTCTGGAGATCAATTGTAGCAGTGGGAGAACTCCAGATGCCGCCTGAAGGCTGGCAACCCTAATTCCATGCCAAATCAATATTTAGCATTTGAGCATTGTCTCATAGTCATGGATTTTGTGAAATTTTTCTAGGGTCATTATATATGTTGGAATATATATATCTCACTGGAGGACATGGCCATACCCCTCCAAAAATTGTTACGTAAACATTTCCTATAGATTGTATTAATTCATACTGAGACCTAATGTTGATGTATGTTAAAAACAGTTTGTAAATATAATGGACTGGAATATCAAGAGATCTTTTTCTTGGAGCTACTGAATACATCCTAAGCTTCCAGACAAGTCAATTTCAAACACTGGCTGATGTGAAGTGAGTAGAGGGTTTTGGCCTTTTTCAGAAATTCAACGCTCCAAAACATCACAAGTGCATAAAAATATGGAAATGAAACATGTTGGGTGAACTAAACAGTAAAAAGTAAATTGGCACCCCAAGTGCATTGCTGGATCTACTATCATACAGGAGATAAGGGGCATGGCAGGCAAGATCAGACTGGGGGATCTGCTTCCCAGCCTATTGTTTGAAAAGTTTGTGAAACCTAGCCTGATGCAAAGTTCTAGTGAACTCAAAAGCTTGCCCAATATTTCGTGTCAATTTGGTTGGTCCTAATGAAAGGTATTAGGGTCGTGGTGGCTCAGAGGTTAAGACGCTGAGCTGCAGACCGGAAAGTCTGTAGTTCGACAGTTTAAGACCCTAGTGCCGTGTGACAGAGAGTGTTCACGTCTCTGGCCCCAGCTCCTGCCAACCTAGCAGTTCAAATGCAAGAAATTGCAAGTAGATAAATAGGTACTGCTTCGGTGGGAAAGTAACAGCATTCCATGTGCCTCGGCATTTAGTCATGCTGGCTACATGACCACGGAAACGTCTGTGGACACTGCTGGCTCTTTTGCTTGGAAACGGAGATGAGCACCACCCCCTAGAGTCGGATTCAACTAGCTTTTGAGCAAGGGAAACCTTTACCTTTACTAATGAAAAGTATTACATGGATTTCATTCTTGTTTATGGATTTTACATGGACCAATACAGCTGTACAACTTTTTTCTTTAAA
Organism: Gekko japonicus; assembly: GCF_001447785.1. Lineage (NCBI taxonomy): Eukaryota > Metazoa > Chordata > Lepidosauria > Squamata > Gekkonidae > Gekko > Gekko japonicus. The sequence goes on from NW_015177011.1 coordinate 791,227, forward strand.
TGTATCCTGAATACTGCTACATTTCTCCTAATTTTGGCACTTCTACTTTTTTGAAAGTTTTTATGTTTCAAAACAAGGCCTTATTGACTATCATAGGTAGAGTTACATCTCCTTCTATGGCAACAAGAATGAGCACACATTTTACAGGAAATAGGACTGTGGAGAATTTTTCAGAGGAGTGTGACCCTTTCCCAGGGATAGATCTTAAAAAAAAATGTTGTCAAGAGATACTAGCATGTATAATGAATCTGCAAAATTTGAACAAAATTCGTGACTATGATGGTACCTTTATCTGTTGATTTGGTATGGAATGTCTGACATTCAAAAAGACAGGCAACAGAATAGATAATTTCAAAGAAATGTTCCTTATAAATTATTGAAATCCATTCTCAAGACAAATAATAATTATTTTATTATAAGGAAAAGTGATAAATCTCTTTTCATGAACTGTAGAAGATGATCATACATTAAGATATGAAACTGGTTTGTGAAAATTAAATTTGAAATAACTTTAAACAGATGGAAAGAAAATAATTTCCTCATGAAGTTGAGCAAACTCTGGAGGATGACAGAAGACAGGAGGGCCTGGCGTGATGTGGTCCATGGGGTCGCGAAGAGTCGGACTCAACTGTGCGACTGAACAACAACAAGGTATTATTTATACTTACACAGTGCCCAGTGTGTGTCAGGATCAGCACAGAAGAATGATACTCACAATGTCAAAATAGCTTGCAATATACATCAGCAACCACCACAGTGATAATGTGGCATAGTTTTGAAAGCATTGGACTACAACCAGGAAGAACTACATTAAAATCCTCTTTCTGCCCTCAAGATCAGTAGGTAACCCTCCCGGTTTCCACATAAATGCCAGGCTTTATTTGCAGAATCCTCTCATTCGATATATTAGTTTTTATTCATTTTGTGGTTCACATCCCAGGCCCTTCACCCCTGCAACTGAGAGACTTTGTAATCCATGGTTATATACTGTATATAGGACAATTATTCCTTAAGAAGTTCAGGGAGGTTTATAAGGAGTTATCCCAGGATATTATCAATCCTGTAACTACTTAAGACTAGGATCCTGAAACTCCTAGTCAGCACCTATAGGAACTGTGGCGGGAAGTCCAAACCCGCCAATGGGACCTGTGGGTGGCACCCAGGGACTGTATATAGTTGGTCATTCGACTGTTTGTTTGTTGTTGTGTTGTGTGCCAGTAAAGTATGAGCTGTTAATCACTCAGCGTCTGTCTTCACTATGCATCGAACCCAGTACACAACACCAGACTTTATAGAACTGCAGTAGGGAGATAGTGATGGGGTATGGCCTGTGAAAGCTGCTCCAGAAGCCATGAGGGGATGAGGTATGCCCTCCCTATCACAGCATGCTTATGAGAGGGTTGGACTTGCCACATGGATTGTGGGGAGCGGTGGCGCAGGCAGTTAATGCCTGCTCAGTAACATCATTCGAGCAGCCACTATGGCTGTTCGAGTACCACCGTGGTCGAGGTGAGCTCTCGACCCTCGTCCCAGCTCCTGCCCACCCAGCAGTTCGAAAGCAACTTAATTGCAAGTAGATAAATGGGTACCCACCCGTAGTGGGGTGGGGGGCACCCTGCCTAGCGTGGTGGTTGAGGACGACGGTGACGGCAGCAGCGGCGAGACATCGGCTCCAGAGGACGGCGTGGCGTGGTGATGCGGCGGCGAGCGGGCGCAACCAGAGGAGCGATCCCTAGTGGCTGGACGATGAAATATCGGGTGGCCGTCGTCGAGGAAAGGGCGCGCAACGACGCTGAGCGCCGGCACAGCGGAGCCGGAAAGGACGTGGCTGAAGCCGGAAGGAGGCAGGAGTCGCGCACCTCAGGAAGAGAGAATTACCACCCAGCGCCGAAAAAAGAGCACCTCGCCAATACTGGAGCCAACGGAAAAAGAAGACCAACACCAACCACCACCATAGGGGTGCTGGTAGGTTCCCCCACCCCAAAATGTGTGTGGCCCTAGTTAGGAATAAAAATGGTGACTAGCACCGACCTGTAAGCCGCTCAGAGACCCCGTAGACAAGGGGGTTTGGGCGGGATATAAAGTCGAATGTAAATAAATAAAATAAATAAATAAATGGATGACTGCCTGAGTCAGGATGCTGCAGGAGCTGGGCTGGAACCAGGGAGATGGCAGCTCCATGGCAAAGTGGCAGGGGCTACTGCAGCCAGTCCATAGTGCACTGGGAATGTCATCCTCCCAGCTCTCCTCCCTGGTGAATCACTTCCCACATAGATGCTGAACAGAGACATGTGCAATGATGGCAAACAGCACAGTGGTTATGAGCACTGCCAGTGGGGCTTGTGATCCCACCATCCATTTATCAGGCTACCCCCCCTCCAGGGCACATGCCATAGCTATCCACATGACATTTACCCATCCGCTGTGTGGATATGCACATCAGTGGTATCTACTCCTTCTGCTTTTTCTGCTGCACAGAGCTCCAGTCCTGCGAGACAATAGGTGCCATGGTGGGCTTGGCTAGCAGTTCCACTGAGCACGGTGGGGTGGCTACCAGTTACCCTCTGGACTCCAGTTGTGTCCCACACCTTACTTGGGGGAAGAAGGCATCCTGGCAAGGGACTGGGCCAACAGCTTAGTATTGGGCTGCCAGCATCCCTGCCCGCCCGCCCCCACACACAGACACACACAGAGAGAGACACAAACACACACACACACATCATAGCCAGCCTGCTAGGCACACATTCCTGAGAGTATGACCCAGTGTATCACACCCCCTATACACACACCGCTAGCCTTGGCTGTAGGAGCCTGCATTGTCAAGGCAGCACAGACTGTGTGTGTGAGGGGGGTGGGGAAGTGGGGGCAGACTCCCGGGCTGAGCCTGCGGGATCCCTACCCCAGATTGCTGGTCAGTGCGTGGTTGTTCTTGCCCTTGGGTATAAGTGCCCCCTCTGTGGTGCTCTGATTTTCCCAGGCTGGGGCAGCTTAGGAAGCCAACTAACTCCTGCCACACTTCTGGGTCCACCTCTTCCCCTACTGGTGCAGAGGGTTACACTGACAGCGCAACAGCAGTAGGCCATTATGTATCTCTAAGAAATGCTAGCATGGTGGGTGACTGACTTGACTCCCCGCCACCAAAATAGCACTGTATATTTATATGAACAAGCCTATCTATCTCAGTGCAGAAAGGAAGCACCCAGTCTAAAGGGAATCTCATGATAGCAGTATATAAGCAATATAAACACCATTTTGGTATGATTAACAGGGAAGCTGAGGGATTCTTCTACAATTACATCAAGGCCATGAAATGTTATAATAGTGACTAGTTATCCCATGATTTCTTCATTGAAGAGAAGCATAGTATATTGGGTTTCAAATTGTTATGAACACATGAGCTACCATCAGAATGGTTTCATATATAACCAATGTGACAAATACGTTCTTGGCACTGTTCTAACTTAGATAAGAATGGAGTTTTGGAGTTATTTTGGGCTGTTATCAGTCTCATCAATGTTAGGTGGTTGCTCTTTTCCTCACATGCACCACTTATCATCTAGGGGAGCAATACAAATTTCAGAGTAACATTGAAAGTTATATAGCTCTCACAAGTATAATTTGGATATAGCTTCTATTTTACTTTTATAGCTGGTTTGTTCAAGCGTTCCCAACTGTTCTTGGGCACACATTCGGGCACCTGATCCTTCAAGGTTCCTTCCCTCCTCCTTTCCCTCCTTCCTTTGGGAGCAGACTTGCATACCACATGGGAGGTATTGTATCATCCTTTCATTCCATCATATAGCTTATTATGACAAATGTGCCATTTTATTTCAATTGCTGGTTGATGACACACACATCCAGAAATATTTGAAACTTTGTTTACAGGTTTAAATATTCATTTGTATAGTTATAAAACTTAAATCATATAGCATTTTCGCTTTATAGATTATTAGCATCAATGGAAGATTTATAGTGTGAGAGCAGTTACCATGTGAAGGGATCCATGGCCTGCTTTATAAGCTTACATTATACCACACAATATATGAGGTAGAAATAATTTTGTATATTTTTTGCAGTTTTCAAAAAAAATGTCAATACAGCATTAATGTTTATTTCTATTGTAACAATTTGGTTTTTTTCTTTTCTCGTTCCTTTTGTATTTCCAGACAACAACACCTGGTCAGGATTATATTTTCTGGATGAGTTTTTTAAAGTATGTATTATTGACCACTGAGGAAGGCCCTTGAGGCTGAAACACATATGGTCTCATGTTGGTCATTTGACATGTTCATCAGCTTGGTATGGGAAATTATAACAGCTCATGTAAAGCTTGTTCTGACTCTTAATGCAGCCTGATATTCAGGCCCCATGTTTTTAATTTTACTATTGTGTATACCAAATAATATTTGTTTTAATTTTATTTCCAGTAGCTTGACCCTTGTAGCATTTTCGGTTATTACTATAAAGCCAAAAGAGAAGGAAGTATCTGAAGAACCACTTACTGCTTAGAACCCATGGAAATTCATTGGCAACAAGGGCAGGCCAGACAAAAGAAAATACTTCTTCATACAATCTATAATTAACTTATGGAATCACAAGATGCTTTGATGGCCGCTAGCTCAAATAGCTTTTAAAACAGAAGTAGATGAAATCATGACGTATCAACAGCTGTTAGTCATGATAGTTAAATGGAACCACAACATATGGAGGTGGTATGGTTCTGAATAAGGTTGGCTGGGGACAAACAACAGGGATGTTCTATTGTCTTTATGCCCTGCTTATAAATTTCCCAGAAGTATGAGATTGCCCCTATTGGAAACTGAACATTAAAGTAGGTTGGTCTTTTGGTCTGTTTCAAATTAGGATACTAATCAAAGGTTGATTAAATGGATAGCGTGATTAAATGCCCCCCGTATGCACACACTGAAACCTGAAGAATTATTGAACCTAGGAATTAAATAACATATATGAAGATTCCACAGATGGAATGTAAATGTCATATGTCAAATGACAGAGAAGTAGCCCCTGAGTCAGATACAACAAAAAGGACTGTAGCACATTAAAGACTAACACATTCGTTGTGGCATAAGCCTTTGTGAGCTGGAGGCCAGCTCCACCAGGTATGACAAAAGGTTCTGTGCCCCCCCCCCCCCCATATGCCACAGTATATTTGGTAATCTTTAAAGTATGAAAAGACTAAGGGAGCTATCCTAAACAGGTGTACCAGTACTGTATTTACTCCAAAGCAAGACTAGTTTCCCCCCCACATATGACCTTAAAACAAAAACAGTGGGTCATTTTATATTTCCATGCAAGTTACAATTATGTCCAGGAAAAAATGTGTATAACATTTTTTTTTACATCTTATATTCAGGGTTCGCTTCCTTTTGGGTAGATATGGTAAGCCCCATTTGTTATTCCATGGGGTTCACTCCCAGGAACAGTCCTTCAGATTGCAGACTAAATTTCATAGCACTGGATCAAAGAGCTTTTTGAGCTCTTTGTTACCTAAAAGATTATTCCACTGGGTCATGCCCAACTCACTTTCTTCCCATCTTTAAAAAGTGTACTTGAGTTGACTGATAGTTATGGATTGGTGATTGGGGAGGTAATCAGAGTGGATAGTAATGGTAAGATTGCTGAAACATTTTTTGTGATCAGGGCATCCATATGAATGAAGCTTTATAGAGGGCAAGTTAATATGTTTCTGCCCCGAGGAACTCGTACCTAAATATGACTCAAGAGACAGGTAAGACAGTTAGCCAAGACAGTTAAGGGTGGAGGGTGGAGTTGGGATAAACAGAACACGTGTTCGTTTTAGGCAGGCGTGCTCAGAAGGGAAAGGCTTCAAGAATCTGTTTTAAAATGTAAAAAAGCGGGGTATGATGCCCTTGCTTTCCACGGCACTGCATTCCAAGGCAGCCGTTTTCTCCAGGGGAAGCCGGGAGATCAGATGTAATTCCGGACTCAGAGCCTGCATCTTGCGATCGCCTTTACGCCCGGAGCTCCCAACCACCGCATTCTCCTCCCGAGTTCAGAATCGAGAGCGTTGGGTAGAGGCGCCTCCCCCTTTAAGGCGTCGATACTCTAATGAACATTCTAGTCTTTCTCAGTTCTTGCTGAACACGCAACGTCATCGCTATTCCAGGAAACGGATAACGTCACACCCTCGCTCCTTGATAGGCGGGCGGTGATTTCAAACAAAGAAATAAAAATAGCGTCGCGTGAAAAAGAAGGACGGACTGAAGCGTCAACGGAGACAGCCGATAGGACAGAGCGCCGGCAATGCCGCGGCCGTACGAAAAGCCCGCAAGCTCAACCAGATTCCTTCCATCTTTGACTTTTAGCCGCGAAATTCGCGATGGCTGATGAGTCATAAGGGGTGGAGCTACAAACTCATATTTCCTTCTCTCCCGTTCTGACTCATCGTTGACCGCGAAAGCCCTCTCGCGCACGCGCAGTAGCCTGGTCTATTTACAGCTCTCTAAGGTGGGTGAATGATGTCATGCGGCGAGCAGCTGGGCTGTCACCGAGCTGTGAGGCTTTGCGCAGCCTCACCCTTCTGGTTGCCTAGCACCGCCGCGGTGTTTACGTGTGGGGAGGGGTTGTCTGTAGATTACGCGGCAGCGCAGAGAAGGCCATCTGATGTGGAGTAGATTCAAAGCAAAATTAAGCCTTGTGGCACTTTAAAGACTAACAGATTTATTGTACCCTAAACTATAATAAGTTACAACAAACTTGTTAGTCTTAGGGTGCCACAAGACTCCTTTCTGTTTTGATTGCCGCATGGGGTTTTATCTGTCGCTTTTGGCCCCATACTGCTTTGTTTTATCCCCTAACTTCTGCATGTATTTTCATGTCTTTTGTTTTTGCTTCAGGGTTTTTTTTGTTATTACCTGAGGTTTTTTCCCTTGTTCTTTTGAAATCACTTTTACTTTGATACTTTTCTGGAAGCTGATTTTGAGTCAACTTTTTCCTTGTGCATAATGTTTCTGTTGATTTTCTTTATCCCACCAACTCCCACGCCCTTCCAGCCTACTTTCAATGATTGGACCATCATCATCATCAAACCATTCCCTTTCTCACACTACCACCCCAATGCAAGTGTTTCAGTTTTTATTTTTTGAATAAATTGCCCTAAAATAGCAGTCCTCTTCTCTAATGAAAAGTGAAGAGGATCTAAAGAGCCTCTTGCTAATAATGAAAGAGGAGAGCGCAAAAGTTGGCTTGAAACTCAACATAAAAAACAACAGCAACTAAGATCTGGCATCCAGCCCCATAAGTCCTTGGCAAATAGAAGGGGAAGTCATGGAACCAGTGACAGACTTCACATTCCTGGGATCCAAGATCACTGCAGACAGTGACTACAGCCATGAAATTAAAAGACGCCTGCTCCTTGGAAGGAAAGCAATGGCAAACCTAGACAGCATAATAAAAAGTAGAGACATCACCCTGTCAACAAAAGTCCGTATGGTCAAAACAATGGTATTCTCAATAGTAATTTATGGCTGCAAGAACTGGACCATAAGGAAGGCTGAGCACCAAAGAATAGATGCTTTCAAATTATGGTGCTGGAGAAGACTCTTGAGAGTCCCTTGGACTGCAAGGAGATAAAATCACTCAATCCTAAAGGAAATCAACCTTGACTGTTCCCTGGAAGGCCAGATACTGAAATTGAAGCGCAAATATTTTGGCCACCAAATAAGAAGGGAGCACTCACTGGAGAAGACCCTGATGCTGGGAAAGATTGAAGGTAACAGAAGAAGGGGACAGCAAAGGATGAGAGGGTTAGATGGTGTTATCAAGGCAATGTACATGAAGTTGGGCAAACTCCATAGAATGGTGGAGGACAGGAGGTCCTGGCGTGATGTGGTCCATGGGGTTGCAACGAGTTGGACTTGACTGTGTGACTGAACAACAACAAAATAGCAGTGTGTGTGTGTATGTATGTATGTATATATACATATATATATATGTATTGGCCCCCCGCAGGGGAATTTTTATTTTTTTGCATTTTCTACACACTACAATTATGGGATGGGGGAAGGGATACTAATACCCTAACACTAATACTATGGGTGATGGGTATAGGAAATCTAATACATAAATCTACTGAATAAGGGAAGGAGTACTACAGTTCTAATCTATTCCATCTACTGGATTTGGGGAATGGGAAAAGACTAATACATAGAAATATTGTTTTTAACCTAATATAACACGTTATGTTAAGATTTGATTAAATTATTAATACATATTTAGTAGCTTAACGCAATTTCTACCTTTAATACTATTGCCTTAGTTCTAGAGTCTTTTCTTCCTGCGTTTCTTCATTTTCTGGAGTTTCGGAGCGGACGCTCCTTTTTCCGATTCAGATGATTCTGATGACGTGGAAGTTTGGCTTGTTGAATCCTGTGAGCAGGATTCATCTTCTTCTTCTTCCTCCCATCTGGTTTTAAGTTCTTTTCCTTCTGCTTCTTTTTTGTGTTAAACACTTGGTCCATAAATAGTCCCGCTTTGTATACTTTAGCAGTTTTTGCATTCGTTTAACTGCTTATGTGCTTATTTTAGCTCAAAGTCTTTTATTTCTGATTTAAAACCGTTTTTAAAGTTTGCTCAAAGAAAAAAAAGTGTGTGTGTCTTTGAATTCCTCTCCCCAATTCTTCAAACTTAGGCGCTTCCAATTACTACCAAGGTTCAGTTCGCTTTTTTCACCTGAGCTTTGCTTAACTCACGGCACGTCTCCATCAGAGCGAGACGGGACGCGTCCGAGCAGCGAAACATTTAGACCAGAAAACAAAATAGCAGTGTATTAATGTAGTGTTGTAATAATCGTTTAAGCAGGTTCTCTGAATTCCCAGCTTTCTTTTTTTTTAAGTATCTCCTTCCCTCAAAGGGATACGCTTTTTTCCTTATATCTCCGTGAGGGAAACGACTAGAGGTGTACTTTTTGTTTTAAATGAAAGCTAGAAATTCAGAGACCTTAAATTATCATTAAAACATTGCATTGCCATGTTGCTATTTTAGGGCCTTTAAAAAACAGGGGGGGGGTTGCTGTGATGCCACCGATGATAACATCTTCCACTGAAAATCCTCATTTCTTTAAGGCACCTAAAGAAGAAAATAAACTGACTCCACAACCGTGAATATGCACAGGGGAGGGCAAACGTGCAGTAGGATCATAACACAGATAGTGCTATATACACACAAAATATTATTATGGCAAGCATTTGAGACTGAATGTCACCCCAGTGTGATTTATGAAATAAAATGTAATGATGTCATACTTCAATTAATGGTCAGATGATTAATCAAATAAATCTTCAACCAACACACAGCTTTAAAAGAAATTGATAGTGAAAGAGAGAAGGATCCAAAGAACACTGAGAAATGGGAACTGAGGAGCTAGTAAAAGAAAGAGAAAGGAATAAGCAGGTGATTAGGAAAGAAGGAGAAAGGCGTATGGGGAGGTAGCAGGCCAAAAGAAGTGCTTGAAGGAGTGGGAGAGGATGGTCCACAGGAATGAGGGAATGAGGAAAAGGTCAGAAAGAGGAATCTGAGCAAGTGACTGCAAGTGCAGCCTTACATCACTAGTAATTAATTATTGTATGGCATTGTGTGTAGACTAGCCAGGAGATCCGAAGATTGTCTGGCAACTAGAAGTTCTAGCTCTTTTAGTGTTATGTACCACTAGGTGGTAAACTAAATTTCTTTTTAAAGCAAGAGACATTTCAGAGGTGGTTTGCCATTGTCTGCTTCTGTGGCATGACCAATGCTCCCTCTAAGCTGTGGAGTCTCGTGAGCAAAAATTCCACTTTGTGAGCTACTGGCATTAAAGTTGTGAGTGAGTGATTTGGCTCCTGCATAAATTAGTTTGCTCTGGAGCCATCCTTCCTAAGCTAAGACAAAAATGTGAGCTGGAGGCTAAAAAACTGTGAGCCAGCTCACACTAACTCAGCTTAGAGGGAACACCTGTCATGACCCTGGTATTCCTTGGAGGTCGCCCTTCCAAATACTAGCCAAGGCCGACCCTATTTAGCTTCTGAGATATGATGAGATCGGGCTAGCGTGGGCTATCGAGGTCAGGGCAATCTCTAGTTATTTCTGTCATTCAGAAGAGCCACTGTAAACTATAAGAGGCTTGTGGCTCACACTGTACAGATGTGTGAAACTCAAGAGAAAGGAAAGCTATACATAGCTTCTGAAGCCATGCTCTACATAAATAAATAGAAACTCAAAGTGTCTGTGGTATTTTTCACTGTCAGCTTCTCCACTGTTCTAACTGGGGTCAGACAGACCTCAGGCATGGTAATAGGGTCATAATGTCAAGCATTCAGCACTGTGGGAGCTAATGGAATCTATTCTACAGTCATGACTTTGTGACCCTATTACCATAGGGTATGTTGTTCATGATGCTATTTATTTGTTTGTTTGTTTTATATGCCATCTCTCTAGAGAGCTGCTTGAGGTGGCTCACAACTAAAACAGTACTACAACAAAACCAAAGAAATCATTAAAAACAAGCCAGGATCTAAAACCAGCACAAAACAAATACTACAATTATATGAACATAAGATAAGCCGTGTTGGATCAGGCCAATGGCCCATCCAGTCCAATACTCTGTGTCACACAGTGGCAAAAACACAGGTGCCATGTCCACCAACAGGGCCAGCTCTCCAGAAGCCCTCCCACAGTTGCCCTCCAAGCACAAAGAATACAGAGCACCACTCCCCCAGACAGAGTGTTCCATCTATACCTTGTGGCTAATAGCCACTGATGGACCTCTGCTCCATATGTTTATCCAGTCCCCTCTTGAACCCTGTCTATGCTTGTAGCCGCCATTTCCTGCGGCAGTGGTTATTCTTTGGGTGAAAAAGTACTTCCTTTTATTTGTTCTAAGCCTACTGCTCATTAATTTCATTGAGCACCCATGAGTTCTTGTATTGTCCCATGCATAATTTTGTAAACCTTTATCATGTCAACCCTCCGTCATCATTTCTCCAAGCTAAAGAGATTCTTTAACCTTTCTTCATAGGGAAGGTGTTCCATCCCCTTAAACATTATAGTTGCCCTTTTCTGCACCTTTTCTGATGCTATAGTATCTTTTTTGAGGTTCAGTGACCAGAACTGTACACAGTATTCCAAATGAGGCCCCACCATCGATTTTTACAGGGGCATTATGATACTGGCTGATTGTTTTCAATCCCCTTCCTAATAATCCCCTGCATAGCATTTCCCTTTTTTATTGCAGTTGCACATCTAGTCAACATGTTCAGTGAGTTATCTACCACAACTTCAAGATCGCTCTCTCTTGGTTGGTTACCTCCAGTTTGGACTCCATCAATGTATATTAGGATTTTTGGCTCCAATGTGCATCACTTTGCACTTGGCCACATTGAACCTCATTTGCCACATTGATGCCCACTTGTTCAGCCTCGACAAATCCCTCTGAAACTCCTCACAGTCCTCCATGGTTCTCACTGTCCTGAACAACTTAGTGTTACCTGCAGACATAGCTACTTCACTGCTTATGTCCAACTCCAAATCATTAATGAACAAGTTAAAAAGCAATGGACCTAGTACCAAGCCCTGTGGTACCCCACTGCTCACCACCTTCCACTGTGAAAACTGCCCATTTATATTCACTTTGTTTCCTGTTAATTAACCAGTTTTTAATCCATAAAAGGACTTTTTGGAAGTCTAGATAAACAACATCTACTGGGTCACCCTTGTCCACATATTTGTTCACTCCCTCAAAGAACTCTAAAAGGTTAGTGAGGCAAAATCTTCCCTTACAGAATCCATGCTGATTCTTCCTCAGTAGCTTTTGTTCATCAATGTGCCTACTAATTTGGGGTGTGTGGCATTGGAACAGAAGATGGAGGACGCCTAATCCAGCCACTCCAAACCCGATCCTTCCTTCCCTTTTCTAAAGCAAGCAAAAAATTGCTAAAATGTGCCATGGAGTATGAGAAGACCTGCGGGAATCAAAAATGCAACAAAAGGCTTAGCTACAACTTCTGTAAAGATGTTTTTAACCCCTGATTTGGCAGGCGAGTCTGGATGTACGGCGGAGCAACAGCAAGACAAAACAGCATCAGATAACGCAGCAGCAAAGAAAAAAGACCAGGCAGACAAGCCTGTAACTGTTAAAACATGCAAAATACTTTGAAAAGCTCACTTCAAAAGACAGAGCAATCAATACTAGAAAATATAACCTTAAAAATAAATGACTTACTTCAATCTCTGGCTGAACAAACAAACGAAATAACGTAAGTATTGGAAACTACAGCAAATATTTATTTATTTATTTAAGGCATTTTTACCCCGCCCTCCCCGCGAGCGGGCTCAGGGCGGCTTACAGGGGCTCAAGCCCAGCATAAAACCCAATAAAACAATAAAATCACAACTGTAACAATAACAATAAATAACAATAAGTGCTTCATTTAACAGATGGTCTTGCGTAGTTTTCTTCAGGTCCAGATGGTCTTGAGTGGTTGTCTTCAGTCAGTCCCGTTTGGTTACCGCTGTCCAGTTGATACCAATACCATGTTGTTAATCGTATATGGCTGGGCTTCCCAGGGCAATCCCACGGTCTATTAGATGGTATTAACCACCATTGGTGGTGGTGGCAGCGGCGGCCCCTATGCGAACGCCTGGCGGAAGAGCTCCGTCTTGCAGGCCCTGCGGAACTGTGCAAGGTCCCGTAGGGCCCTGATCTCCTCCAGGAGCTCGTTCCACCAGGTAGGGGCCGCCACTGAAAAGGATTTAGCCTGGGTTGCAGCCAGTTTTACCTCCTGGGGACCTGGAATCACCAAACGGTTTTGGGTCCCCGACCGAAGTGCTCTTGGGGGTACATGCGGGGAAATACAGCAGAAACAGCTTTAAAATTGGGACAGATGCTACAGACTGAAAATCAAAATATAGAAATGGAAAACCAAAATATGAAGGAAAGAATTTTAATCTTGGAAGTTATGGCCAGAAAACATAATCTTAAATTTCACGGCTTCCAGGAGAACCCTGAGGAAACTCCAGAGTTGCTGAAATCAATGAGCATGTGGCTAGCAACAATATTACAGCTGGAAGAAGGAGTATTCTCGATCCTGTTAAAAACTCATAGAATAGGTCCTCAGCACAATCCAACTAGAAGATACCCAAGAGATATTTTGGTGTCTTTTGCAGATCTGAGAATAAAAGCAGCTATATTGAAGGCAGCAAGAGATCAAGGTTATTTGCTTTTTCAAGAGCAACAGATTCTTGTCTTTCCAGATCTGCCAATGGAAGCCTTGCAAATCTGACAAAAACTAAAGACAACTACTCAGAAGCTTTGTGAAGAAAAAAATCAATAGAGATGGAGTACTCCAGGAAAATTGACTGTTAAACATTAAGGCAAAATATACCATGCCATTGATGAAGATCATGACTTTATTCTCCTGCAGGAACTAAACCTTGTTTCACCGTCAGAAAATATAAAGAAAACTACTAAAAGAAGACTGTCAATGAATCTGTCACCTCAAAAAGCAAGTAAAGTCCCAATTAGAAATCCTTCAAACAAGATTGGACAGTGAACTGTAATATTATGAAGATATGGAAGTGAACTTCAACTGAACAGAACAACTCAATGTGATAAATAAGTATAATAATTCTGCATGCTCGCTTTGTTATTTAGATTTAAATGGTTTATATGGGAACATTTAAGGGAAGGGAGGAAAGGGGAGGAACAGGTAAGGGTAGAGCTCCGGGTAATAAATTAGTGGGATTACTGTACTTAAAACTAGCCAAGATCATAACTGAAGTAAATTAGACCAGAGGGGGGAGAGTATAAATTTTAGGCTAAAAAACAGAGAAGTTAACAAAGTTGTACTATAGATAAGGTTTAGTTAAATTTAGAGTTTATTAGGTTTATTAAGTGTATACAGTGGACTGAAATTAAGATCAAAGTATATTGATCCATATAAAGCTTGTGGTTTTGATTTTTCTCTTAAATGATATTGAATCCATTGTGAGAACAGTGTGATATTTGTAACACTGTACATTTTATTATAAATTGTGAATAAGTCAGTTAATATTTATATTTTGTAAACTTTGAAGTTGACAGTTATAAGAGATAAAACAACCTAATACTATACTAACAATGTACAAGATTTTATCTTGGAACATCAGAGGCTTGAACAACAAAATTAAATGTAAAAGAATAACAACACAGTTATTAAAATCTAAACCAGAAATAGGGTTTTTTTTACAGGAAACACATTTTTAAAAAGATTCTGATCCAATTTTAGCAATATCACGGTACAACCAGCAATTTACTTCTCCAGGGTCATCAAAGACTAGAGGTTCAGAAATTCTCATAGCAAGAAATTTACACTTTCTAATGCAAGATTCTTTAAGAGATCAGTTAGGTAGATACATTTTTGTGAAAGGTGAATTAGAAGTTAAAATAGTCACTTTTGGATCTATATATGCACCAAATACAAACCAGGTTAAATTTGTTAAAAGTACACTGGAATTATTAAGAACATTTCAGGAAGGAGATATAATGATAGGGGGAGATTTTAATTATATTTTAAATACACAACTTGACAAATCCAAATCAAAAAAGAAAAAGTAAAAAAAAGACAATGAAACAGAACTACAAGATATATTTAGAAAGCATGGTTTATTTGCTATATGGGGAATTATGCATCCTTTGGAGCGTGATTATACCTATTATTCCTCTAGGTTCAATTCATATGCGCAAATTGATTATATTTTAACATTTCATACACTAATAACAAAAATAATAGAAACAGACATAGAATTAAAAATCTGGCCACACCATGCCCCATTATCATGCAAAGTTAAAGCAACAAAAAAACCCCACAATTTCTAAATGGGTACTAAATAAAACAATTTTATTAAAACCTGATTTACAACAGCAAATAATTAAAATATACAAAACTTTAGATCTAAATATATAGGGAGCGGTGGCGCAGGCAGTACAACGCCTGCAAGTAACATCAATAGCGAACAGCCATAACGGCTGTTCGAATCCCCACCACAGCCGCAGTGAGCTCCCAGCTCCCGCCAACCCAGCAGCTCGAAAGTAATACAAGTAGAGAAATGGGTACCTGCCATAGTTGGCAGGGGGCACCCTCCTCTTGGTTCCGTGCCAGGAGTGTTGGCGGCGGTGGTGGTGAGAAAGACGGCGGCGAAAGAACAATGGCGGCGGAACCGGGCGATCCAGGCGACGACCAGATCGGATGGAGGCGGAGGTGGGGTGACGCAACTGCGAAACGACGCAGCACGGCAGGAGCCCGAAGGGGACGTAAAAGCCGGAAGCTGCAGTCCGAAGCAGTGCATGCCGGAGGAAGAAGCCAGCAGAGCCTGCCGAGTTGGTCGCCAGCCACCCGGACACCAGAAACAACGCCCGAAGCCTGCCGATGAGGAGGTAATACGCCGCAGGGTGCTACTAGGTAATCCCCTCCCCGTGAATCTGTGGCCCTAGCTAGGTAAACAAACTACGAAAGTAGTACAGTGTAAACCGCTCTGAGACCCATTAGGGGTCATGGGCGGTATAGAAATTGGAAATGTAATGTAAAAAAAAAATGTAGTGTAATGTAAATAAAGCTGAAGAAACTTCCCATCAGAATTGAGAGGACAATTAAATTCCATGGCAGCTTTCCTAAAAAAAGAAAAGGAAAATACTAACAACATATTGCATCAAAAGATAACTATTCTGGAACAAAAACATAAAACGTCATGCAGTAAAAAAATCTATCACCAATTGATCACTGAGAGGAAAATCTTAGAAACTTTGATTACAAAAAAAAATCCAAAAAGACTTAATATATATTAAGCAAAAACACTGGGAAAAAACTCTGAAAACACTAAAGATACTATCATGGAGAGTTAAAGAATAGCAGTCTTCTAGATTTATTCTCTGGCTAAATGATGTAAATGGTAAATACAAATTGATATTAAAAAAACCCCTCAACCCTAGAATCTTTTTTTTTTCAAATTTATATAAATTAAGGCAAAGAAACAAAGAAAAAATAGTTGAGTTTTTAGATACTAATAAATTAATAAAAACAATTTCAGAACAACATAAAAAGTATTAGAAAATCCAATCACTAAATTGGAAGTCCTAGAATCAATTACTCAACAAAGAATAATTCAACTTCAGGCCCTGATGGATATCCATCTGAATTCTATAAGATGTTTAAGTCTGAATTAAGTAAAAAGCAAAAGATTGACTGTTTAATTGATGTAGCCTTGTTCAGTTTTGTAGTTTGTTGGCAAATCTAAACAACATTTTTATTAAAATAAAAAAGTCTGAATTAATCAACCCCCTTGTAGCTTTATGTATTAAAATATTGGAAACAGGTGACATGCCAAATACATGGCAACAATTTGAAATTATATTGATACCAAAACCTATGAAAGACTGTACATTAGTGACCTCTTATCAGTGAATTACACTTTTAAACACTGACTTAAAAATCTTTACTAAAATAATAGCAAATAGATTGAAACAAATTCTTCCAGATTATATAAATAAAGATCAAACAGGGTTTTTACCAAAAAGAAATATTACAGAAAATATTAGAAAAACACAAGATTTAATACATTATTGTGAAGGTCATGAGAAAAAAAGCACTTCTTCTATCTTTAGATGTGGAGAAAGCTTTTGATAGCATAGATATAAATTACCAGAAAAGTATAATTAAACTTACGGGTTTGGGAGAAAATTTTCAAAGAACAATACAAGCCCTCTATGCAAAGCCTACTGCTAGGTTAAAAATAAACAATCACAACTCTCAGATGATACAATTACAAAGAGGAACAAGGCAGGGGTGTCCTCTATCTCCTGTATTGTTTATTTTGGTGATGGAACTGTTGGCTGAAAGTATAAGGAAAAATGAAAAAATAAAAGAAATAGCAGTGGGTCAACATGAGCATAAGTCATCATTATATGCAGATGACCTAATAGTATACATTACAAATCCATTTGAATCTTTAGAAGAACTACAAAAACATATAGAAGGTTTTGGACAAATCTCAGGTCTCAAGTTTAGTAGAGAAAAATCTGTAGTACATCCAATACTACATCCAATAAATATCGGGCATTCTTCATATAGGCTCACAGGCATAGAGTGTGCTGGCTTTGTGTGGGAAGCTGGGGAGAGTTTGGTTATCTGGTTAGTGTACCGACCGCCCAACACACCGACCGATGGCCTGTCATCTCTGGTTAAGGCCGTGTCTGGCTGGGCATTGGAGCACCCTAGACTGATAGTCTTGAGTGACTTCAATGTCCATGCCAATGATGTGGACTCTCCAATGGTGGTGGACCTGATGTCGTCCATGGCGGCACTGGGACTCTCCCAATATGTAACAGTCCCCACCCACAGAGCTAGTCACATGCTTGATCTGATCTTCGCGGCAGGGGTTACAGTGGTAACGGCAGTACCATGGTCGGACCACCATGCCCTGAATGTGAATGTGAATGTGGACCCCCGACCCTGTTTGGGCGGTGAGCATATTTTAGCTCGCCCACGGAGCCAAATGGACCCTCAGCGGCTTCAGATGGCTCTACAGGATCCTATGCCCCCTGGCGGCTCATTAGATGACCTAGTTGAGGACTGGCATGGCCAACTCTCGACTGCCATCAACAAGATCGCTCCCTGACGCCCTCTGCGCCCTCACTCTAAGTGGGCTCCTTGGTTCACCAAGGAGCTATGGCTGATGAAACAAGGGCTCAGATGACTAGAGAGACGGTGGCGGCGCGCTCGCAACGAAGCAGCAAGAGCATCCTATAAGACGTTTATGAGATCCTATGAGATGGCAGTCAAACCTGCAAAGAGATAGTTCTATGCAGCTATCTCCCCGCCACAGTTGAGACAGTGAGTGAACTCAAGGCCCCATGCACATCTTTTAGTTCCATCTTGGATTATTTCAGTTCACTCAGCCTTGAGGAGGTCGACATTCTCTCAACGGTACACCCAACCACATGCAGCTATGACTTGTGCCCTTCATGGCTTATAAAAGCTGGCTATGAAGGGCTGCGAGGTGCCCTCAGGGAGATTATCAACAAGTCCTTTGTGGAAGGGCTGTTCCCAGGGGAACTCAAGGAAGCGATGGTCCGCCCTCTCCTGAAAAAACCATCCTTGGACCCAGAAGAATTGGCCAACTATAAGCCGGTTTCCAACTTGCCCTATTTGGGCAAATTACTGGAGAGAGTGGCGATTCAGTTGCAGAGTTTTATGGATGACACTTCCATGCTAGACCCATTCCAGTCCGGCTTCCGGCCAGGCCATGGGACAGAGACAGTACTGATCGCCCTCACAGACGACCTCCCAAGGCATCTGGATTGAGGTGGCATGGCGGCACTGTTGTCGTTGGACCTGTTGGCGGCATTCGACATGGTCAACCATCAGTTGCTGATCCACCGCCCTGCCAACACTGGGATTCAGGGGCTTGCCCTACAATGGCTCGTCTCCTTTCTCCAAGGCCCGGGAAAGAGGGGAGTGGTAGGGGAACAGGCGGCCCCGG
>NW_015177011.1:809783-810557 GCF_001447785.1 Gekko japonicus
GGAAAGAGGGTAGTGGTAGGGGAACAGACGTCCCAGAGGTACCCGCTGGTCTGCAGGGTTCCTCAAGGGGCGGTATTATCCACGATGTTATTTAACATCTACATGTGCCCTTGCCCAGATTGCACAGGCTTGGATGTCACCAATATGCAGATGACACCCAGCTATATCTGTTGCTGGGCGGTCAGTCTAACTCGACCCCAGATGACCTGAAGCGGGTGCTTCAGGATGTGGTGGGCTGGCTTAGGCTGAACCGATTGAAATTGAATCCAATGAAGACGGAGGTCCTGTGCCTGAGTTGGAGCGGCCTGGGGGTAGGGATCCCACTACCGACCTTCGGTGGGGCGCCATTGGTGCCAGCACCGAGGGTCAGGAGTTTGGGTGTGCTCCTGGATGCCGCCTTAACAATGGAGGCCCAGGTAGCAGCCATTGCCAAGTCAGCCTTTTACCACCTGTGGTTGATTAGGCAGTTGGCTCCCTTCCTCGAACGCAATGATCTGGCAACAGTGATCCATGCTATGGTCACCTTGAGGTTAGACTACTGCAACGCTCTCTTCACGGGGCTGCCTTTGTTCCAAATTCAGAAGCTGCAGCTGGTGCAAAATGCGGCAGCCAGGCTGTTGATGGGTCTCTCTATACGAGATCACATCCAGCCTGCACTGAAGGCATTGCACTGGCTGCCAATAGCATACCGGATTCATTTCAAGGTGCTGTTTTTGACCTTTAAAGCCCTATATGGTCAGGGGCCTGCCTACCTGAGGGACATCATTTCCCCAT
>NW_015177011.1:810606-820953 GCF_001447785.1 Gekko japonicus
CTGGCCCAAAAGACGCCAGACTGGCCATTACGAGAGCAAGGGTTTTCTCGGTGGTGGCTCCACAATGGTGGAACAAGCTCCCAGAGGACATCAGGGCCCTGCGGGACCTTTTACAGTTCCACAGGGCCTGTAAAATGGAGCTCTTCCACCAGGCAGGCCTTTGATTAGGAGTCACCACTGACCATTGCAAACTGAATACACCACAGCCCTATATAACAATGCCGGATATGGCCTCTCCATCAGACCATTTACAGAAATTCCCTCCATCAGTTTACACTAGCACTTTATCTAACTGTTCTTATTGAACATTTTTTATTGTATTTTAACCTCTGTAAGTCGCCTTGATAAAAAATTATCACAGAAAAATTTAACTTTAAACATCCAGAGAAACCGTGGAGATATCTGGGCATACACATTCCTTCTAAACTTGAACAATTATTTGATTGTAATTTTAAAAAGTTGCAACAAGAGATAAAAATTTTATTGAAGAAATGGAACACAAAATTGTTGAACCGGCCGGATAGCCTACATATAATTTAAAAAAATATTTCACCTAAATATTTATTTATGCTTAGAGCTCTCCCAATATTAATACCTTGAAAAACAATTCAAAATTGGCAGGGTTAATTAAATAAATTTCTTTGGAATAATAAAAATCCCAGAATAAATTTTCGGACACTCTTCAGATCAACAACTCATGGAGGTATTGATCTACTCAATTTATATATACATATTACGAAGCTTCAAATTTAGCTGCTTTGATAAACCCCCTGTATGGGTGCAAATTGTATTAGATTCTTTAAAGTTAAATTCCTTATATGATCTATTATGGAATGAAGAAATAATTTAAACATTTATTTAGAGTCAAATTTAGCCAGCTTTTCAGGAGTACCATCTATAAAACATCTTATATACATTTTCTTTATATGAAGTTGCTTTTGTAATTTTAAAGTTTTTCTTCCACACTTGTGACCATTTATCTAATTCAATGCTATAGCTCAAGTTTTGAGCCCATTTTATCATGACATTTTTCACTGCTTCATCTTGAGTCTTATGGTCTAGTAACAGTGCATATATTTTCTTTATAAGTCTCTCCTCTGTATGTATCAGAATTTTATCTATTTCTGATATTTTATCATAGAAGCCCAACTGTTTGTCTTTAGAATATCTAGATATAATTTGATTTCTTTGCCACCATGTTAATGATTCTATTGGTTTCAGTTCATTTCTATTGTCCAACAAGTCTTCATATTTTAGAGTTTTTTCCTCAGAATATGTGTTTAGATTAGTAAAAGTTTCTAAAGGAGCGATTCATTTTGGAGTTTTAGTATACAATTTTTGCTTTGTTTCTTCCCGTAGGGAAGGCTCTAATAAGATGTTGTTTGAAATATTTATGTGTATCTGCTTTCCCATGCCATAAGAGAGCATGCCAGCCTAACAGCAAGTCATGTCCTTCTAGTTTCAAAAGTCTTGGATTCTCTAGAGTAATCCAGTCTTTTATCCATGACAGAGCTGCAGCTCTATAATACAGTAACCAATCTGATGAAGCAAATCTAGCTCTCTCTTTAAAATCCTGAAGAGCTTTAAGTTTTATTCTTGGTCTTTTCCCTTGCCATATGAAATGTAAAATCGTTTTGTTGAGTTCTTTAAAATATTTTTGATTTTGAAGTACAGGTATTGTCTAAAATAAAAAGATCAATCTTGGTAATATAGTCATCTTAATTGTAGCTATTCTTCCCATTAATGATATTTGAAGGTTTTTCCATTTTTTCAAGTCTTTTTTAATTTCTTTCATCAATTCCACATGATTACTTTCAATCAGGGAGCTACACCTATTTGTTAAAAAACTTTATTATGAATTTCTATTCCTGCTAATTCTTGAAGTTGTTGTTTTTGGGAGGCCTTCATTTTTTTGTCAGCATTTTTGTTTTAAAATAGTTTACTTTAAGTCCTACTACCTCTCCATATTCCTGCAAAGAATTAACTAGATGCTTCATGGAGTCTTGTGGATTCTCTAAAATAAATACAAGGTCATCTGCAAATACTTGAAGTTTGTATTCTTTTCCTCTTATTTTCAGACCCTTAATTTGGGCATCCACTCTAATTACATCATTTAGGACTTCCAGAGCAAAAATAAACAATAGTGGAAATATTTTTAGACAGATCTCCATTTATCAATATCTTAGCTCATTGTTAGGTATAAATAACTTTAATAAGTTTATAAAATTCCATTCCAGATTGGGCTTTCAACAGGGTTTCAAATATAAAGTTCCAGCTGAGATTATCAAATGCTTTTTCAGCATCTAAAAAAACAAGGCCATTTGTTTCTCTGGATGAGCTTCATAGTATTCTAAAACATTCAATATTGTTCTCACATTATTTCTGAGTTGTCTTTTGGGAAGAAATCCTGCTTGGTATTTATGAATTAGTTGAACAAGAACTTTTTTCATTCTGGAAGCAAGTATAAAGGCATAAATTTAACAGAGAAATCGGTCTGTAATTTTTAACATCTTTATCATCTAGATTTTGCTTATTTATAAGTGTTATCAATGCTTCATTCCAAGAATCTGGGATTCTCCCTTCAATTGTAATATTCTGTATCACCGCTTTTAATGGAAGAATAAGTTGATCTTCAAAAGTATGGTAGAACTCTGCAGGGAGACCATCTGGACCTGGAGTTTTTTTTTCTTTTCCCCCGTTTCTTCAGTGCTTCTGCTATTTCAGCCACCGATACTGGGTCATTCAGTATTTTTCTTTGATCTTTTACTAAAACTTTAATTTTGTGCTTATCAAAGTAGTTTCTAATTTTATCTTGTGATGCTTCTTCTTTCTTGTATAAATTTCCATAATAAAGCTCCACATTTTTTTAAAGTCTTTCATCTTATTTCTTTCTTATCCCATGGAATTTTAAAGTACTTTAATATATCTTTTCCGTTCTTGTTGCTGTATTCTATATGCTAACCATCTTTTTGGCTTATTTGCATTTTCAAAAAAGTTTTGTTTAGCATACATTATCTTTTTTGCTATTTCTTGTGTTAGTAGACAATTCATTTGGTGTTGCAAAAGTGTCAGCTTAATTTTTTTCTGTTGTGTAGAAGGATCTTGTTTCAATTTTTCTTCCTGTTTTTTTATCTGATTTTGGATCTGAAAATATTTTTCTAATCTTTGCTTTCTTAAATGTGTTGTTTCTCTCATCATCCATCCTCTGGCAAAGGCTTTAAAAGCACCCCAAACTGTGTTAATGGAAATTTTTGGTTGAATATTCTGTTTTTAAAAAGTTGAAATTCCATTTTAGATTCTTTTACAAAGTTTTCATTTTTTTAAAAATGGCTGTGTTCAAAGACCATCTGGCTCTTTTTGGCATGTCCTGTAGTTCAATCAAGATTGGATTGTGATCAGCAAAGGTTGCAGGTAGGATGTTCTAACTTATTTTGGAAATGTCAAAATAAGGTTGGATCCATGTATCATATGTGGTGGTTATGTGATAAAGCGAAAAAATATTGGGTTGGGATCCATGAAATCTTACAAAAAAACTTAAACTGTTCTGTACCTTTTATTCCAGAAATGTTCTTGTTGAATATTTTACCTGAAAGCTGTAAGAAAAATGACTCATATCTTATAATGTATATAACTACAACCGCTAGAATTTGTTACGCCAAATATTGGAGAAACACGGAAGTACCTTCCAAAGAAGAAATTTTAAGAAAAATCCTGGAAACGGCAGAAATAGATAAATTGACTTTGACTCCGAAAGGACAATTAGAAACAGCATTTGAGAATACATAGACAAGTTTTTATGTGTGGCTTGAAAACTATACTGACAAGACAATATAGACAATCTTAAATCTTCAAAGACTTGGAAAAAGTCATTTTCAATATATTTGCAAACTTTAATGAGATAAAAATTTAATGAGATAAGGTGTTGAAACTTATAAGTAATCAGATATATGCACGTTAAGAAGAATGTATAAGAAACTGAACTAATATTCCCTTTTACATGTTGCGTTGTGTTGTGAAAATAAAAAAAAAATTTAAAAAAGGAAATTATTAAAGAATTAAAAGAAACCCAGAATAAATTCTTGGTCAAGTCATTAAGCATATGGTATAAAAGAAAAAAACTTGCACCAGATATTTCATACCAAGCATCCTATACCAACAAAAAATGGTTTACTCGGGGTCAGAATCCTGTAGAATTTCAACAATGGCAACAGGCAGGTATCACTCGAATAGTGCATGCCCTGGAGAAAGATAGGATAATAGAAAAGGAAAAGTTAGAACAGAAAATGCAACAAAAAATACATTGGTATAAATATTTGCAAATAAAAAATCTGTTAGAATCCCCCCAGCTGAAACTAACAAGAAAAAGACAAATGACTCCATTTGAGCTGCTGCTAAATGAGAAGAAAGAACAATCACCTGGTTTAATCACAACTATATATAGTTAAATTAAATAGATAGATAAATTAAATAGATGAGGAGAAAGTAACTTTAGGAGACCAGCTGAGCTCTGAGCAGGAGCAGGAGAGAGAGCTGTGAGAGAGGTGAGTGGGTTTCTTTTACTTGCTTTCAGCTGAGAGAATTCAGCTAAGGATATTGTGTGGGAAAACTGTGTTTAACAGTGTGTGGAAGCACTTAGAGTTCTTGCAGAGTCCTAGGGACTCTTAGACTAGGGGCTCTGTAAGAAGCCCCCAAAGAGCCAGAAAGACAAGGCCCTAGGCTCTTTGTCTTTCCCGTAAAATAATTTGACTTTGATAACAAAAACCACATAAATACCAAGGGTTTAAAAGGGGGATTATATTTATTTATTTTAAAAGAATTATGAAGCCAGAATGCCAGCAGGGGGTTGGGGGCTATCCAGTGTTTTGCACGGAGTGTCACATGTATGACTATCTGCCCACTGGGCAGAAGTCTTGGGTGTGTCCTCGGTGCAAGGAGCTCCTGGTTCTCAGGGAACGTGTGTGCTCCCTTGAGGCCAAGGTGGCTGACCTGGAGAAGCAGAGACAGTCAGCTAGGCACACAGAAAAGACTCTCGGGGACTTGTTAGCTACGTCCCACTCTGGATCTGGCAGCCCCGCTGCTGTCAGGGAGCATGAGGGTCTAGGGGAAACAGGGCACCGTGCTGAGGATAAGGGGAATGTGCCCTCAGAAGGGACCTCTTCCCCAGCTGGTGAGCGGCTCTCCTTTTGCACCAAGGAACCATCCCTGAGCAGGGTGGGAGGGGGGCTCTTGGTAGTGGGTGATTCGATCCTTAGGCAGGTAGACAGCTGGGTGGCGAACCCGCGTACTGACCGTATGGTGACTTGCCTGCCTGGTGCGAAGGTAGCGGACATTACGCGTGTTTTAGATAGGCTGGTAGATAGTGCTGGGGAGGAGCCAGTGGTCGTGGTGCATGTCGGCACCAACGATGTGGGGAAATGCAGTCGTGAGGTCCTGGAGGAGAAATTTAGGCTGCTGGGCAGGAAACTTAGGTCCAGGACCTCCAAGGTAGCCTTCTCAGAAGTGTTACCTGTTCCACGCGCAGGGCCGGAGAGACAGGCAGAGATCAGGAGTCTCAATGCGTGGATGAGACGATGGTGTAGGGGGGAAGGGTTCAGGTTTGTTAGGCACTGGGATACTTTTTGGAACAAGAGGGAGCTGTACAGGCGAGACGGTCTCCACTTGTCCCGAGAAGGAACCAGGCTGCTGGCACTTAAAATCAAAAAGGTGGCAGAGCAGCTTTTAAACTGAATATTGGGGGAAAGCCGACAGGAGATGAAAAGTCTCTGGTTCGGGTTGGCTCATCTGAGAGAGGTGAGGGGGTACCGGTTGCTTTTCTACAGGGAGGTGGATTGAAATTGTCCACAGAGGCCATGGCTGGTGACATGGACTGCCGGACAACGACTCGAGATAGCAAGAGGAAGGATGCAGGCTTAACTTGTAAGGGAAATTACAGCTGTTTCTATACAAATGCTAGAAGTGTCCGAGGTAAAATCGGGGAGTTGGAGTGCTTGGTGTCGGAGGGAAAAATAGACATTGTGGGTATTTCTGAAACTTGGTGGGATGAGGAAAATCAGTGGGACACAGTGATTCCCGGTTATATATTATATCGGAAGGATAGGGGGGGAAGGGTTGGAGGTGGGGTAGCTCTGTATGTCAGAGAGGGTATAAAGTCTAGAAAGATTGAGAGGCTAAGTGAATTGGATTCGCTTCTGGAAGTTCTATGGGTTGAAATAGGGGGGCCAAAAGGAAACTTAACACTGGGAGTTTGTTATCGCCCACCAGATCAAAAGATAGAGGAGGATTATAAAATGATGAATGCCTTAAAGATAGCAACTAGACAAAAACACTGTGTAATAATAGGTGATTTTAACTACCCACACATTGATTGGGTCAATATGTGTTCTAGCCGGGAAAAAGAGATTGAGTTTCTAGACACTCTAAATGACTGTGCTATGGAGCAGATGGTCACGGAACCTACCAGGGGAGAGGCGATCCTTGATTTGGTCCTAAGTAACACTCAAGACCTGGTGAGAGATGTAAAAGTGATTGCACCGCTTGGAAACAGTGATCATAATGTTGTTGAGTTCATCATTTGTACAAATAGAGAATTGGCCAAAAAGACTCACACAACCATTTTTAACTTTAAAAGGGGTAATTTCTCTGATATGAGGGGACACGTGGGGAGGAAACTGAAAGGAAAAGTAGAAAGGGTCAAAACAATTGGGGAAGCTTGGGATCTATTTAAAACTACGATCCTAGAAGCTCAAAAAATATATATTCCGCAGGTTAGGAAAGGCACAAACAGGTATAGGAAAAAGCCTGCATGGTTAACAAACAGAGTAATGGAGGCTGTAAAAAGTAAAAAGAATTCCTTTAAGCAGTGGAAAGCTAGTCACAGTGAGGCTGATAAAACGGAACACAGGCTATGGCAAATAAAATGCAAGTCTGAGGTCAGGCAGGCAAAAAGGGAATATGAGGAGCATATAGCAAAAAACGTAAAAACCAACAATAAAACTTTCTTCAAATACATTAGAAACAGGAAACCAGCCAGGGAGGCAGTGGGGCCCTTGGACGACCAAGGGGTAAAAGGAGTATTGAAGGATGATAGGGAAATGGCTGAGAAGCTAAATGCATTTTTTGCCTCCGTCTTCACTGTGGAAGATGAGAAGTGCTTGCCCACTCCAGAACCACTGATTTCAGGAGGGGTGTTGAAAGACCTGAGTCAGATTGAGGTGACGAGAGAGGAGGTCCTAAAACTGATAGACAACTTAAAAACTGAAAAATCACCAGGCCCAGATGGCATACATCCGAGAGTTCTGAAAGAACTCAAATGTGAACTTGTAGATCTCCTGACAAAGATATGTAATCTTTCCTTAAAATCTGCCTCCATTCCTGAGGATTGGAAGGTAGCTAATGTCACTCCCATCTTTAAAAAGGGTTCCAGAGGAGATCCCCTGAAAATTTCGGCGGAGGCTGCCGCCCCGCCGCCCCCACAAAGATTACGCCTATGAATACTACTCTTACAGCCCTACTCATTAATCTTGTAGCTTCTGGTTGCCTTTTTCTATTTTTGTAGTTTACAAGAGGATTTTTTTCTATTTTTGTATTTTATAAGAGGATCTCTACAGGTGAGCTGAACGTTATGAGAGAGGGTGGTCCTTTAGGTACCACAGCCCTGAGTCCTTTAAGGTCCTAAAGATAAGAATAAGCATATTGATGTGTTCAGAAGCACATCCACAGCTAGTGCAGATCCTGTAAATTAAAAAGACTGTTGAGCCAATGGAGGCTATTTCCAGTTTGGACAATGACCTTCAAGAGTGGATAAAGAATGATGTGGGATTTCATAGATGTACCATCCACATTACCAGTGTTTATAGAAAAGGCAAGAAGTGAACTCTTCACACTGATTCCTATGTCATGATGAGAGTTTTCTGTGCCGCAGGCCTAAATGCAGGTTCTGTCAATGCATCTTTTCAGTAGGAACCTTTAGTATGGATTGGTCAGTGTGTATACCAAGTAAAGCTTGCAGCCTTTTCTTCTCTATATTCCCCAGATATAAATGTACCTGGAAAATAACATGGAGTCTTGTGGCACCTTAAAAACTAACAACAATTTATTCTAGTGTAAATTTTTGTGGATTGGAGCTAATTTCTTCAGGTTGCAGCTGAAGATGTGGGTTTTAGTCCATAAAATCTTATGCTGGAATAAACTCTTGTTAATCTTTGAAGTGCTACAGAGCCCTGTTTCTTCTTCGTGGTCTCTGTGCACCACTCGTGGTATCTCATGTATACAGCGGCCCTCTTCAGAAACTGTCAGGGCTAAATGTTTTCAGCGCAAGCTCCCTGCATTCCAACTGCAAGTAGTACCAATTGCGTTGTGTGAGCCTGGAGCAAGTTGAGCCATGCTCCTACTCAGTTATTCACTGACTGCTCCAGCAGCGACTTCTTTGGGAACTCTCTTTGCCAGCAGTCATGAGCTAATTTCTAAATTAACATTTTCACATTTCAATAATCCATAGTGAAAATGCAAAGTTTTAAATATTAAGCCGCAGAAAGGAGCGGGTCTGTGGCAGCAAAAGAAATGTTTGAAATGCTGTTCTGTCTGTGAGGGGAAGCTGTTCTCAAGAGACATCATTTATGTTTATTGTGATTAGATAAAGGAATGTAAAGTAGACAGGTGCTAACATTGTCTAAATTTTACTGAACAAGCAAGACACAAACACATATTCTTGACTTAAAACTTTATTGTGGGAGAAAGCTAGGGTTACCAACCTCCAGGAGGTGGCTGGATATCTTGGGATTACAAGTGATCTCCAGGTGGCAGAGATCAGTTCCCCTGGAGAAAAGGTCCCCTTTGGAAGGTGGATTCTGTGGCATTGTACCACACTGAGGTCTCTCCTCTCCCCAAACCCCACCCTCCTCACGCTCTACCCCCAAATCAATGTGGAGTTGACAACCCTAGTGAAAGCTGTTTCCACTAAGAAAATGATGTTATCAACATCACTGGAACCAACAGTCTCTAGAAAAAAAGAGAGAAAAAACTTTCAGGCTTGGGTCCTAAGGTATCATGCCATTTGCACATGCCCTGTAGGGCAAATGAAAGCTTATTTTTGAAGCACTGCAAATAGTCACTTGATCTTCCGCCCTTAAATAAATATGCACTTGCTCAACCTGTAGCACAAGTAGAAGCACCACTTATGAATCGAATGTTGATTCTGCTGGAAAGCTTGTGCAAAGAATAATGCGTGCACAAGTGATTTCTCTGGTGCAACAGCAGAACAAAAACAAAACTACAATTAAGAAATGCCCCATACACACTGCACAGGATCAAAACCTCAGTACTGCCAACGTTTTCCAATTTGATTTTTCTGGATGCATTTGATATATAGCGCTCTAGTGACTTGTGAAAGTTTGCTTGTGGCCATGCCTGGAAATCCTCCATACTGAAAGAACTTGATTGAATTTCAAATTGTATATCAGAAGAACAAGACTTCTCCGTTTTATTTCTGAGGTCATGTGGTTATGCAAATCTACTGCTCTTCCTGTAGGTCTTTATTTGAAACACAGATTACAAACAAACTGCTGTTATTTTTGTTTAAGCAGAAGATGAAAGTCTTCCCTATATTACAGAATGAAGAAACCATGCACTTTCTTGTATTATCTATTAAGAGGAGACCTTCCTGCTTTCATTCATGTTTAAGATCTTTAAAAACATACATTTCCTTGTTAATATTTGTGTCATCTCTACTAGTTCCTGCTCTTTTATAGATAGTTTTTCATCCTAAACTCTCTAAGGTTCTTTTGCATGTGATCTTTATCAAGTTGGTAAGGTACAGTGTTTATCTGAAAGTGTGGAAAACAATGTTAAGCCATTTTCCCAGTGTGAAATCATAGAATCATAGAGTTGGAAGGGGACACACAGACCATCTAGTCCAACCCCCTGCCCAATGCAGGACCAGCCTAAAGCATCTCTGACAAATATTCATCCAGCCTCTTCTTGAAAGCTGCCAGTGAAGGGGAGCTAACCACCTCCCTAGGCAGCTGATTTCACCTTTGAACCACTCTGAACATGAAAAAGTTCTTCCTAATATCCAACCGATATCTTTCTGCATGTAATTTAAATCCATTGCTTCGGGTCCTATCCTCTGCTGCCAACTGGAACAGCTCCTTGCCCTCCTCCAAATGACAGTCTTTCAAATATTTAAAGAGAGCAATCATGTCCCCCCTCAATCTCCTCTTCTCCAAACTAAACATTCCCAAGGCCCTTAGCCTTTCCTCGTAGGGCTCAGTCTCCAGACCCCTGATCATCCTCGTCACTCTCTTCTGCACCCTCTCGATTTTGCCCACATCCTTTTTGAAGTGAGGCTTC
>NW_015177011.1:821486-822391 GCF_001447785.1 Gekko japonicus
ACTCTTTGGGTGCGGTCCTCTAACCAGTTCCCTATCCACTGAACTGTCCTATAGTCCAGTCCAAAGACTTCTAGTTTGCCCATCAGAATGTCATGGGGAACCTTATCAAAAGCTTTACTGAAATCCAGGTAAATCACATCAACAGAGTTCCCATGATCCAGTAAGCTTGTCACATGATCAAAGAAGGAAACCAGGTTGGTCTGACAAGATCATCCCGAGGAAACCCATGTGGTCTCTGGGATATATATACGGTTTTCCCCAACAAGGCCAGTAGCACCCCACCAGGCCTGTTTCAGGTTGCAAAAATGGCACAGAGGGAATGCTGAAGCCCCTTGTCCATGTGCAACAGGATCATGATCCTAATTGGCTACTGCACACAAAGGAACCTGTTGTGTACTTCTGATACAAGGTGGGCACCCCAGACCATTCTGTGTGCTCCATGTGAAAATAGATAAGCTGAATGTCCTTATGTAACCCAGCAGAACCCTGGTT
Organism: Gekko japonicus; assembly: GCF_001447785.1. Lineage (NCBI taxonomy): Eukaryota > Metazoa > Chordata > Lepidosauria > Squamata > Gekkonidae > Gekko > Gekko japonicus. The sequence continues at coordinate 821,979 of NW_015177011.1, forward strand.
ACATAGCTCCCTCTCCTAAATTACTTTTTTTAATAGGAGAGGGGGGTGGATGGGATTCAGCTCAATAAATGACAGCACCCTTGTGGCTTGGCAAACAAATGTGAAATAGCTTTTTTAAAAATTCAAGGTGTTATGGTTTTCAATTTAACAAATATATCTCCTTATACATAATTGCATTTTTGTCTGGCAACATTCTATGTACTCCAAAATCAGTTGGCTCCGTGATGTGTCAATCACAAGGTGTCTCTATCCACTGGCTGTGCTGCCTGAGTTCTCTCCCACCCACTGCAGCCTAGGCCACTCTTCTCTGATTGGACCAGCATTTCAAGGTCATTTGAATATGGAAGCTGATTGGACTTCATTCCGCACCTCAAACTCCCCCCCCCCCCCAGACAGTTGCAACTGTTAGTTCA
>NW_015177011.1:822530-843489 GCF_001447785.1 Gekko japonicus
CTTGCAGGGTTGCTGTACAGATCACAAAGTGGAAGAGGAGAATGAAGTAAGCTGCTTTACTCCCCACTAATGAGAAAGACAGAACTTTGCCTAGGAAGAGGCTGCTGAGAGGGGAGGAGATAAAGTTGCCAACTTTAGGTATGGAAATTCCTGGAGATTTGAGAGGCTGAGCCTGGAAAGGGTGAGGTTTGAGAAGGGGGTGGGACCTCAGACAGGTACAGTGCCATAGATTCCACCCTCCAAACCAGCCATTTCTGGGGAAACATTGTTGCCAACCTCCAGGTGAGGGCTGGAGATCACTTAGAAATACAACTGCTATCCAGGAGGGAGGGGGGAGGAGATGGAAAACTGAAGTCAGAAGGGGAGATAAAGGTAGGTTGATGGTTGGCTGGGAAGGAGATAGGGTTGCCAACTCTAGGCTGGGAAATTCCTGGAGATTTGAGGGGTGGAGCCTGGAGAGGGTGGGGTTTGAGGAGAGGTGGGACCTCAGACAGGTACAATGCCATAGACTCCACCCTCCAAACCAGCCATTTCCTCCTGGAGAACCATTTTTACCAATCTCCAGGGGAGGGCTGGAGATCACTCAGAATTACAACTGCTCTTCAGATGGTAGAGATCAGTTCCCCTGGAGAAAATGGTAAGCTCTGTGTCACTATACCCTGCTGAGGTCACCACAACAAATTGACGCTGAGTGCCCAAGGCCAGGGCACCCGCCCAGAGCCTCTTTCTAGAGCTTGTTGTATTTATTTCCCCAATGAGCCTTATTCCTAGTTTATCATAAACCGAACAACTTTACAACTAAAGGTAAAATTAAATCATAATGGCTATGAACATAGCAACATTTGAAGCAACAAGATCTTCAGTGCCCTTCGTTAAGAGCACTCAGAACAAAGACAAATTCTTGGAAACAATGCCCATTAACACACGGAAAAGAGAAAGTCCAAAATGTTAACTTAAAGAAATGTAGGGGTGCTTCTTCCCCATATGCTCTTCAGTAGTGCTTGTTGCTCCTTCTGCTGCTCTGATTGCTCTCTCTGGCTTGGGCCTGCAAAGAAATTAGCAGTATTCTCAGTCAAGCTCAGGGTCTTCTCTCTCCTGCTGCAGGCCAGACTGACTCAGTCAGGGGGAAAGAATTTAAACCATACCTTTAACCATAACTCAATAAATAGCTTGACAAACACTTTCTTTATGAACTCCTAATGGGGAAATTCTAGGATGCAATTTCTCCCTGGTCATTGGGCCCATCACACATCTGCAAAGAAATTAGCCATTCCCTCAGCCAAGTTCTGGCCCTTCTCTCTTCGGCTGCAGGCCAGGCTGACTGAAAGGATGAGGCTACTGTAGTTGGCAATATGTGAGCAGCTTTACCAACTGCCCATGCTCTGTGACCTTTTGCTCCCTAGCCCTAAATTCTAAACCTTTTCACAGAAATAAAATGCTAAAGTGAAAATGTCATGGGTTACATTTAGGTCCAGTTCCTGAGCTCCTTATGGGTCTTTGGAGGGTAGTGAATGAGTGCATCCAAGGACAGGAAAAAGCAGACCATGCCATGTAGTTTAATACTAGTGTTCCCTCTAAGCTGAGTTAGTGTGAGCTAGCTCACAGTTTTTTAGCCTCCGGCTCACACATTTTTATCTTAGCTCAAGAAGGATGGCTCCAGAGCAGGGGTGGCCAAACTGTGGCTCCCAAACTTTCACACATATTGTGTGGCTCCCGGCAGGGCAACTGGGGAAGCAAAGAAGAAGAAGAAGATATTGAATTTATACCCCGCCCTTCACTACCAAAGGTGTCTGAGAGCGGCTTACAAACTTCTTTCCCTTCCCCTCCCCACAACAGACACCCTGTGAGGTGGGTGGGGCTGAGAGAACTCTGACAGAGACTGCTCTTTTTCAAGAACAGCTGTGCCAGAATTATGGCTTGCCCAAGGTCATCCAGCCAGGTGCAAGTGGAGGAATGGGGAATCAAACCCGGTTCTCCCAGATTAGAGGTGGTGCACTTAACCACTACCCAAACTGGCTTCTCACTACCCAAACTGGCCCATCACAGGAAGTGGTGACGGCTACAAGCATGGACAGCTTCAAAAGGGAATTAGATAAGCATATGGAGCAGAGGTCCATCAGTGGCTATTTGCCACAAGGTTTAGATAGGGGCTCTGGGGCAAGTGATGCTCTGTCTTGTTGGTGCTTGGGGGGGTCAACAGTGGGAGGGCTTCTAATGTCCTGGCCCCACTGGTAGACCTCCAGATGGCACTGGTATTTCTGGCCACTGTGTGACACAGAGTGTTGAACTGGATGGGACTTTGGCCTGATCCAACATTGGCGTCTCTTATGTTCTTATCACATGCCTCCCCAATCGGTCTTCCCTTCCCTAGCCATGTTCCCCTTCCTGGGTAGGCTTGAGGCAGGGGGGAGCAGAGAAAGAAAGCAACTTTAACTTTAAATGCATTCTGAAAGGCCCCCCCCCAGCCTACAATTATTATTGGACAAATAAAATATCATTTTCAATATCTATTTTTACCCCTTTTGTTTTTTATTTTGGCAGTATTATTTGATGTTAATAAAAAGCAAATTTGCATATTTTTCAATAAAAACATATCTGTAATGTTTGTTCATGTCATGCGGCTCTCAAACATCAGACATTTATTGTATTTAGCTCTTACGTTAAGCAAGCTTGGCCACCCCTGCTCCAGAGCAAACTGATTTATGCAGTAGCCAAATCGCTTGCTCACAACTTTAATGCCAGTAGCTCACAAAGTGGAATTTTTGCTCACAAGACTCCACAGCTTAGAGGGAGCAGTGTTCAGTACCCTTTAATAACCTGGAAAACCCTCACAAAGGTGTTGGCTTCAGGTCACAGGAAGTCCCTTTGATCGTTTGTAGCAATATCTCTTGAGCAATCCCTTCCTTTTGACCATTAGAACTGTTGCATTCACTCCCTTCTGCTTTCGCAAGTTAGTTCTTTCCCGAAAACAGAACATTGCAGTCAATTTCTTACATTTCCCTTAACTGACACACCTGTGGGTAGGACAAGGAGAAACTTCTTCTTTCCACATGTAATATTCTTTAATTGCTTGGTCCTGCCTAGAGGAGCCATTATGTTGATGGTAGGGTGCATTATAATTGCTTCTTCCCTGCTCCTGGCTGATAGGATGGACATTTGGGCAACCCGTGATTCCTCTAATTTTAGTCTGGTTTCTCAATTATGTGATGAAAGGCAGTGCAGATAAGAGATCTCTGGAGCTTTTCCACGTGAGTCTCTCATTTCTTAGTTTCCAACATCAAAAGGCTGTAGCTCCATGTGCTCAATTATCAGGACCTGAAGTTGAACATTAACTCGCCTCCTCCCGCAGCACAGCATTTCCTGTTCCAGTAAAAGTATAAACCCCCTGACACCTAGTTAGAATGTTTTTGTTCCAGCTGCTCCTCACATGATATAAGGTGAAGGACAGTGCAAAAGTCACTTCTGAAAGAAGCAGCTGCACTCTAGAAACTTTGGGATCCTTATGACCAGTGCCCTTAAAGCATCTTCTAAATTTGCTGTGGTACTTTCAGAAAATTAACTGTCTTAATTTTGGATTGTTTTATGATATTTTGATCTTGTTAGCTGCCTTGAGCCAGCGTGTCCGGCAAGGAGGGATACAAATTGAAAATAGAAACAATAAATAAATAAATAAATAAATAAATAAAATTGTGGTTATTACCACGAGTGTAAAAAAAAGAAAAGAAAAAGAACATAGGTATTCGAAGAAGCCAGCAGAGCTCCCCACATTGGCATACCACGAGACCCATGTGTACCTCTGCAGGAAATCGGCATAGCCCTCTCCAGGACAACGCCTCAACAGAAGCTTCTGCACTCTGCAGTCTGATAGCTGCAAAACAAAGAATATCACAGTCCTGGAAGACAAACCCAAACTTTAGCCTACAAAGAGATCTCTCAGAAGATTGATCTTGATGTTATAGCGAATGAATTCATTGAAAGAACATCAATGAGAATAAACACATTCAATGTCATTTAGGTACTGAGCTTTCTGAATTGTTGCATCAACAAGTGGGTTGTACTTAGATGAGGCAATTGTATTTTATTGTAATTTTTTAAAAATGAAAAGAAACAGTTTGCATTGTTAATTAAAAGTGAAAGTTGTATTTCAGCTGTCTGAAGATCATTTATTGAAGCCAAATGTGTTTTGCAAGTTGAACATGAAGAACAGAAATTAATAATGCACAGGAATGCAGTAATTTCCCATAAATTTAATTATGTGATTTTTATTAATAATTTATTTTGAATGTCTGCATTTTAAGGTGGAGTTTCTAAGCAGTGTGCTAAGAAGGCAACTGTTCCTGGGGTTAGCCCAGCCCAGGGACATTGCTAGGGCAGTTCCCAGGCCTCCCTAAATTCCTGGGGAGCCCATCCCTAAATCCCACATGGGTCCACCTCCATGGATAGTGACCATGGCCTGTGATGTCACTAGCTCCTCCCTATGATGTCATTGGGTCCCAGTTCTTTTAATGACTTAGCAATGCCTCTGTCCCAGCCCCAGCCCCCCCCCCCTCCGGGAAATTGGAAAGTCTACGCCCTTGCCTACAACAAAGGTATGCAAAAATAGGCCATCTAGACTTATTTATTTAAATCATTCATTAGCCACATTTCTGCCTACAGGCACTCAAGGGGGCAAATGCAATAAATATATAAAATACATACAAACCACAAATTAAAACCAACAATTTAAAACTGCCAGTAGGCAGGACAAGCAAAATTAATCAAAGGCCATTGTGGACTTAATGGAGAAGCTAACTTTTCAAATTAAATGGACTACAAACCAGACCAAACCAAATGGTTTTTATAGAATTTGGAGCCCATTCTCCAAACACAGCACAATCCCTCCCTGACATTTGTTTGTCGTTACTGAAGAGCTGCTCTTTTGTTAGACATATTTTATGCAAACAGATTACCTAATATATAGTATACAAATTAATACCAATGTTTGTACAGTTTAAGATTTTTAAAAGATGTGGAACAAATTCCTAAGGAGTTAGTTTGATTATCTTTCCAGAACACACTAGTAGTGACCTTGAGCCAGAATTGTCTGTCTCAGAGGTCCCACAGTTCCCAAATCTGCTGGAAGTAATATCTGAGAAAGGAATATCTTGCAGGTCTTATTAATTTATTTAATTTATAAAGGAAAGATACAGGGTTTCTTCCCTCTATAAAAAGCCCTCACTGTGACTTACAAATACAGTAAAAACAACATCACAAAACCTCATTAATAAAAACAAGCTAAACATATTTAAATATTCATAACAGCATCAATAAAAAAACAAAATAAGAACTATAAAATCCAGTGAAACCTAGTTACCGTTAAAAGTTCAGGCAAACAGGATGGCTGTTGGTGTCTAAAAGATCATTGAAAGAGCCACCTTAATAGGTATGGGAAGGGAGTTCTATAACCAGGGCCCCACCACAGAAAAGGTCCTCTTTTTGGTAACAATTTTCCTAACTTCAGAAAGTAGGAACCTTTGCCAAATATTCTGAAACCAAGGGGTAGAGGAGGACTTTGAATCTAGAACTGGCAGTTCCTACATTCTAAATGGGTGAGCCAGTTCCCCTAGAATTCCTCAGTAGAAAAAGCAAAAGACATAGTCTGAAGCTCTTCACCTTATCACATGACTTGCAAACAAATTTCACATGTGCTACATTAAGTGGTTTTGAACCTCTTTCTTGCTATTGGTGTACATTTGTTGAAAAGCAGAAATGCAGTTTTAAACATGCCTGTTTAATAGGCACAAAGAAAAGAAATTTGCAATCACATTTCAACTTTCCTGCATTTTTTATGAAACCTGTGAATAGATGCATTCCATCAGAAGCATTTTTGTCCTCCACCCAGCATTTTTTCCTCACAGAGTTGTATACATTGGCTTTTTCACATACCTCTTATGGAACTATTTCTTTGGTCACCATTTACAGTCACAGCTCCCTTCTCTGAGCCTTCCTCCTCTTTCATGGGCACCTAGAGAATGTCCATTTCCTTCACCACACCAAAGAAGATAGGGTCTTAATGGGATATTATTTACCAGATGACATTATTTACCTCTGTGCCATGAAAAGCACCAACTGCCCATTTCCACAGTGCTAGGAGGCAACATCAGCAGAAGGCCTTGGCCTCTATGCATTTTTTGATGGTCAAAAGAGGTGGCTAGGGGCCACTATGTGAAATGTCATGCTAGACTAGATGGACAGCTAGTGCCATTCAGCAGGGCTCTTATGTTTTTGGAAAACCCTAGGGGCCACTATGTGAAATGTCATGCTGGACTAGATGGACAGCTAGTGCCATTTTTTGGAAAATCACACATCTAATCAATACTTGTGGCTGGATGTCAATGGGCCAACTGAAGTTGGAACTAGACAAAATGAAGCTAATGAAAGTTGACAGAGAATTGAAAATAGAGGGGAAGTTGTCTCAGGACTTTGGATTCTCCTGGCTGCGGTTGAAGTTCTGCCAGATCCATTGCTGTACTTGAATCTGTAGACTGCAGACTGTAGACTGAGGCAGTGGCTAAAAGGACTTTTCATCTAGTGAAAAAATTGTTCATCCTTTGAAGAATTTGTTATTAGTGTCTGTAAATGTTGGCTATGAACATATGTATGGGCATGTTTTGTATGGTACAATAACATGTTCAACACTTTAAAGTGAAATGTAGTAAATCTGAAATGTGCATATCACATAGCATCAAAGAATACAAAATAAAAAGATCACAAAACAAAACTTTTTATTAGGACTAATAAAAATATGTTTTGGAATTTTGATGTGGACCTACAATCTCTGTCTAAAAATGCTCAGACTTACTCATTTTTGCCTCTGTTACTCAGTTTCCAGCAACCCTTCTGTCTTTCCCTCTAAGAAGCACTCATAGAAACTTGCAGCATAGAACAAAGAACCCTTTTGCATCCCAGATGATTGACAGAAATAATGTTTTCTACACTTAGAACTTTCCCTCCTATTATGACCATGAATCCATGTGAGCCATGTTATAAGAGAGATGCTTAGGTCACCTAATTGTCTGTCTCTTGAGCATGACTCTTAACTTTTGGCTACTGAGAGTTCCTGCTTCTGGTAGGTAGGGAAACAGAAAGGGCAGTGTGTTACACAGTGAAAAGAAGAGATGACTCAGAGTTTATCTGAAAGTAACATTCAGGGTTTTTAAAAAAATTCTTGTTCCTCTTTATCAACAATCAACCTCTGAGCACTAACATAGAACCCTTTCTGGGAACTTACTAAAAATAGCAAGCCATAGATCACTCTATTTTCCCTTCAAAACACACACATCATATGATTCTCATCTTTTTGTCTGCCTGGCCTGTGAATACATAAGCCCAGTAGAAGTAGAAGAAGGAAGTTTGAAATACAGCAGTTTTGTCAAAATAAAAATAATGCATTCCCCCAAATCTCCTAGAGCTGTAATATTCAAAAAGTGAAATGTACTTCCTGGGCAGATCCCAATAAATACTAAAGATGGAGTTTAATTTCTTCTTAACTTCTCTCTGAGCTTATTTTGTATGGGGGTTCATTAGAGGAGGAATTAGCTGTGTGCTCTTGCATTTATGAGCCAAAGTACAGACTGATAGAAAAGCGAACTGCTCTTAATACTGAATATAAACTTGATGCTTCTTCAATAGATGGAACTGCCATGGTGAAAATTCCAAACAAAGATTTGGCTACTCACTCACATTCTCAGGCCTATAGCAAAATGGTAGAGTACATGTACTGCATGCAGAAGATGACAGCTTCAGTTTCTGGCACCTGCATTTAAAGGTATATTAATTCACAGGCCTAGAAAAAGCCTTGATATTTCAAACTCCACTGTTGGTCAGAGTAGACAATACTGAGCTAGAATGATGGTATCTGGTAATGAAGCATAGTAATTCACACCAGTAACAATGAAAAGTAGTGCCAGGTTGATGTCTGATAGGTCTTGCAATAAAAGGAAGTAAACAAGTTTCTTTCCAGCACTGAACAAAAGAGAAAAACCAAAGGGAGGAAGCTGGACTACCACACCTGATTCAGACTGAGTAACTATAAATCTTCTGGAAGATCCCAGTTGGGAACAGACTCACCCTAAATCAGCATTCAGATCATTATTCATAAACCCCAAATCTCATCAGTGGGTCTTTTGCCACAACAGACTCTGTCATTGCTACCATGGTCAATTACCTCCCTAGTATCTATGACCATATTTGGACTAGCAAACTCTGTAAAATTTCCTGCCTTTGCCCAGGTTTTAATTTGACTTTGAAAATCCCCCTGCCTTCTAGAACTATCCCCAGTGTTGTTTTGTTTATACACTGAAAAGTATTCATACGGGAAGTGATTTCAGCTAAGCATACCTTTTATTAGTCAGGAGCAAAGACAGCTTAACCGGCTCGCAGGCCGGCTTATATTCCCTCAGAGAAACCCACCACCAAACACCCCCCCACTCCCGATAGGCTATTTACAGTGACCAAGAGACCTATTGGCCTCTCGGCCAGGGACCTAGCCCTTTCATTGGGCCTGGCTAGGATCCTACTGGCCCATTGTCTTTTGGCACGAAGCTTGAGGTATTTGTGCCTGGGCAAGTCCAGGCATGCCCGGCCCTGTCGGGGCCTGATACACTACATACACATACTGCCCGCCCCCAGCTCTGCTCCCTCAGTTCCCAAGCAACCACCCTTTCTGTCCTATAGCTGGGACCAAAGCATTTTCCAAAATGCACACTTTTGCCTTCGCTAAGACCACCTATATTTTGTGAGCTACAGAACTCGCACTTGGCAATATGAAATACTAGGAAGAATGCTCGTTGTGGAACTGAAGACAACGGGGTGCTAGCCTGGCTGCGGGTGCAGGTCGCCGTCTCCATCTGCCCCCCCCCGGCAAAGCTGGCTGTCCTACCCCTCACAGTCGATGTTCCGGCGGGCCAAGGCGCCTGGCCTCGCCCCTCCCCCCGGCATCCCGCCCGCTTGAGGTACCGGCGGGGGGAGGGGGGCAGGGGTGGGCAGCCGGCTGCGGGACTGTGTTTCCTTCCCCAGCCCCCTCTCTTCTGCCTTCCTGCCGCACAGTCGAGGCTCCAGCGGGCAAAGCCGCCTGGCCTCGTCTGTCCCCCCGGCATCCCCACCCGATCAAGGTGGTGGCGGGGGAAGCCAGCCAGAGTCGCCCCTCTCCCCACAATGGGCACAAGCCGGGCTCAAGGCGCCATCCACTTCCCGATCTCCTCAACCCGGGGAAGCAGCCCGCACTCCCCCCCGCAGGGTCAAGACCTCGGCGGGTCAAGGCGCCTGGGTTGGCCTCTCCTGCCGCCACCCCCGGCCGAGTGAGGCCCCAGCGGGGCAAGCGGACCAGGCTCGTCCGTCTCCCTGCAATGGGCGGCAGCTCAGGGGGCGGCTGCGGGCCTGCATCTCCTTCCCTAGCCCCCTGTCCTCTGCCCTCCTGCCGTGCAGTCGAGGCTCCGGCAGGCCAAGCCGCCTGGCCTCGTCTGTCCCCCCGGCATCCCCGCCCGATTGAGGTGCTGGCGGGGGAAGCCGGCCAGGCTCGTTCCTCTCCCTGCAATGGGTGGCAGCTCGGGCAGCCGGCTGTGGGCCCACGTCTCCTTCCCCGGACCCCTCTCCTCAGCCCTCCCTCCGTGTGCTCGAGGCCCCGGCGGGCCAAGCCACCTGGCCTCGTCCGTCCCTGCCATGGGGCGACGGGACAGGCTGGGCCTGGCTCCCCAGCTGGCCTCATGTGCGTTGGTACGGTGCCATCTCCCTTCATCCGCAGGCCGCATGGGGGCGATGCAAAGGAACAGGCCACCCCTGGTGCCTTTCCAGGCAGCTGGGCAGAGCCAGCACATGTCGGCCTGGGCCTCCTCTTGGCTGGTGGCGGCTCCTGGGGCCTGCAGGCCGACTGAGGGTGTCTGGCCAGTGGAGCACCCAGCCCGGGCCGCGGCTCGAAGGAAACTGAGGGCAAAAGGGTGGTCACTGCCTCCGTGGGTGGGAGAACACCCACACAGGCAGCAGCACAGTGAATGGAGAGAGACGCCCTGTGAGTGACACACCAGTGCGCCAACCAATTCCGGAGCGTGTGGAATGTTCTAGAGAAGTGCCACCACCATTCAGCTTTTATTTATAAGGGAGATGACCCTGCTTTTTCCCATGTTAGATTTCCTTGTTACTGAACTTGTGGGCTGCTGTTGGACTGTATCCCTGACTCTCTGCTGACTCTTTGTGATAACTTAGACTCTTTGTTACTTGGAATCAATCTTGCAACTAAACAGCTAATTCTCCTGCTTTGCCATATTGTATGATTCCTCTTTAATGAACATTATTTCTGATCTTTCTGATTATTTCTGATCTTTCTGATCATTATATTTGGGTGCCTTACACCAGTCTCGTGGTACTTTATAACCTAATTACAGATACTTATTGCTGCTGTGTGGGTCAGTGCTAAAATGTAAACAACGAACTCCCTAAGCAAGGAGTGAGGGGTAACAGAGGCTAGGTCACTTCTTTATGCTGGGCTATGTTGCTATGGGTGTGGGTTCCACTTGGTAAGTGGACCATGTTTACATAGACACGTACCTACTATATTTGTATCTCTGATCAGACATAGGGACCATACCTTGTTGGGATTTTCAAGAACTCACATGTCTGGGGGAAAAAACTATTGTTCTCTAGAGTACTTCTAGAAACAAATATAGTGAAGATAGTGGACTGACCAAATCCCTGCTTGAATGACTACTGAACCATCACTTGGCTGGCCTGTCTGCCAGCAGGTATGGTGGGTTTGCTGTCTGAACAATGTGAATGGGTGTCAGGACCTGCTTTGACCCAGCTTCAACTTGGGAGGAAGGATCCTCAGGAGAGGAAGCCTTCTCAGGAGTTAAGGAGCCCTCCGTGGAACACATTCTGTCTGAGGCTCTCCGCACATCAGAACCTCTAGGGGAAGACCCTTGCCTTCTCTACCACAGCAGGCTCCCATGTAAGAGCCAGGGATAAACAGACCAGGAATGAGAGTGAACCATCCATCTCTAACATCTTAAGAGTCTCCCCTAGCCCCACCCAGGAAGAAAGCAGAAGGCAGAGCCAAATACAGGCCCATGTAAAGGAGCGCACTCCTGGAAGCGAAGGCATTCCACACTTTAGTCTCATGCACCACACTCTCTAGATCTCTGCAGGATCCAGGACCTAGCTGCAGCTACAGGAAGGGGTGAGGTTATCAGCTCCCTATATAAACCTTCAGTTGATCTCTCGCTTGTGGTTGCTGAACATCTCTCCAGTTGAGCTTGTGTCAGTCCTGGACAGCTCGCTGAGGCAAAACTCCTGCTGGTCAGACCTTCCATATAGGGGGTGGTGGTCTTCCCCTGCCCACCTTGATCTCCCCTTTTCCCCTGGTTGTCCAGATACAGAATGGGGCAGTGGGTTTTGTCTTTAAGGGACTGAAGCCAGGGCCTATGATAAAACAATGCTAATGATCCTTATCAATGGTGGATGTTTCCTCAGTGGGGGATAATTGTTAGAAGAGAGTTCTGCAATGGCTCTGTTGCAAAAACCTACTGTATGTCAATGCATGAAGCAACAGCAAATCTGAATGTTGGAAGTAATGGCGTAAAAGAAGCAAATAGTGCTGTAAGCAATGCTCCCTTCTAAGCTGTGGAGTCTTGTGAGCAAAAATTCTACTTTGCGATCTATTGGCATTAAAATTGTGAGCAAGCGATTTGGTTGCTGCATCAGTTAGTTTGCTCTGGAGCCATCCTTCCTGAGCTAAGACAAAAATGTGTGAGCTGCAGGCTAAAAAACTGTGAGCTAGCTCACACTAACTCAGCTTAGAGGGAACACTGGCTGTAACTTGGCTGAACCACCCTAAGGTGCAGGATCTCCCTGTAGATCTGGCATGGGGGAGCAAATCTGTCACCAAGGGTGCCTCTTTGCCTCCACTTGTGGTCTGCTTGTACAGTTGTAAATGAAAGAAATATTACAAAAATGCCGTTAAGACTCCAGTGCTCTCCCCTTCCAAAAGAAACAGTGCAGGCAAGGGCTAGCCCTTGGGACTTCTCATGACTCAGACACGTGGAAACCACATAACAATACTGTAAGCTATCTTGGAGATCTAGTGATCAAAAGGTAGGATAGCAATATTCAAGATAAATAAAATAATAAAGCACAAACATTCAGTGTACTTCTTGCATATGATACACATACCATCCAAAAGTTAGGTGCAACATTAAATTGTGGCATATATTTGTTTGCCTACCACCAAGCAGAATGTGTTTGAAATCACCTGGACAGACTACGGGAAACTCATTTGTCCTTAGACCCACACCACACATTCTGTGTAAAGCTTGATCACCATGGGAAACTTGCAGCCATACGGCAGCTGCTGCAGAGTCCCCACAGAAACACAATTCTGAAGCAGGACAGGAGCCCATTTCGGACTGTGACTGTGACACAGGAGGAGAAAGGGCTTCAGCCTCCCCACCCCCCACCCCCATGCTCTTTTCCTGCACTTGCAGAACCCATAGGGCAGTGGTGGCGAACCTATGGCACGGGTGCCAGAGGTGGCACTCAGAGCCCTCTCTGTGGGCACGCGTGCCATCGCCCCAGCCAGGCCCAGTCCGTTATTAAAGTGTCGAATTCTCTGCCAAATAATTTTAAGTAAATGAAAGCATTTGGAATTGCTTTCCTTACTTTGTTTGGATCATCTTAAGTTAATGTATGAGTTGTTTTTTCTAAAGTAAAATCTCAGTATTCAGGTTAAACTGCCATGTTGGCCCTTTGCGATAAAGAAGTGGGTTTTGGGTCGCAGTTTGGGCACTCGGTCTCTAAAAGGTTCGCCATCTCTGCCGTAGGGCACATAATGCCCCTAGGGCCACTTCGGGTTGGGAAAATAACAATCCCGGGTTACATGTAACATATAATTTGGACCTTTGATCCTTACTTTTTGACTATATATTTTTTCTTTTCCCTACCAGTATCTCTGTGATTTCATATTTGCTCACATTTCGATACAAACATTCAGTAAGGCCACTGGGGGCCACATAAACATGGGCATCCTTTTTCTGAACATAGTAATAAGAGCTGAGATGAAACTTCCTTTACATTTTATGATTTTGGAGAAAAATGGATCTGCAATATTCGGGGTTCTGCAAGGCTCTTTGAATGAGATCCTACAAGTTTTGTTCAAATCCGATAGATATCTTCATGAAGTTTGTGTCATTGTGCCAAGAAAACCTCTGACTTCATAAAAGCATACTGCTAGAAGCCAGAAAGCCATGTTTCCCTTCAGCTGGATATATGGGAGAAAATTGCATGTGTGCTCAAAAAGCAGTGAGTGTGCTTTCATAGCAGGATCACTGCTACAATTATATATTTTTGCATACACTTGTAGTTCTCACACAATCTTGTTGATCCTCACAATATTTTTGTTAGATTGTTTCCACTTTACAAAAAGAGAGAGCTGAGAATCCATGACCACAGGATGAGGTGGGGGTTGATCCCTCAGATCCAGTTCCAGCTGGGGGGAAAAACCAACAGGGAGAAGCTACAGTCCAGAAATGAGCAGAGTCAGCACTATGCTGCCCACTCTGTGTGACTTCTTACTCCTTTTTTTTTAGCACCAGCCACTGCTGAAAACTGAGAAGAAAAGTTATTTAATGACAAAACTAATTGTAGGTGGGTAGCCGTGTTGGTCTGAAGCAGCAGAACAAAGTTTGAGTCCAGTGGCACCTTTAAGATCAACAAAGTTTTATTCTGGGTATGAATAAATAAATAAATACATAAATACACACATACATAACATTAAATCATGACATGCTTTTTTAAATGTGACGTGTACATGGCAAGCTGTGCCTGCCTAAATCCCTTTAGTCATGTAAGGTAAAGGTTTCCCTTGAGCAAAAGCCAGTCGAATCTGACTCTAGGGTTGTGGTGCTCATCTCCGTTTCCAAGCCGAAGAGCCAGCGCTGTCCAAAGACATTTCCGTGGTCATGTGGCCGGCATGACTAAATGCTGAGGTGCACGGAACACTGTTATCTTTCAACCGAAGCAGTACCTATTCATCTACTTGCAATATCTTAATTTCAAACTGTACCAACATGGAAAAGGAGTTTATGTTCTTATCCCTGGCCCCATTCTGAGCTTCTATTGATTGTCTGGAATGGGTGACTGACGTATGTAGACTGGAATCACATGACTGGTACCTCTCTTTTTATTTCGGGCATAGCACTCATACTCGTCTCTCTGTATGTGCATAGATTATGATATATTTATTTTGAGTAACACATGGAGGTTGGGTGAGAAGAGTGTAGGCCCAGCCATTGCAATCAAGATTCTTCTCTTTCAAGCATATAGCATATGTTCTTATGTATGTTAACCCACATTCTTTGGAACATCTAGTAAGCTAGGTTAGCACAGAGGCTGGAAGCAATCTCCATGGTCATATTTTTGCACTACTATTGCAAAAATGCATACTGGGCTCTTTAAACATGTTATGTGTGGGAACGCTCTAGGGCTGGTGGATGCATACATAATGCACCTGCTCTGCCCAGTGAAGACAGACAATTTCTGGCTTGCTGAATTATCCAGCTTTGCCCTCATAGTGGCATTGTTTGCATTCTGTGAAGAGCCTCTGTGCAGATTTCTACTGAAATATAGTTCATTAAATTGGCATTAAGTAATATAAGTGAAAGGCACGCATATCAATCTGTTCAACACCTCTGTTGTTCGTCTGTTTCCTACGCCTGTTTCCTAAAGAGCTTCTGTGGCCTTTTCCCTGCCTAAGGATATAATAAGGTCTTGTGTTTCAAACAAGGCAGGAGAATGTTTTGAAATGCAGGTTGGTAATTTGATCCTTCCAGCTTCCATACTCATTTACACCAGTGGCCCATAAACAGGGGTTAACACCCTCCAGCTATTTGCTATGGAAAGACGAGAAGGTCCATTAAGCTGAGCAGGCTGTATTTCATCCTTCTGTCAGTGGCAAGAGAGTCTTGCTGGCCTGTCATGTTTTGAATTGGACTGAGAGATAACTGAGCAGTGTAAACTTGAAAATTGCAACACAGTATTCCTGTCTTTCCAGCTGAAACCAGTCCGTCTTACTCACACCATTCACACAACAATTGGTGGTTTATTAATAAACTGCAGATGTGAAATCACTGGTTTCAACAAAAACCTTAGGCAACACTTTTTTGTTATCATATCTCACAATGCGGTACTTTATGTAATCAGGTTTCTGCCAGTACATAGTGAGGAATTTCAGACAGATGATATAATCCGGAAGAGGAATGGTCCCCAAACGGTTTCTGGTCTGTCATTTCAGACAGAACCGTTTTAGAACCGTTTCCTTATCGGAGTCTATTTGTACTTTCACACACAAATGCTTCTGTCCCATTTAGGAAACGGGGCTGAAGCGTTTTACCTGTCAACCGCTTCCAAGTAATCTTCAGTTTCCTCTCCGTTCCAATGCGCTTTTCCCCGTCATTTTTTGCCCGCGCGGGCGATCTCCAGCTTTTTTTGGTAACGTTAGCTTTATAGTGCTAGAGTGCTATAACAGCATAACGCTATAATGCAACAGCACTGTATCAACCCCATTGGAATGTCTAGAGTGTTGTGTTATAGCACTATAGCGCTCTAAAGTGAACGTTAAAAAAAAAGCTGGAGATTGCTCACGCGGGCAAAAGACAGCCGAGAAAAAGCGGTGCAGTCTGAAATGGCAAACTGCTTCAGATCCAGCTCTTTACCGGAAGGGGAAAGCCATGTGTGAGATGGCAGCCCTATACCGGTTTACTCCACAACGGATCAAAAACAGCTTCAAAACGGGTTAAAAAAGTGAATGTGAAATTCCTCAATGCTAAGAAATTAAGGACTGGATCCATCATCTTTTCCATTGGATCCGGTACCTAATTTCTATCTGTTCTATCGCTTCTGTTCTATCTCTTCTGATTCCCCACCTCTCTTAAAGTTGACAACCTCCAGGTGGAGCCTGGAGTTCTCCCAGAATTACAAGTGATTTCCTGACTACAGGAGAAACAGCACGGTGTAGTGGTTAGGAGTGGCAGACTCTAATCTGGAGACCCAGGTTCAATTCCCCACTCCTTCACATGTATGGTTGCCAACCTCCAGGTGGTACTTGGAGATTTCCCACTATCACAGTTGATCTCTGGATGACCAAGATCAGTTCCCCTGGAGAAAATAGCTGCTTTGGAGGGTAAGCTCTATACCACTGGTTCCCAAAGTGGGCAATACCACCCCCTCGGGGGCTCTGGAACGATCCAGGTGCAGATCCACAAACTGCCTCTTTTTGTCCACTTCTTGAAGGTAGATTCCAGGGGGGCGCTGAGTAATTTTTTTCTGAAAAGGGGATGGTAGGCCAAATAAGTTTGGGAACCTCTGCTCTATACCCTGCTGAGGTCCCTCCCCTCCCCTCCCCAAACCCCACCCTGTTTGCTATGTTGCGATCTTGCTTGTATTTTCTTTTATTGCTGCATCTACATAATTTTAATTTATATTTTTATTCTGTTTGCATGGAATCCTTTTTATGTGCAGTTTTACAGCTTATTATTTTTCTGCTTTTAATAGGAAGTGCTAACGTATGATTTATTATTCAGTTTTATTTGTTGTTTTAGTTGAGATTGTATTTTATTCCTGTTCTTATTGTAAGTCTCCCAGAGTGACCATCAGGGAAGAAGGGCAGGATGGGATCAAGCAACTAAACAAGTAACAGAAAAGCCCAGGAAATTCAGAGGGTAGAAAATTCCTCTAAGGGAGAAATAACGGTACTAATATTTAGGCAATATTTAGGGTTGCCAGCAGTGTCCTATAGTTATGCCTTAGCATCAGCAACCTCTGCAGACACTAGCCGATGCATCCATGTGATGGAAAGCTTCCCTTGCCAATGCCTATAAAACACGCTATTGCTAAAGGCATAAGAGCATAGCTTCTTGGGTATGTTGCTGGTCAGTTGACAACTCTAACTGGGTTATGAATCCTGGGTCCACCTCCCTACCTCCCCCAACCCACACACACATAATAGCCACTAAGAGAGACAGCTTGCTTTTTAAACACGGCAACATTTATTCTACATCTATTTTTAAAATGGCAGCATTGCTGCAGTGCTTGCAATACAGCCATCTAGATTTTTGCCTTAATGTTTTCCCCCTTCAATAATAAATCTTCCTTGAAATTATTTAGGTTTTGACTGGAAGTGACAGTTCTTAGAACTTCATCATTTCTGTGTGCCTAGCCTTTCTGTAAACTGCTTAGTATGCTGTAAGTGAGGATGACAAAGTTTCATCTTGGAACTGCAAGTCATGTGGTTAATTGGAAATGATTTCAGTTTACTACACTTCAGAGTAATTGTATGATGTCCTCACCAAACAAGCAGCACATGACTCTGTTGTAAGCCTGCTGTACCTGGGCAGGCATTTGATAAGACTCTCAGGATCAGTATTGTAAGCAGATTAATAGCTCTGATTCAATAAGGGAGCTCCCGGCAGTGGCATCATCTCAGGGAGCAAGCATGGGGTGATCGCTGCCGGCTTCTCAGATCACGCTGGCCAATGAAAGATTCATGAGAAGATGAGGTTTTATAGGCAACATCTCATACTATGGCAGAGTCACAAGCGTGATGTGAGCCAATCGATATCATTTCATCTTCCCCAGAGTAGCTAATGAAAGCAGGTTTATGGGAGGTGAATTCCTCTGCAATCAGAGATAAACCTTTAAACGTTCAGTTTTGATCAGTTTTTAAAGAAACTTTGCATCAGTGCTCAAATTATGGGGGAATGGTTGCCGGGGGGGGGGGGGCTTTGAGGAAATCCACAAGCCCCACCCTCTGACTCCCTTCAATTTTATTCATATTTGATTCATATAGTTCTGGGGTCATTGTGGGCCGGGTTTACAAGTGCATATGTACTCATATCAGGAAAGTGCTTGGGAGTCTTATGTTCTCTTCAGTTCATATGACAGACTGTTCCATGCCCAACAGCCCCCTGCGAGTCCTGCTTAAATGCACTGAGTGGAGAAACATAAATCTGTATTCCCATGCAGGGCTGGTTCTTCCATAAAGGCAGGTTAGGCCATTGCCTAGGGTGCCAGTTTAGGAGAGCGCCCCGCCGGCCTGCCGCCCCTCCCCACTCCTCCCTCGCCAAAAGTCCTGCTCCTCCACGCCCTTGGTAGAAGAAGCCACGGCATCTGTTCGAGCACTGGGAACATGTGCGGTGCATGTCCTCCTGCCATTGCCGCTCATAGGACTCCACACTGGGCCCTCCTCCTCCTCCTGCTCTGGGGGTGGAGGGGGCACCCTCCCCTGGCCATCAAGGTGAGCAGGCCTGCGCAGAGAGGGGGGATGGAGCCAGAGAGAATGTTTGTTTACCATTTCCAATGCCACCACTGCCACCGCCTTGGCCCCCCGCCTGCCAGCCTCCAGCACAGTGGGAGGAGGAGGAGTGGAGGCATCCAGGCCAGGTAGGGAAGCCAGCCACCTTTTGAAAGCCACCCACCCACCGTGCCTGCCCCTCCCACCACATGACCCAGGGAAGAGGAGGCTGCCGCCACGCAGGTAGGGCAGGCCCCATGGGAGCAGCAGTGGGGGGAGGCACCCTGAGCCAGCCAGCCCGCTGCGCTGCTCTCTTTCCTGGGGCTGGCCCCAGCAACAAGTCCCCCTGCCCGGGCCGCCCGCCTACCTAGCTGCTAGCAGGTGACGTTGGTGGTGTCCCCTGGCCTCCGAGGTAAGCTGAAGATTCTTGGGGGCCTGGGGGGGGCAAACAGCCATCCCAAGGTGCTGGGGGGGGAGGAAGGCAACCCCAATGATGCCCAGCCAGCTGGCCTTGGGCAGCCTCTGGCGGTGATACCTTGCCTGCTCCTGCCGGGCTTCCCTCCTCGGGAGCCCTTTGCTTTTGCAGGCCGAGTGCCCAGAAGTGATGCCCCCCCCCATCACCAAAGCACGGGCCGCCTGGGCAGCCAGCGAGAAGCGCAGTGCAAGGGGGCGGATGCCCATCGGACACCCTCTGCAGAGCCTCACCAAAGCCCGGGTGCAGGGATGGAGTGACACATAACTCGCCCCTGGCCTCTGCCTATTTCAGACTGGCACTTGACATAGTTGCGAGTCATGCCGCCCTCCCTGGGGTCCTGAGCCCTGGGTCCTGCTGGGGGCTTGTTCTTTCAGACCTCCAAAGTAATGCCAGGCCCTGGATGGCCCACACCAGCCCAGTCTCATCAGGTCCCACAAGCTAAGCAGGGTCAGCTCTGGTGAATATTTGGATGGGAGGCCACTGAGGAAGACCAGGGTCACAGTGCAGAGGCAGGCAATGGCAAGCTGCCTCTGTTTGTCCTTTGCCTAACGTGGATGGCCCAGGCTAGCCTGATCTTGTATGATCTTAGAACCTAAGCAGGGCTGGCCTGGGTTAGTGCTTGGATGGAAGACTACAAAGGAAGTCCGGGGCTGCTAAGCAGAGGCAGGGAATGGCAAACCCCCTCTGAACATCTCTTGCTCTGACCTAGCCTGATCTCATCCAATCTCAGAAGCTAAGCAAGATCAGCATTGGTTTGCACTTGGATGGGAGACCACTAAGGAAGACCAGGGTCACTACATGGAGGCAGGCAATGGATCACTAGATAGATCACTGGTCTCATCCAGCAAGGGTTTTCTGAGGTTCTTATCAGGAGAAGACCTCAGACTCTCTGCCCTGTTGTTGGCTGTCCAGAGGAACTGGTTGGCTGCTGTGTTAGACAAGATGCTGGACTAGATGGACCACTGAGCTCTTCTTATGAATGCCTCGGCCTCTATGCTCAGCTGTTGGTCCTCCAGAGGAACTGGAAATATTTGGATGGGAGGCCACTGAGGAAGGCCAGGGTCACAGTGCAGAGGCAGCCAATGGCAAGCTGCCTCTGTTTGTCCTTTGCCTAACGTGGATGGCCCAGGCTAGCCTGATCTTGTATGATCTTAGAAACTAAGCAAGGCTGGGCCTGGTTAGTGCTTGGATGGAAGACTACAAAGGAAGTCCGGGGCTGCTAAGCAGAGGCAGGGAATGGCAAACCCCCTCTGAACATCTCTTGCCCTGACCTAGCCTGATCTTATCCAATCTCAGAAGCTAAGCAAGATCAGCATTGGTTTGCACTTGGATGGGAGACCACTAAGGAAGACCAGGGTCACTACATGGAGGCAGGCAATGGATCACTAGATAGATCACTGGTCTGATCCAGCAAGGGTCTTCTGAGGTTCTTATCAGGAGAAGTCCTCAGACTCTCTGCCCTGTTGTTGGCTGTCCAGAGGAACTGGTTGGCTGCTGTGTTAGACAAGATGCTGGACTAGATGGACCACTATGTCTTATGAATGCCTCGGCCTGTATTCTCAGCTGTTGGTCCTCCAGAGGAACTGGTTGACCACTGTGTAAAACAGGATGCTGGACTAGATGGAGCACTGGTCTGATCCAGCATGGCTCTTCTGATGTTATCAGGGGAAGGCCTCGGCCTCTGTGCCCTGTTGTTGGCCGTCCAGAGGAACTGGTTGACCACTCTGTGTGACAGGAGGCTGGACTAGATGGACCACTGGTCTGATCCATCAGAGCCCATCTTATTTTCTTATGAATGCCTCGGCCTCTATTCTCAGCTGTTGGTCCTCCAGAGGAACTGGTTCACCACTGCGTGAGACAGGATGCTGGACTAAATGGACCACTGGTCTGATCCAGCAGGGCTCATCTGATGTTTTTAACCTGCCAAATGTGTGCCACTGAAGTGAAAGTGACATGAGGGGTAGCCACATGCCAGAAGTATGGAGCCAGGGCAGAGTTTGCATTGGCCTGCCAACAAAGCGTGGGTAACCAAGCTTTTCTAGGGGGGGGCACATGGGGGGGCGCCAGAAGGGAGCCTCGCCTAGTCTGCAAAAAAACCCTGGCACCGACCCTGTTCCCATGAGCAACTGGAGGGGTGTCAAAACCAAATCTGAAGCCATAATCCTCTTTCC
>NW_015177011.1:843504-880947 GCF_001447785.1 Gekko japonicus
TGCTTGTGAGAGGAAAAGTCTGGGAAGGAAAATCAGGGGGGGGGCGCCCCCACAAATTCTGGGCTCATCCAACAGAGGCTCCTCCAGGGAAGGGATATCAGCTGAGATATGGGGTGCATAGCAGAGGATGGTTGTGATGCAGAATGGATTATTCTTTTCACTAATCAAGTTCCCCTCAGCCACATAATCCCTGTACCAGTCTGTCTCCATGTTCTGGTAAATTAAACTTTAAAGGGGGCTCGTTTGAGCTGGAATTTACCTTCCTGCTACTCCATGTCAGAAGATAATTTTCAGGAATTTGTTCTTTGCTTTCATTCCCTTCTGCCTAGGGATGCCAGCCTCCATGTGGGACCTGGGGATCGCCTGGTATTACAGGTCATCTCCAGACTGCAGAGATCAGTTCCCCTGGAGAAAATGGCTGCTTTGGAGGGTGGACTCTATGGCATTGTGCCCCACTGAGGTCCCTGTCCTTCCCAGGCTCCATCCCCAAATCTCTAGGAGTTTCCCATCCTGGATCTGGGAACCCTACACCCAATCCCTTGCCAGTGGGCAGGGGGGACCTATCGACCCTAAGGGCTCTGCTCAAGAGAATTACCACCACTGATTCATGGGATTCAACCCACTGATTTAAACAGGCATTTGTGTGTGAGAGAAATTTAAACCATGATTGCATGTTTAAAAATTAAGTTAGTCCATCCTGAGATTGAGAAATACCCTCCAAGACTTATAAACATTTCCAGGCTCGCTTGCATATCTGTGACCTGCCTTTTTTTGGACAGTAGATTATAGAATACTTATAAAGACAGGATACAACTAACAGACAACCACTGAAATGCTTCTTGCCTTGACAAATGCCCTTTCATCACCTTTCCTCTGGCTAGGCATCTCTGTAGCTAGCTGTGACGGAATTAAAGATCTGGGACCAGCAGAATGTAAACAAGGAACACTGCTGAGTCACATGACTGAGTGAGGAGGGGGCCATTTGGCTCAGAACACTCAGTGATTGACACTTAACGGGCAAAAACTGACAGTTTGGGGCTGGCAGTTGGGAGAAGCGGTTGGAGAGTTGATCAGTAGAGTTAGCAGAGAGTGGTCAACTTGCTGAGGAGCTCTGTGGAAGGAGCAGACCTCTGTAGCTCTGTGCGAACAGCCTGATAACAGTTTGAGCAGAGAACTGGGGCTGAATACATTGCTCCTAAAGGAACTGGTGGAGGTGGTTAACAGAGGGCTAAGGGTCGGTCTGGCAGGAGCCTGGAAAGCTGGTTGGTGGCCAGTTGGACTCAAAAGGGGCCAGATAGCTAAAGGCTTAAGCCAAAGGTTAACCACAAAGCACTGGAGAGTGTGATTATAAGTGTGTTTAGTGGACTGAGGAACATCTGTGTGAAACTGAAAGTAACAAGCATACAGCCTAAGTGAAAGCCAAGTCAAAAGTTATAGCCTGAAAGGAAACAAACTATCCTGTGTACATATCTTCCATCCCCCTGTTGTGTGTTCTGAAAATAAAGTACTGTTCTGTTTTGAAGTGAACAAGCCTTGGTACCTGACTCTTAACTAAAAATCAGATACACTTAGCCACAGTGGTCCTCAACAGAGCCTACAGTGAAAACAAAACCCCCAAAGAGACAATTTGTATAGAGGGAACTGGTCAGCACAGTAACAGCAGGTCTGATCAGTCTCCTCACAGTACAGCACATATTAGGGCTGTGCATTATACTAGCAAATGCATGACACTATCACTAGGGAACAAGCCATGATATCTATGTTTGTATGACGTGTGAAACTGTAGTAAAACTGTGGTCAGTGACTGTGGTCCCAATATAAACCATAATTTCATATTTCTTTTCCTGAGCTGAGCCTGTGAGTTAACAGAAACTGACTGCTTTCAGTTTTCAGTTTGCTATAGCTATCTCGTTGAGAGAGCGTCACACTCCAAATTGGTCTAGAGATAAGCACTTGTTTTCCTTGTGTGTGCTAAGTTTTGCCAGGCTCTTGTAGATAATTTCTCTGGTTAATCAATCTTTTATATTAAAGATAGAAGCCTAAATTGTTACGTTGTTCTCACAACATGATAATTGTAAATGAAAGCTTGTTTTTTTAAAAGGAATTGGCATAAATGGTGTGGCTTTCCACAAGGAATTCTGGGAATCGGAGTTTCTGAGAGTTATTAGCACTTAGGTTGCCAGCCTCCAGGTGGGGTCTGGAGATCACTTGGAATTACAACTGATCTCCAGGCTACAGAGATCAGTTCCCCTGGGGGAGACGGTAGTGTTGGAGAGTGGACTCTATGCCATTACACCCCACTGAGGTCCCTCCTCCCTAAACTCGCCTTTCCCGAGCCCAGATCTCCAGGATATTCCCAGTAGGGTTGTCAGGTCTATGGTAAAATCAACTTCTACTCTACAGTTTTTGCCCAAATACCAGAGTGTTGCCCAGAAGTTGCTGGCATGATGACATCACTTTCTGTGTAACGCCAGGAACGTGGCCTAGGCCTTTTTCTTTCTACTGTTAAGTCCCCCCACCAGCCAGCTGATCAGCATCTGGGGGGCAGGGCCTGGCAGTAGGGAACCCCTGCCTCCATCGGGGGTCTGGCAAACCTAGTTCCCTGCCTGGAGTTGGTAACCCTAAGTCACTGCCTAGGCTTTCTCCTTTCTAGGGATGCCAGCTCCAGGTTGGGAAATAGCTGGAGATTTTGAGGGTGGAGACTGAGGAGGGTGGGATTTGGGGAGGGGAAGGATTTCAGTGGGGTATAATGCCCCAGAGTCCACCTGCCATTTTATCCAATGAACTGATCTCTGTCGTCTGGAGATCAGTTGTAATAGCAGATCTCCAGCCACCACCAGGAGGTTGGCAACCCTACTCTCCCATTGCAGAAGCCACAACTACTTTCTACAAAGGCCACTAGAAGGTGCCCAGGTTCTGGGGGCCAACCAAGCAGCTCCAGCTTCTGACAAGTGAGTTCAGCTGCTTGCTCCAATAGTACACAATGTGTATAGAACATAAGGACCTAAGAAGAGCTCTGCTGGATCAGACCAGTGGTCCATCTAGTCCAGGATCTTGTCTCATGCAGTGGCCAACCAGTTCCTCTGGAGGACCGACAGCAGGGCATAGACTAGAGGCTGAGACCTTCCCCTGATGTTGCCTCTTGGCACTGGGATTCAGAGGTTGACTGCCCATCAGCTTCACTGGATGCCATCGAGTTCTAGTCTTTCGGGAGAGGGAGAAAAAATTCTGCTTGTTAACTCTCTCTACCTTGCCCTTAATTTTATTAACTTCTATCATATACCCCCTTAGTCATCTTTTTCTAAATTGAAAAATCCCATACTCTTCAGCCTTTCCTCATAGGGAAGGTGCTCCAACCTCCTAATCATCTTGGTTGTTCTCTTTTGCACTTTTCCCATCTCTGTGACGTCCTTTTTGAGATGCCATGACCAGAACTGTACACAATATCACAAATGAGGCTGCACCATAGATCTATATAGGGGTCTTGGGTGTGCTGAAGGAGACCTCAAAAAATCTCCCTGGACAAGTAACCATGGAGTGCTAGTACTTTGACTTGTTGCCGGGTAATGCAGCCAGTGAAGCAGGTAGTCAGGACTAGGATCGGAAAAGACAGTACATTTCAGAACTGGCCTGACAACAGCAACCACTATTATTATTATGAATTGTCACATTTGGATATTTGACTGGTAGATGGTGTTCTGCAATTCAAATTCTAGCCAGGTTCTTAGGAATTGCAGATATATTCTCACAGGATTCTTGCTGTTCCAAGCAACACTGTCTCCTGGAGCTGAGCTAGTGTTATTTGCTCAATTCCAGAATGTCCAGGTGCTTCTTGAGGCTTTTAGGCACTGCTCCAAGAGTTCCAGTGACAACTGGCATGATAGTCACCTTCTTCTCCCAGAGTTGCTCTATTTTGTGATCTTCTCCTGTTCTTTCTTTTCTATTCTGCTGTTTCCTGGGATTGCAATGTCAGTGACTTGAAACCCTTTTCCTCATTTTTCCCCCTACAGTTTTGATATCAGGGGTATTATGCTTCTGGTGTTTATCTGTTTGCAATCAGATGTGCCAAAGAATCTTTGTTTCATCATTCTCCATGATCTTGTCTAGTTTGTGCTCCCATTAATTTCTGGTTGATAGTAAGCCATATTTCTTGCAAAGATTCCAGTGCAACATAGCTGCAACTCTATTGTGACATTTTGTATAGTCAGTCTGAGCAATTTTACTGCAGGCACTGATGTTGTTGTTGCTGTTGTTGTTATTATTATCATTATTATTTCTCAGGTCACAAGGTCCCACTCTCTGACATGAGTCAGCAAGTCCCTATTGTTCAGTCAGTGATGGCCAAGTCCTGCTCCCTAAACTTTGCCAGAGGACCAATATTTTTTTTGAACAAGTTAGCAGTCTTAAGGCCAAACCAGACAACATGTTGGGAGATCCAGCATGTTTTCCTTTCATAAATAGCTGTGGGAGGACTCAATTCAGAGTGCTAACAGGGAGAGGGAACTCTTTCTCACACACCAGTGTTTTGGCTTCAAACTAGGGATGCCAGCCTCCAGGTGGGAACTGGAGATCCCCCAGAATTACAGCTCATCACCAGACTACAGAGATCAGTTCCCCTGGAGAAAATTGATGCTTTGGAGGGTGGACTATAACTTGGTGTTGTTTCCCCAGAGATCCCTGTCCTCCCCAGGCTCCATCTCCCAATCTCCAGGAGTTTTCCAATGCGGATCTGGCAACCTTACCCCTCCATCCCCTGCCAGGGGGGACCTGGCAACCCTACCTCAAACAGTCTTTCATCTCGTCTCCCCCATCTCAAGCAGTTCTTGGCCACATTAGGGAAAAAATACAGATTACCCCCAATGGGCAGATATCACCTCTGGTGAGGGTCATTTGTGGTCAGTAAAATGGTGTGGAAGGAAGAGTTAAACCTCCCCCCTCAGTTCCAATCTGAATGTTGGTGTCTGGCCAGGAATCTCACTCTTCTGTTTAATCTATTAAGAGCAACCCTGGGATCTGGATATACTAGTCTGGGAACAATTCCTTTTATAAAATGTGTAAAGGCTTTTTACCCCTGGCAATTTTGAGAGGCCACACAGTGGAGAGCTACCTCTTAGCTTTCACTCCCCCAAGGTTTATGCAAGGAAATGGATTAGTACTTGAACGACCTTTTTAAAATGGAAAGCATTCCTGTCAATTGTAATATTTTACAGTCTGCAATACTAGTGCCCTCTTGCCAGGCAAAGGGAAATGGGAGCCACTTTCTTTTTCTTGGAGATCGAAAGCAGAGTTTCTAGTTCTGGTAACAAGAGCTCGTAATTGCTAAGGCCTTCTTGCTTTGCTGGATGACACAGCGCCTTGTCATCTCTGTTCATTAGTTTAAGTTTCTTTTACAGTTTCTTGTAAGGCTCGAGGGCCATAAAATCTCTTATCTGCATTTGTGACAACAGTAAGGTCTGAAGAGCACTATTAGATAGCTATTACCTATGACAGAGGGAGGGGAAATTGAGGAGAGGGACATGTCTATGTTACAAAACCATATACCTCTGGAAAAGAACAAAACCATAAACACATACATAGAAATGAAACTGCCTTATATGGAATCAGACTACTGGTCCATCAAAGTCAGCATTTGTCTACTCAGAATGGCAGCAGTTCTCCAGGTTCCAAGGCAAGGAGGTCCTTATCACCTACTGCCTGAGCTTTTTAGAACTGGAGATGCTGGGGATTGAACCTGGGATGTTCTGCACACCAAGCAGATGCTCTACCACTGAGCCACAGTCCTTCCCCAACCCAAACACACAGCTGGTCTTGCAACTTGTGTCCATGTAAGAAGCATTAAATGAAATATAATGCAGTAAGCAGTCCCATGTTTCATCTCTAGATATTTTTGCATAACTGCTGGCATGGTTTACTTTTTTGCAAGAGTATAACAGGCTGGCCATTTAAACAGATGGTGAGAGATGATGTTTCAGGATGTTTGTGGTTTTTCCAGTCTTTCCCCCCCAGTCCAATAATCTTTTCACAAGGGCAGAGATTATACGAGCACCTAAAAATTCAAAGTGTGAATGCAACCAAGGTGATATGTTTGCAAATTGTTGTCTCATCCAGGTATGCTCGTCAATGAGCCAGCAGTGGCTGCAGCAATATGCCGAGTTGATAGCATTTGCTTATCCATAATGCATGAAGTGATACGTAACTTAATTTCAAAAATCCTGCTAGATGTAAGTTCTTGCACATAAATGGCACAGAGAGGTGTATTTAGTCTAGGAAAAAATAAACCAGCTGCAACAGTCACTGAGAGATAAAAATAAGGCCAAGGCTGATGGTGCAAGAAAAAAATATATTTTAGTAAGAATAAAGCCCGTTGTGGAAATAAATACAACGAGCTCAAGAAAGAGGCTCTGGGAGAGTACCCCAGCCTTGGGCACTCAGCGTCAATTTGCTGTGGCAGCCTCAGCAGGGTATAATGACACAGAGTCCACCTTTTTCTCCAGGGGAACTGATCTCTGCCATCTGAAGAACAGTTGTAATTCTGCGTGATCTCCATCCCTCCCCTGGAGATTGGCAACAATGGTTCCCCATGAGGGAATGACTCGCGTGGAGGGTGGAGTCTATGGGATTGTACCTGAGGTCCCACCTCTCCTCAAACCTCACCCTCTCCAGGTTCCACCCCTCAAATCTTCAGGAATTTCCTAACCTGGAGTTGGCAACCCTATCTCCCTCCCAGCTAATCATTAACCTACTGTTATCTGCCCCCTGGCTTCAGCTCTCCATCTCCTCCCCCTCCCTCCTAGAGAGCAGTTGTAATTCTGAATGATCTCCAGCTCCCACCTGGAGACTGGCAACAATGGTTCCTCATGAGGGAATGGCTGGCTTGGAGGGCGGAGTCTATGGTATTGTACCTGTCTGAGGTCCCACCCCTCCTCAAACCTCACCCTCTCCAGGCTCCATCCCACAAATCTTTAGGTATTTCCCACCTGGAGTTGGCAACCCTATCAGAACTGGCCCCAATGAGTTTTCTCCCAAAGGCCAAAATAGGTGTGGAAAGGGCCTTTTACTGACAGAACCTGGTCACCTGGCAACAGGCACTGAGGAGAAAGTACAGTTGGCAGCTCTGATTATGGAAATACCTGGAGGTTTGGGGGGTAGATCCTGTGGAGGGCAGCATTGGGGGGGGGATGGAAGGACTCAGCAGGGAATAATGCCATAGGGTCTACCCTCCAAAGCAACCATTTTCTCCAGGGGAACTGATTTCTGTCATCTGGATATCAATTGTAACAGCAGAAGATTACCAGGTCCCACCTGGAGACTGGCAACCCTAGGGGAAAGTCAGCTGCACAGCAGGGGGTTGAAGAGAATAGTTTGATGGTCGCTGGCCCACCTCATCAGCCAGCCAGCCATGGTGGAGCCATGAGGGGACAGTCAGTCACAGTTAGTCCCACACAGGAACCAAGAGAAGTGTCTTCCTCAGGAAAGAGTCTGGCTTTCTAGGAGCCGCAGCTTGTTTCCTCTAGGCCAGACCCTCCCTGGCGCTGCTGCTGAAGGAAGGCGGGGGAGCTTTGAAAGGCGCTGGGCAGCCTTCTCTGCAGTACATCCTGCTGCACTATCGCCCTGACAAAGCGCCAGCCTTGTGGCCAAGGGAGAGGGGCCGCGAGGGGCAGCGAAGGTGAGTGCTTCCCTTGCTTGCTGCTGCTCACTAGGTCTGCCTCCTCCCCTGTGGAGGGGTTGCTGCTCCCTTGGCAGAGCGTCCATCCCCTTCGCTGGCTCCCTCCAGACTGAGAGCGAGACACTGGCTGCCGGCTCTGTGGGTGGGGCCGAGCCAACGCAGCAAGGCAATGCAGCCAGGGGATTGGGAGTCCATGAAAGTGGCAGCCGAGCAGGCCAAAGGCTGTGGGAGTGTGTCCAGGAGTCACACCAAAACAGCTTTATTATATAGGAGAAATTACTAAGTTAAAATTCCTTACACCTTTCACCAATAGGCTTCTTTAGGGGAATTGGTTAGTCCTGCAGTGCTTCTTCAACAAGAGTACAAGACCAGTAGTCTTTTAACCCTTCAGTCTACAGGCAACAAAACAAAATGTTTTAAGTAGTACAGCGCATTTGGGCCACTTGTGGAATGCAACTGAGGGAGGGAGAGAGGGAAATGAAGAAGTGTTGTTTCACTAATTTATGTCACAAGCTATGAGCTGAACTAGATCTTCACAGCAGAGCTGGCTTGTGACTGAATAGATAGAAAACAGCAGGACAGAGCACCTCAGAGGGAGAATAGCTGAGATCTAGATAAAGAAAAAGAGGAGGGAAGAAAAACTGGCACATTAAATGCTGGAGGGGTGAAATTGGGAAAGGGAGGGTTACAAATTGTTTCCCCACCCACAATTCCTTGTGAGCCATTTGTGCAAATGAATAATACAGATTTATATAGCATTTTTTCCTTTGGACTCTCTGAAAAAGTAGAGTTCTTGAGTGCTCACAGTAGCGACTGTCCACTGCAAATAAAAAACAAATACACTTTTAATGAGCAAAAACAACCCCTGATTAGGTGAAAAGTCCCTTTAAAAGAAATGCCTATCTGTAGGGAGCCTATGTGGGCTGCATTTTGAACTGGCTGGATGTTTCCTTGGGACTTATGGCCCAATGCCCAGATGAGACACACTGCTGGGATCTAAAAGGGAAGTTGATGAAAGCGTGAGAAAGTATAAAACAGATCTTGGTCAGGAAAACATAAAGTCCACCTTGGGGGTGAGGGTGGGAGCTGGGTATAGAACAACTCAATGCAATGAGATCAACTTAATATGTAAATGGAAAAGAACATCAAGGACTTTCCAGCCAGATAGCAGCCTTTGTCATTTATTTATCATCACTGTTCTTAATGATGAATTTTGATACTGCTGCAGGTATTACAGCAATGCACAGTACAGTCATGATTATAGTATAATAACACATATAAAAACCCTAATACGACTTCAGTCATTACCAGTGGTTTGAAAACACAAGGTCAATAGGTTTTGGTCTCTACACAAGAAGAACACATTTCTGCATGTATATTACAATGGGAGCTTCCATGAGGCAACATTCTTCCTGCAGTATTCAGTGGTGTTTTCGTCACTGCTGCAGTTCCTGATGTTGGAGCTTTCATACTGTCCCTTAATTCACCCTTTTCTCATTCCTGTAGTGTTCTTGTAGTGCCCTTTCCCTTAAACACACTGCTGCATTTTTCACTGTGTGGTGATAATCCACCAGCTCACCTGTCCCTTCAGGTTCACTGTGGCTGGAAAATTGGGGCTTTTCCACATGGTTTTTCCTATTAGTTCTGGCCCCATATGACTTTAGTTTATTCCTTGGTTTCTGCACATTTTTGTGCCTTTACTTTTTACTTCTTCTCTCTCTCTCTCTCTCTCTCTCTCTCTCTCTCTCTCTCTCTCTTTTAACCCCCCCCCCATTTCTTTTTAGTCTACTTTTACCCCAGTCTTTTCCTGGAAGCTAATTTTTAGTTGCCTTTTACCTCATCTCTGTTGGTTTTCTTCCTCCCATCCACCTCTAGCCCACTTTTCAATTACTGGACTGTCCTTATTGTCAAACCACTCCCTCTCCTCCCCACCTGCCCTGAAGATGAGTGGTTTCATTTTTGATTTCTTTTAGAGACACTATAGTATTGCTATATTGGTATACTGCTGTAACAATAGGTCAAACAGGTTCTCTGAATTCCCAGCATTCATTTTATTAAAAAAGTCAAAACACACAACCCCAAGGAACTATATAATAAGTAGTTAATAATTAAAACTTAACATTGAACTATTATTAAGTAAATGAAATAAATAAATTCTAAAAATTCTAAAATTCCTTTCACTCCATCAAGCCACTCTATGCACATAACTTTATTTTAAAAAGTGGGCCACCCGAACCACCACACAAAATGGGCAGCACTAAAATGTGGGCAGCACCTTTTGAAGTGCAGCACTCCTTCCAGATGGAAGGCAAATATGCTCTTCAGCTGCACACCAAGATGAAACATCAGAGCAAAGGTGGTTTGAGAAAACACGGAAAACACAAAAGGAACAGATGGGCGGTGAAGCCGTGTGAAAGCTCAGAAATAAACCACTGAGGCCGGGAACCCAAACCAGAGCAAAAAGGCTGTGTGAAAAAAAATCACCAGTGTTTAACACCATAATACTACTCACATTTGCCTTCAATATTCTGGTAACTGAGGGGAAATTATAAAGGGACTCTCCCCCATCCATGCTCATTTTTGGTGTGTGCATGATTTTCCCTCCTTCCCCAAACCCATGGTGCCCATAAATCTATGTGTTGCAGTGACAAAGTACTGTTGCATCAATGGATTACATGGCCCTTGCTCTTACAGTGCCATCCTAAGCAGAGTTACACCCTTCTAAGCCCATTGACTCTGCTTAGGCTGGCAGTTAATCACCTTAGAACCACAGATCTGCACATTTTACAGAATGAAGTGGAAGGGCACGGACTCAACAGCCATTTTTAAACTCACAGTCATAAATTAAATAATTTGATTGTTTGTCATCCTTTAACAGCACCTCAGTTCTGCTGCCTGAAGCTATAGCATATATCGCATGACAAGGACTGGTCTTAAGTACTCTCACCTCAGGCAGGACCTGTGCCTGATACAGGGACAAAGTAACAGGGAACTCTCTGACCAGGAATAGTAGCCTCTGCTTATCCCATGCAGGGTCTTCCATTATATTAACATGTTTATTTTTGGGCAGCATCTTGGAACTATTAACAATGTACATATTTATTCTTTACTTCCTTTTACAAAATGTATACCCTGTTATTTGGCTCAAGAACCCACAAGGAAGCCTACAGAATAGAACCAACATTATTTACAACAAAATCCCTGATAACTGACTGGACTAGTCCAATAATAAAAACACATTCTTAAGATCAATGTACTTAATAGCCTGCTGTACATTTTCTGGGGCCTTAAACCTAACAAAGGACTCAATGCCCCAATAGCACAGCAGCCATTCTTACTTTGCTCTGAATAGGCAAGGAAGCGAGAGGTCTGGGAAGAATTCTCAACTTGTGTGTTTTACTCCTACTAGGACTATTTCCGCAGTACAATCTTACCTCTTTTTACTGGCAAGTTGAATTCTCATCTGATGCTCTGATTTTGTGGCACTTGTTCTGCAATAGGGCTTTTGATCCAGGATTGGACCACCCCATGCATTCCGCCATTTACTTTGAAAGGGAACCATGCCACCTCCCATCATGCACTTCATCATGAACAAAGTCTTCCTTTTAAAAAATTGTGCATGTGTAGTAATGTTACTGCATCATTACATTGTCATCACCCGAAACACCATGGAGAGCTATGGGGGGAGAGAAAGGATGGGGGCGGGGCGGACGAAAGCAACACACATGCAAAGTGGCATAACCCACCTACAACGACACAACATAAATGAAATTATGGACGGAAAATGTAGGACAGGAACTTTGTGGACGGGCAGTCACATGGAGAAGGCTACAGGGAGCTAAACTGCCCACTGCGGTTTTATTATAATGGGGGGAAAACTGAGTCATAACTCAGTCCCTACAATGTATGTTTAAAGAATGTATTTTTAAAGAAGAATTTATTTGAAATGTCATGGACAACCTGGGGGGGGGGGGGGAGTGTTGTCAACATCCAGGTGGCATCTGGTATTCTCCTGCTATTGCAATTAGCTCAGCTCCTCTCCCCACCCCAACCCCCAC
Organism: Gekko japonicus; assembly: GCF_001447785.1. NCBI lineage: Eukaryota > Metazoa > Chordata > Lepidosauria > Squamata > Gekkonidae > Gekko > Gekko japonicus. The sequence continues at coordinate 855,229 of NW_015177011.1, forward strand.
TCCCCCCAAAAGGGGGGGGGGAGAGATGCAGCTGGGATCTGAGCAAGCAAACCAGCCTTAATTTCTTGCAAAATGCGCTATCAACGCTAGAATCAGCATATCTAATGTAAACAAGCTTTCACACATAAATAATGGGCCACATCTGGCCCTTGGTGGTTTTATAGTGTCTTAGCTACCCAGTGATTTATAGGAAGGTGAGCTTGTTAAAGAGGGGGGGGGGAGATCATGAGAGGGCAGAGATTTGGTCACCACAACAGAGAGACCTGAAATGTGGGACACCTCAATGGGGCTGTATTGTGGAAGGGGGAAGCCTGAAAGTCCTGGAGCTGGCTGGCTGGAGATTTCCCGATCCAGCAGGATCTAGCCAAGCAAGTGCAGAAGGAGAGGTGAAGGTGAAGGGGGTGGGTCAATCTGCTCCCAAGGAGCAGAGCAAAGCTTGTGGCAGCTGAGAGAAGCGCCATTCAGGAACAGGCGTGTTTGCACTTCCAACCAATCTACTACCCATGAACATATGGCCAATATTTTGTCCCATGTCACCGAACGGGAAGCAAAACAAGATCGAGTCACTGGGGGGAGAGAAAGAGACATCTTCATCCTCCCCCCCCAGTCCGCCTGGTTCCTCTGCTGCTCACAGACCATGTGTAACAGGGCCAAGGGAGAAAGCCCAGCTCCTGGGGAGGCTATATAAAGTCCACACACCAGAGCCTCCCCTCGCCTGTGTGCACACCCACAGCTGGTAGGCATTCCATGTACTCCCGGCTGGCAGAGCTCCAGGCATTACCAGCCCAGCCTTGCCTCCCCATCCAGCCTCTGGAGCAGTCATGTCTTTATTTCCCATTTTGTCTTGCTTCCCAAATCCTGGAGCTAGCATCACAAAGTCCTCAAGTCAGTCCCGAGCATCTCCAATAAAAGGACCTCCTGTAGCAGGGCTGAGAAAGCTCCCTGACAAAGTCATGGGCAGATGGTCAGAATATGTAATACTGGCCTCTGTAGAGCAATGCCCTCATTTCCACCTCAGACCTCATAGTCCTTTCAGACTGCAATACAAGAAACATATTAAACAGAGGAACTTGCAGAACATGTGCGTAAAAAAGATGTCAATCTCTTCCTTCTGCAATGTTTGCCCTTCCCTTAACCTGCAACTACACATGCCTTTTGTTCCTCTTTTTCTTATGCCTGATTCGGAAACAAAATGCCCTGAGGGCAGCAGAGCAGACATTCCGTAATATATTGCAAAGCACAAAACTGTCTTATAGGGCTATAAAATGGTAGAGCTGGAAGAAAACAGAAACCTAGCCCACATCTTCTCTCAGGCACAACTGCTCTATCCAAATACTATGCAAAATATTTCCCAGTTTTGATGTGGTACTAGAGCAAGAGGTAGTGATCAGGGCGAATCCCAGGCTAATCAACCGCATAAGCAACCTACCAGATCACTGGTACCAACAGTATTTTCATGGTTGCTAATGAAGCAGTGTGCAGCAATCTAAGATATGTGCCCCAAGATTTCTTGCAGGGTCGCCAAACTTGGGGCACTATGTAGAATCATGCCATGCACAACTGAAAATGGTGCCAAGCAACCTACACGCAGCTTCCTGATCATGAAGCACAGCTGCTTGAGTTGGCAAAATGGCATGGTCAAGTGCTGGATGAATTATCTTATGGTTTCTACATGTGAATCTCTTAATCCAGACTCATGGGGACCCAGGCCATATGCAGTGAGAGAAGACTGAGACATATGGGCTAACACCAGGATTGTCAGTTAATGTGATCCAGGTCAGGTTTGGAATTTTGTGTCTTTGGTAAAGTGCAAGGGAAAAGAGGGTCATTTCTAAAATGGAAGTAGACGTCCATCCACTCAATAGAAAAAGTTTCTGTGTCCCATTTCCAGTTCCAGTGGCACAACATATCTTCAAAGAGAGGCCTTATGCCCCAAGGTGATTCACTTTCACCCAGCTCTCAACTCTCTGCCTCTGCCTCAGCCTCTGTCTCTTTAGAACAGAGAACTGTTGTCATAGTTTGGCTATTAAATGACATCTAGCATAATATTCATGTGCCCTTGGTGTCCATCAAACCCATCAGGGGCTATGACTGGAATCAAGCAGACAAGCCCCAGGTGCTACAGAAACCGGTCTTTCCCACATTTTCACTCACAGACTCCAGCAATTTGATACCAACTTTAATCACTGTTTCAATTTAAAACACTATGCTAAAGTGTTCAGGGAGGTTTTCTGACACTGCTTATCTTTAAAGCCCTCTTGAGAACTGGAGCAAAAGGTAATGGTTGGAATCATTTAAAAAACAAATGTACTGTATTGTTTTTGCAATTAATCTTCTATAGACCTTAGTGAAACTCATTATTTTGTAAATATTGCCAAGTCTGCACTGAGAAATGCACGATCCTGAGGCATGTGGCAACTCTGCTGATCTCTGTATGCCAGCACACTCTCTCAGCTAAGGAGACATGCCTGCACAGATCCATGCATACTAACAGAACTCAGTCCAGGTATCACGGTGAGTTTCAGTTGCAGAAATTCTGACTGGCTCTCTGTCTTAATTGCTAGTTACATGATTCAAAATGAGGTTGCCAGTGCCACACAAAGCCTCCATTAATGCCAACAGGAACATCAAACCACTGTCTTCCTTTGCATCCACAACAGAAAAGCACAGCAAAATCCCTATGTTAAGAATTTCCCTGGCCAAAGTGGACATTTTCATTTTTCCTGCCTTTAACAAACTTTTTTCCACACTAAGGAGGTCCAGCATGTCTGACATGAAATCCCAGAGTACTGAAGGGAATTTGGAGGCATATTTTAGATGCACTGTGTGAACTGAGTACATTCTAGACTACACTCTGAAGCTGCATATGGAGGCTCTATAGTGACTGGGCAACATCCAGTCAAGAAAGCTTATGGATGTTCTAATTGAGGAATGCCTCAGGCTTTCAAAGAAACCCAGAAAATATTTGGAAAATCACTGGCACAGAGGAAAGTTGAAAATCACCATGCTAAGCATAAGTTGATTGAGCGACATATATCCCTGGTTTGTCTTTGTTTCACAGTAAGGCACTGGGGGTGGTTAACACCAGTGTTCCCTCTAAGCTGGGTTAGTGTGAGCTAGCTCACAATTTTTTAGCCTCTGGCTCACACATTTTTGTCTTAGCTCAGGAAGGATGGCTCCAGAGCAGAATAATTTACGCAGTAGCCAAATCACTTGCTCACAACTTTCATGCCAGTAGCTCACAAAGTAGAATTTTTGCTCACAAGACTCCACAGCTTAGAGGAAGCATTGGTTAACACCCCATTTTTCAGACAGTGCCATCTCAAGCAGAGCACAATATAGTGCTCCCACCTGCCACCCGTTCAGGCTGCCCACTGCACCTACCCTAGTGCTTGAACACTCCCTGAATGTGACCTCGTGGATCTGCCTTCTGCCATTTCCACCTCCGCACAGGAGCTGAAGCATCTCATCCTCATTGCCCTCGCTTCCTCCGCCCACTTTAGATACACAATGTAAAGCCTCACATGCCCAGCCTACAGGGTTTCCTGAACTCTTGCATAATTCCTTCCTCTTGCAAAAGTTTTGGCTATCGTTTTGGTAGCCATGGAACACTGCTAATAAACGTATTTCCTAAGGCAACAGAAACAATGGCAGAACACTCATAACTGGAAGACTGGGAAGCTCAGTAAAGCATGTATGGTTTGCTGTGCTGTTTCTAAAGAGAGATAGGGAGTGAGGACAAAGAAGATGAGCTGCTTTGGAGAAGTGGATGAAGAGGTGACAGGTGGGTGGGAGAGACAGGAGACTGATTGCTAGTCTCCCAGAACCTGCTGTTTGAAGCAACTTCCTCTGTTAGGCTAATGAGATGACCAGTCCTGGGTTTAAATTAACTGTGGTCAGGCTTTAGAGCAGAGATCAGGTGACACCTTTCTACAGATAAATTCTAATAATAAATTTGGCAAACAAGCGGAGTTGCTCCATGTTGGTAGGTTGTGTCTTGTTTGGGGGGGGTGGTATTTTTTAAAAGTACAGAATTTGCTTCTTTCGTCATCCTGCTAAGAAACAAAAGAAGAAAAAAGAACACTATTGTGGCCAGTCTATAATTACATTAGAAGCAAACCGCTGTGAATGAGGGGATTATGCAAAGACTCTCTTTGGTCTTGTTAATGCCCATAAAACAAGGAAGAAGAGACCATGTGACACAGTTATTTAAGGCAAGGATGGGTGTCACTATTACACCACACAGCATGTCAGGCACAAAAGCTGTCAACACAGACCCTAATTTTGAACTAAAAAGGAGAAAATGGCCTCAGTGCTTTCAGGCCTGACCTCCGTCTCTCTTTAGAAGCATCTGCTGACACCCAAAGAATAGTCTCTTCTTTGTTTTGCTTGTTTTCCTGCCTTTCTTTCTTTAATAAGCAGCCCATGATACTAAAAACCAGAAACCAACAGTTAAACACTTTTCAGTCCCGCTAGGCAACTGCTTAGACCTCTCCCCATTAAAACCAACAGGACTCATGAACTTGGGCAGGATCAGACCCAATGTATTAAAGTCCCACTGATTTCATTGTGTTTAGGTGAAACTCAAGAATGAAAGAAAAGCAAACCTCAGGAACAAATATCAGATATAAAAACAATAGTCCAAGTTGCAGAAGAAATCAAACAAAGAATTGTTGCCATATGCAAGAAGAACAAAAGGTATAACAGTAGAATCCAGAAACACAGACAAAACTTCCAATTCCAGACTAACCAAAGACAGTTCAACAAATCACTAGAGGGAGATGAAAAAGTAGAAGATAAAGAAAAGACAACAACCTTCTGGGAAGAACTCTGCAAAGACTCAAAAGAATACAATAAAAAAGCCACCTGGCTCATAGATGTGGAAAACAAACTGAAAGGAAAGCAAATGGAAGATCTTACAATAACCCTGGAAAACCTACAAAATCAATGGAAGAAAGTAAAAAAACTGGACAGCACCTGGAAGAGATGAAGTCCACAGCTATTGGTTTATAAAGCTGATACGTCTTCATCCATGATTGGTGCAACAGTTTAATTGTGCTCTGTTCCAATGCAGTAGAAGATTGAATAAGAACTGGCGCAACATTTCTCATTCTGAAGAATAAAGAGAAAGGAGCAGTGCCAAGCAACTTCCACCCAATTATGTGCCTCCCAACAACTTTTAAACTACTGACAGGAATTGTAGCCAATTCCATTCAAGAATATCTACAGTTCAGTTCAGTTTTACTACATGACAAAGAAGGGATTTTCTGAAAATCCCGAGGCACTAAAGATTAGTTACTGATTGATAAAATGATCTTACAAAATTGTAATAGGTGGAAAACCAATCTGAATGTTGCTTGGATTGACTACAAGCAGGCATTTGATTCACTCCCTCATATATGGATCTGAAAACACTAGAAATTGTAGGCATCAGCAAAACTGTAACAACATTTATCAAAACTACCATAAGTAAATGGAACGCCAAGCTGATAGTTAATGGAGAAGAAATTCAAACAGTTAATATCAAATGAGGAATTTTCCAAGGGGACTCACTATCACCACTGCTCTTTGTCATTGTATTAGTATCACTCATTATCATTCTCAACAGCAAAAGCCTAGAATACCAGCTTTCAAAGACAGGCCCAAAGAGTTCACATATATATATGGATGATTTGAAAATGTATGGAAAGTTATAATCAAAGACTGATTCTTTACTAAATACAGTTTGAATAGTCTGTTGACAGTTAATCTTCAGCACTCAGATCAATAGATCAGCAGGATCTAAAGTGAGAGGTGACAAGCTGTAGATAACTAGTACCAACCGGTTCTGACTGGAACTGAAGCAAGTTCAGTCATCATGACTCAGCATGAAGCTGATTGGTTGCAATTTGTATATAAGTGGATGTGTTATAGCTCTGTATCCTTCTATTTATTCTCACTGTGTCTGGCGGAGCCCTTTGTTGGTGGAGTGTAAATATTATTAATAAACTTGTATATAGTGTACCACTGGACTGCGTAAGTGTGGTGCTATACAGGACCTCCACAGCAGTGAATGTTGGTGAGTGCTGAAGTGACTGGAAAAGTCAAGGTGGCTGGTGTTACAGAAAAGGTGTCCCAGGTGCACTGCGCAACATAGTCAGCAAATATATGACAATGGAATCTGGCCTTGACAAATGTGCAGCATTAGAGGAAAGATCATTGAACAAGAAGAAATCAAGATGCCAAACAACAACAACATCAAAACACTGGGCTTTGAAGAAAACTACAAATATCTTGGAATTTTGGAAGCTGACAACATCAAAATACCCTTGTAAAGAAAAATAAATGAAAGAGTATTACCAAAGAGTTAAAAAGATATTGCAAACAAAATTAAATGGAAGCAACACAGTAAAGGCAATTAAGACATGGGCAGTCCCAGTTCTAAGATACACAGCTGGCATTATCAATTGGAAATAAGCAGAATTAGAAGCAATAGATTGCAAAACTCGCCAGATAGTGACAATGCATAACTCACTACACCCTAGAAATGATGTTGATTGTCTTTATATACCACGATAATAAGGTGGAAGAGGTCTCCTGAAAGTTAAACAAGCAGCTGAAGAAGAAAAACAAGCACTGAATGACTACACCAAGAAAAGCAAAGAGAAGCTGCTAGTTGAAGTGTACAAGGCAGACTTATTTAAGATTACAGAAACCAAAGAAGATTACAAAAAGACTGCAATCAAAACTCACTTTGACAACTGCAAGGAAAAGCACTTGCACGGGCAATATTTGAAAGACATAGAGAAAGAAGTTGATAATGAAAACATCCAGAAGTTGTTCCAAAATGGGCCCTTGAAGAAAAAAACAAAAGGACTCATTCTAGCTGCACGAGAGCAGGCACACCAAAGTAATAATACGAAAGTGAAGATTCAGAAATTCAGTGATGGCCGCAAATGTTGTATTTGCGAGACAAAGGATGAAACAGTCCACCACATGGTGAGTGCTTGCAGTAAAATTGTTCAATCTGACTAGAAAAAACGTTATAGAGTTGCACTAAAATCTGCAAGAAGCATGGCTTACAATCAGTCAGAAATTCATGGGAGCACAAACCAGACAAGATCATGGAGAACGGTGAAACAAAGATTCTTTGACACTTCTGATTACAAACAGATAACCACTTGAAGCATAACACCCCCAATATCACAATTGTAGAAAAGACATGAGAAATAGGGTTTGGATCATTGGCACCGCAATCGGGGAAACAGCAGAATAGAAAAGAAAGAACAGGAGAGGGTCACAAAATAACAAGACATACTAATAGAATTAGAGCATCTCTGGGAGAAGAAGGTGACCATTGTGCCAGTTGCTTGGATCAGTGTCTAGAAGGCTCAAGAAACACCTGGACATTCTGGGCATTGAACAAATAACACTAGCTCAGCTCCAGAAGACAGCATTGCTTGGTACAGCTGTTGTTGTTCAGTCGCACAGTCGAGTCCGACTCTTCGCGACCCCATGGACCAGATCACGCCAGGCCTTCCTGTCTTCCGCCGTCCTCTGAACAGCTAGAATATTGCAAATTTATATCTGCAATTCCCAAGAACATGGCTAGATCTTGAATTACAGAACACTATCTACCAGTCAAATACCTAATAACAACAACAACCAATCCATCTTGGTATTGATGTAAAGTGCCATCAAGTCACACTTATGGTGACCTCATAGGTTTTCCAAGGCAAGAGATGTTCAGAGGCAGCTTGCTATTACCCACCTTTGGAGAGCAACCTTGGACTTCCTTGGTATTCTACCATCCAAGTACTAACCTGGGTTGACCCTCCTTAAACTTTTCAGATCTGACAAGATCAAGTTAGCTTGGGCCATCCAGATCAGAGCCAAATCAATCCTAGACTATTCTAATAATCAATAATCCCTTACTCAAATGGGCACTTTAACATGTGCTATTTTTAACCACATGATTTTATTGAGTTTTCAAGATTGGTAGCTGTGTTAATCTATCTGTAGCAGTAGAAAAGAGTAAGAGTCCACTAACACCTTAAAGATTAACACAATTCGTAGCAAAGAACAAGCTGACAAAAACGCATACCCCTGCCACAAATTTTGTTAGTTTTTAAGGTGCTATTGGACATAGCTCTTTTCTATTGAGTTTTCCGTTTAGAACTATTGTATAATTATAAAATTGGGGAAGATTTATTTACTGAACTATATAATAATTTTGAACTGTTTATTTAACTCCAACACCAGTTTGCTGTGAACAGACTGAAAAGGAAGGAAGGAATTACTAGGACAGTTGAGGTATTGTCTCTGTTTTAAAGCTCTTACGACTCTTTTAGGCAGGTCTGAAAAGTCCGTCAGACTCCAGCCATATTCCAAGATTCACCAGCATTGGGTTGCCATTTGCCACCCTCATTTCCTCCACAAATCAAAATGTGTACTCCAAACCACACTGTACCACAAGCAAAGAGAAGAGCAGATCTCTCCAGACACTTATCACAACATGAGTCAGCAACTTCAGTGAGATAAATTCTGGAAATGATAGTGAAAATTACTGTATTCCTTGATCTGGGGTAAGGTTTGTGGCAGAATAAACAATATGCCTATCCATCTTTAATTACTAAGATTACTAAAATTACAACCTGACACAATAATTTGTTTATATTTAACTACAGGATTGGCCACTGTCTGAGACAGGATGCTGGACTAGATGGACCACTGGTCTAATCCAGTTGGGCTCTTCTTATATTTTTATTTAATTGGGAACGAAGGAATTTCTAGGTTATGATTGGCATGCATTTCAAAGTCTCCTAAGCCTCTGCTCCCAAGCATGCCCCTTGCAACAAAGAATAAACCAGATCACTGCAAATCTATTTGAAATGGGCCCGTTTCTTTATACCTTCATCCACATAGCACAGTTACTGGGGCAGCAAAGAGTTCCACTTTTGTGAATATTCCATACCAAGCAGCAAAAGGGTTCCAGTGTGTGCTCACAAGGAAACAGCACAAGTGACAAGTTGCATCAGAACCTGGGCTATGTCTTCTCGACTCTACTAGACAGGCATAAGCCATATAGTTTCCATCCTGAGGCCTTGGATCCTATGTTAAATAGTAGAGAAGGCCAGTGGCTTAATGTGAGGCAGGGCTCACCATGGTTCAGCTCAGAAGAATACTTATTTATTTGTTTCATTTATACCCCACCTTTCTCCCCAATGGGAACTTGAAGCAGCTTACATCCTCTCCATTTTATCCTCACAATAACCCTGTGAAGTAGGTTAGGCTGAGAGTGTGTGACTGGACAAAGGTCACCCAGTGGTCTTCCATGGCAGAGTGAGGATTCCAACCTGGGTCTCACAGATCTTTGTCTGACACTCTGGCCTCTATACCACATTGGCTCCCACACAAGAGATGGAGATAGAGCCCCATTGCTGTGGCTTAGAGCTGCCATTTTGCTGAAAGAGGTGTGGTGTCTAACAGCTGCATCATAACTGGAAATTCGACAGGGGGTAACTTTCCCATGCTAATATTCTTGCCAGGAAAAGCTGCACCTTCTAACATCAGCCAGATTTGCCAGTTATCAATGCTGTGGCTGTTTTAGAAAAGATGGCAAATCTGCCACTACTCCAAAGCAGCAATTACTCTCTTGCTTTCTTAGTCTACAGTCCTGTCTTTAACACCAGTGAAGTCATAGTTTTGACTTCTAGTCTTCCTGTCACATAGCTCTGTGACTGTGATGTCATATGATCTCTTGTCATATGCTTGTACCTTGGTGGGTCCTATGTGGAGTGGGTTGCAGGTCTGGGAATGCTGAAGACTACTCATCTAGAGGGAAGTGAAACTGGTGACTTGTGCTATCTCTTGGCATACAGACACATTTAGTTTCCAGAGCATCAAGCCAAAACCCCCACAAACTGCTCACAAAAGGTATATTACAATTATGTGCCACACACTTTGGACAGTAACCAAATATTTTAGTGAATCTCTTTTTAAGCCGTAGGATCAGCATAGTATCCAAACAAAATTAGTAAAGATAAAGGTTTCCTTTGCTCGAAAGCCAGTCAAATCCGACTCTAGGGCGTGGTGCTCATCTCTGTTTCCAAGCTGAAGAGCCAGCGCTGTCTGAAGACGTTTCCATGGTCATGTAGCTTGCATGACTAGCTGCCGAAGTACACAGACGCTGTTACTGTCCCAACTGAAGGGTTACCTATTTATCTACTTGCATTTTTTTTGCTTTCGAACTGCTAGGTTGGCAGGAGCTGGGACCAGAGATGGGAGCTCACTCCGTCATGCAGCACTCGGGTCTCAAACTGCTGAACTACTGACCTTTCAGTCTGCAGTACAGCGTCTTAACCACTGAGCCACCGCAGCCCCTAAACAAAATTAGGGGACCCCAAACTAGCAGGGGTAGTGTGGAAGAAGGCACTCACCGCTTTGTACCTTTGTCACCCAAGCTTGGATGCAATGCCATTGCTTCTGCAGTGTGCTTTGAACCCACTGGAGTACCACAAGAGGATGTTACTTGAGCCAGTAAATGCCTTGAGGTGTCCATTATTAAGTAGAAAAGTTGTAGCAACTTTTTTTTTAACTGTAGCAAGCCATAAGTATGCAGTCTGACACAAGATACAATCTCATGCATATTCAGTAAGTGAACTGGAGGCCCCGAGGCCGTTTTTGGATTCAGTTCTTGATACCTTCAATTGGCTTTCCTGAGCTGAAGTTGAGAGGATTCTGGGTGCTGTTAGGCCCACCACAAGCCTCCTAGACCCGTGTCCTTTGTGGCTGGTGAAAGCTGGCAGCAAAGGTATACGGGGCCCCGGTGGACATTATTAATCTGTCCCTGATTTCAGGGGTCTATCCAGAGAGGTTGAAGGAGACGCTGGTTGTTCCACGCTTGAAAAAGCCAACCCTGGGTCCTACCGACCCAGTCAATTGAGATCCAGTCTCGAATCTTTCGTTTCTGGGTAAGGTAATTGAAAGAGCAGTTGCTGAGCAGCTCCAGAGTTTCCTGGGTGAAATATTGGCAATGGACCCATTCCAATCTGGTTTCCACCCTGGCCATGGGACGGAGATGGCGTTGGTTGCCCTCATGGATGATCTTCCTAGGGAGCTGGACCGAGGGGGGTCAGCATTTCTGATATTGATCTTACAGCAGCATTTGATGTGGTCGACCATGATCTCTTGATCCACTGCCTCGCCGACACAGGGGTCCCCAGGACAGTCTTGAAGTGGCTGATCTCATTTCTCCATGGTCGGGGACAGAGGGTGGCACTAGGGGGAGAGACATCAACTAGACACCCACTAATATGTGGTGTGCCTCAGGGGGTGATTCTCTCCCCAATGCTGTTCAATATCTGCATGCACCCCCTTGCCCAGCTGGTTTCGAGTTTCAGGCTTGGGTGTCACCAATATGCTGATGACACCCAGCTATATCTACTGAAGGGTGGCCACCCAGACTCCGCACTGAAAAATCTGGCCAAGGGTTTGGAAGCCATGGTGGGATGGTTGAAGCAAAGCGGGTTGATGATGAATCCAACTAAGATGGAGGTTCTGTGGCTGGGGGGGGTGATTCGGGATTGGGGAGCTGACTCCCAGCTCTTGATGGGGTGCCTTTGACACCAGCACCCACTGTCAGGAGTCTGGGGGTGATCTTGGACCCCGTTCTATCTATGGAGACCCAGATCACCAATGTTGTCTGGCAGGCATTTCTCCAATTGTGCCAATCAGACAACTGGCCCCCCTCTGTCTTGCCCTGACCTCGCCACAGTAATCCATGCAACGGTCACCTCCAGGCTGGATTATTATAATTTGCTTTACATAGGGTTACCCTTGAAACTGTCCTGGAAGATCCAACTGGTACAAAATGCAATGGTGAGGGTCCTTATGGGGACCCCATGGAGAGCGCACACAGATCCAGTGCTGTGCAAACTGCATTGGTTGCTGGTGGAGCACCAAATCAGATTCAAGGTTTCAGTGTTTACCTTTAAAGCCCTTAACGGCCAGGGGCCTATGTAACTTCAGGACCGCCTCTCCAGATATGTCCCCCGAAGGGCATTAAAATCAGCAGATAAGAATCTTCTGATGGTCTCCGACCCCAAAGATATCCAGCTGGCCTTGGCCAGGGCCTTTTCTACCCTGGCCCCATCCTGGTGGAATTACATCTGCTGAATGACATCCATACCCTGACTGACCTATGAAAGTTTTGCGGGGCATGTTTTTCAAGAACAGCTGTGCCAGAGCTACGGCTTGCCCAAGGTCATCCAGCCAGGTGCAAGTGGAGGAGTGGGGAATCAAGCCCGGTTCTCCCAGATTAGAGTCTGCGCACTTAACCACTACACCAAACTACCCCAAAGAAAGCAACACATTAACCATCCTCAAATGGATCACAGTCTATCGACTATTCCCTGCTGTGCATATTGTGGGAAAGAAACAAACACAAAGTACACCTGGGAAATCCCCACCACTTGACTCAGTGCTGTCCCCCCCCCCTCCCAGAGCTCATGTTACCAGCTTTTACTACAGCCTGAAGTATTTCACAGCATTACATTGGTATGGCACGTTTCTCATGTATTGCAGCATTTGACAAAACTGCCAGTCATTCCTGGTGTTTCAGATTTGCATCATTGTTGATGCATCTGCGAAGGTTGTTTGCTCACTCTCCTGGCCTTAATGTTTGACAAGCACAAAAGGTTAACTGAGTGGCTAGACTTGCAAGAAAAATTTGGTGCTGGCAAGACCCCCAATCCAAGGTGGCCAGACTCCCCTTTTTGTGCTGCCTGTGGAGTGGGCAGTATGATGAAATGTTTAGGCAAAAGCTTGCAAACAGATCTGCTCAGATTCAATTAGCTGCTTGAGGCTGTTGCCCTGGTCTCAGACTATAAGAAGCACAAGCTAGTCAAAGCAAGTCCTTACACTGAATCAACTCCTCATTGTATAGGCACACGCAAAGTTTATTTTATTTCGGTATCTATATTCTGCTTTTCTCCCCACTGGGGACTTAAAGTGGCTTACGCTGTTCTCCCTGCTCCATTTTATCCTCACAACAAGCCTGTGAGGCAAGTTAAGTTGAGAGAGAGTGAACCTCCAGTGAGAGGGAGTTTTGAGCAGAACAGAACTCTTTATCAAGCAGAATGAAAAATAACTCCATTTCAGATATAGAGTATTACAAGCGAGGGATCTGAAAGGTATTGCCGGGCGTGTCCTTTCCCCCTTCCCCACTATTTGCTCTTTCCTTTTCCTGAAAGCCCCTGTCCCCTTTTCCTTCTTCCTTCTCTCTTTCTCACTTACCACCCAAACTACCTTAATCTGCATCCCTGTCTTCAGCCTTTCCTCCTTCATTCCCTCCATCAGCCTCTACCAAGGGAAACTATGGCCCATTTATGTAGTGCCAGCCACCAGGTCAGGCCCAGTTGTGCAGCATGGGCTGCTGAGTTCAATGGTATGATGGGGGACCTGCTAAGACGTCTGGGGGGGGCACCTTTCCCTGAATCCCCTCACCACACAATTTCCTTTTCCCCTCCTCCTGGCAACACCCATTTCCTCAGCATCCCCTGCTTCCTTCCCTCCATCCCACTCATCAACCTTTTATCTGTTCCCGCAACTTCAGCTATAATTTATTTACTCCATTTATACTCTGCCTTTCTCCAAAATGGGGACTCAAAACTGCTTACGTCATTCTCTTCTCCTCCATTTTACCTTCACAACAACCCTGTGAGGTAGATTAGGCTGAGAATGGCCCAAGGTCACCCAGTGAGTCTACACAGAAGAGTGGGAATTTGAACTTGGGTCTCCAAGATCCTAGCCTGGGAGAGTCATGCAAGTTACATGGCATTAAGTTGCCTGTTGATTGCTGCCATGTCTGGCACCAGTCCTCTCTCAAAGGTCAAAACAGCCCTGGAAAAGTTGCTGCCCCTCTTCCCCGCCTTTTACGGACAGAAACCAAGGCTTGAAGGCTAGCAATACTGTTGTGGTTTCCTACCAACCTCCACAATGGCCATTGAGAGAGAATTTGTTTTTTAAAGCTGTATGTGCAGTTTTTTCCTTTAGATTTCAGATTTCAAACTGGGGGTTTCAGGACTGTAGAAAGAGATGTCTTTTCTGTCCATAGCCCCAATCACCAGGTTTAAAGTATCCATAGATGGGGCCATGTTGAGAATTAGATATATTCAGGGCTATTTTTGGGCAGGAATGTACAGAACGAAGTTCTGACTGGCTTCAGAGTTGGCCACGCTCACTACAGCCAAAACCTCTGCATGCATGGCTACAGAGGGAAGGCCTGGAGAGCGACACCCCCCCAGTGACTCTGAGGTGGCATGGGGTGTGGCCCAATATGATAATGAGCTATGCTCTCGGGGTGTGGCCTAATATGCTAATTAGTTTCTGCTGTTGGGTGTGGCCTATTATGCTAATGAGTTCCTGCTGGACTTTTTCTACAGAAAAAGCCCTGGATATATTGATATACTAATACAAATCTACAATGAAGAGATTTGGCTAATGGGTAGGATTTGACTGTGTCCCTTAATTGTCTAGGAAAATGTACAGAGAAACGTAGGTATGTTTAAAAATGCATCCTTTCTTACCTAGCTGAGGGTTTGATTAATAGTATCATTTTTATAGACTCATAGGCTGCTTCCATACAGTGACGGTTCCCCATCTGGTTTTCTTGCTGCTGCAAATGCAGAGGCATTTGAGCAACCATGCAGTGGGTTTCCCCACACTTTCCCTGCTCAGTACTCTGTGGCTGCTACTCCCCCCACACCCCACCAAAGGGCTTGGGTGTTTTTTTCCTTGATCAATAATGAACATATCACTACAGCAATATGTCAATTACCACTTAATTAAAAACACCCCCAAATCCCTCTGGTGGTGAGGGGGAGGGAAATGGCAGCTGCAGGGGAGTGGGGCAGTGCAAATGACACCAATGTGGCCAGGACCAGGAACAATCGGCTCTTTTTACCCCCTCCTCTTTCACTGGGATCTTTAACAAAACGTCATAGCGCAGCAGGTTTGGAAAAGATGGCAGCAAAATTGGGGGAAAGCTGGAAGGTGCGTGAATACACCATGATGTCATGTGGAAGCTGTGAGTAAACCCACTACGCTTTGAGACCCAAGCTGGACCAAAACACCTGTGTGGAGGCAACAGAGCATTTTAGAGGAAGAAGAGAAGAAGAGATGGGATTTATACCCTGTCCTTCACTACCTGAAAAGAGTCTCAGAGCGTCTTACAATCGCCTTTCCCTTCCCCTCCCCACAACAGACACCCTGTGCGGTAGGTGGGGCTGAGAGAGCTCTTTCGAGAATTGCTCTTTCAAGAACAGCTCTGACAGAACTATGGCTTGCCCAAGGTCATCCAGCAGCTGCAAGTGGAGTAGTGGGGAATAAAAACCCGTTCTCCCAGATTAGAGTCTGTGCATTTAACCACTACACCAAACAGAGCATTTTAAAAGATCAGAGTCTAGCTTTAAGGCCTGATAGGACAAAGTGACAAATCCTTTGATTTTATTACTACTCGTAAACATCCTAGTTGCAATTAGAAACAAACAGGGTCTTGTGTTACACACATTTTTTATTGAAACATAAGCCTTCACGGACTATAGTCCATGTCATCAGTTCTGAAAGCTTATGCAAGAATAAATGTGGTAGTCTGTAAGATGCCCACAAGACTCCTGTTTGTGGCTAGGGTTTTTTTGGGTTTTGCTGACCTGTAGGAGTATTCCAACAAACATCCTACATGTTTAAAAAATCCTTCCTTCTCACAGAAAAGTAGCACATCAAGACAGAGCTAGACTACGTTCATTCTCCATGTCAGGCTAGCTCTCTGTATAAAGGGAACAGTCAAATTCGCAATGAGAAATTTTACAGAACATATGTATTTTATTTATTAAATTCTTAGCCCACCCCTTCCTCCAAAACAGTGATGGAAAAGTAGTGCATGTACAGGAAATGCACAGGGCATTCAGGAGCAGCACTGAAATGAAATGAAATGCAATGAAAGTGTGGATGCATTTTTAAAGATTAAGGATATCTTATGGTTTCTGTATCACCCAGAATCTCAACAGAATTCTCAGGGCCGCCTCCTCTCTCCCCATCATGTATCCATTGGCACTGCCCGTCAGTTCCAGACTCCTCTGTACCTTACTTCTGCCCTCATACGAAGCAGGCTGGCATGATTCAGCACAATGTGATGGATCACTTGACTCTCGGAGGAATACACTGCAGCAATTAAGGAATGTTTTATTTCCTCATTTTCTTTTTATCTAAAAACACTTTTGCGTAACTTTGTGCTGGGTGAAAGGTGCCCAAGAGCCTGGCCTGGAACAGGAGTCCTTTTGTTCTCTGCATGTAGGTAGCTCAGTATGGAGCGAACCAAGCCAATCTTTCCTTGGAACTGCTCAGCTACTATGTCTGTTCGGTCCTGGTACAGACACAAGTACTGCAATGGTGAGGTGATCTAAAGCAGCAACCAGATGAGGCAGGTTCACATGCTCTAGTGCTTCAGGGTTAAACCAGGAGCTGGTAATAAATGGCTACCTGCAAAAAGCAGACACTTGGGGGACCGGGAGGGTGTTACAGTGCAATTATCATACAGGTATAGTGTCACCTGGCTGTGCATGTATGCTGGTTTGCTTGCCTTACAATGAATCTCAGAGTTACACCCTTCTATACCTACTGAGTAGACTGAATGAAAGGTGTTAACTCTGCTTAGAAAGCAGATTTTATCCACTGCTGGTGGTCATATAAAAACCTTCTGGTCACAAGTCAAACATCACATAAAGTTAATTACACAAGTAAACCTGCCTCTTCTACCAGAAATTACCAGAGACTTCTCTGTGGTCATGTGGCCGGCATGACTAAACACCAAGGCGCACGGAACCCTGTTACCTTCCCACTGAAGCGGTACCTATTTATCTACTTGCAATTTCTTGCTTTCGAACTGCTAGGTTGGCAGGAGCTGGGACCAGAGACAGGCGCTCACTCCATCTTGTGGCACACGGGTCTCTAATTGCTGAACTACCAACCTTTTGGTCTGCAGTTCAGCGTCTTAACCACTTGAGCCACCACAGCCCCAATATGTCAATTACCACTTAATTAAAAACACCCCCAAATCCCTCTGGTGGTGAGGGGGAGGGAAATGGCAGCTGCAGGGGAGTGGGGCAGTGCAAATGACACCAATGTGGCCAGGACCAGGAACAATCGGCTCTTTCCAGGTTCAGAAGATCTACTCATGGATGGCTTTTTTAAGGGGAAGAGGACCAGGCCGGACTCTCCTTGGTAACTGTGGGAAGGAGGGCAGGGCAGGGAAAGTTTGTAGCTGGCTGTGCAGCTGGCTTGAGGACGGGACGGTGGTGGCAGAGAAGAGGTGGGCGGCTCCGGCCCTCCCTCCAAGTGCCAGCAGGGAGTGAGTGAGGGCTGGTACTGGTCTCATTGTGAGTTAATTTAATTAGTGCCCCTGGCGGGGGCCCCCCAAATTCCTGGCTACAGGGCTGCCATACGACCAGGCTTTGAGACAGACATAGAGAGAAAGAATCCATAACATTGCCATAATATTTTAATCTATTTCCCCTGATAGTCAAAACTTAAAACCTGAATGAAAACTAAAACAGAAGGTTATTAACAGATTATTCTAATCCCTTAAATTTAGTTGAACTAGTTTTTCCCTCATGAACCATACAATCTATTCTATAAAATGCTATGCCATCTCTGGTATACTTGGGTATATACAAATTAGGCCTGAAGTCCCAGTTTCTTGGAAGAAAAGCAGACTTAAAATATTTTACATATTAAATGGGATACATTAACCCCTTAATTTTTAGTTGGATAAACTGCTTTTCACTGAGAAACATGAATGCTTTTTCTATATAACAAATAAAGATGATACAGGTAGGAGAGAATATGAGTTCACACTTTCATAATCCATTTCCTCCCATATTCTTTACAATTATGAGTAAATCCTTTAAAAGGCAGTTCGAGCTGGACAAGCCGTGGCCTGCTCTGTTATCTTTCATCTATCTCCCTCAATACAGATATAAATATTCCTTCTCCAGAGCAGAGGAACCCATTAATCATTAGGTAACCTGAACTCACACCTGCATACAAAATACTTCCATGAGATATATATTGTAGCATATCCCTCATGCATTGACCCCACTGCTCCTTAGAAGAGCTCAAGAGGGACTTCCACCTGGTTCCCATACAGTTGCCCATCAAGGCAGTTTACAAGGCCAGCCCTGCTTAGCTTCAGCTGTAGAACTCCTCTTTACCTATAGCTGTTTTTTAAAAAATATTACTAGCCTGCAGGCAGGGCTTGTTCTTTTAAACATAATGACTGTACAGTACAGTACACTTTCCAATATATAGGACAGATGGACTCACATTCTAGCTGTATCTGAAGAAGTGAACGGTGAAGGCTCAACCCCTACCACAAATTTTGTTAGTCTTTAAGGTGCTACCAGACTCTTACTCTTTTCTACTGTATAATACCTAGTTTTTGTGGTACATTATTATGGTGGTTGTTATTCAGAACTGCATTGCGCGCACTCTGACCATCTTCTGGACTGAAGCAGATTATCAGCACACACCCATGCAGATATGGTGGTGAAATTACCTAAAGAGGCTTTGCAGAGTATTTCTGCTACTAGGCTACTCCTAGCTCTCAGAATCTCAGTGAGACCAAAACATGCCTCCTTTAACTCAATATCTATGTAAATGTTTACACATTTGCATTACAAACTTTTTATAGGGCACATCTGTCTAATTTTTATCCTGTCCTTCCTTTGAGGAGTTCTAGCAGTAAACAAGAGCTGCCCTTCCTCCGTTTTATTCTCCTACCAGCCTGGTGTTGTAGATTAGACTGGGAGATCAAACAGTTCTTTGTTGTGCAAGTTCCAGTTTATTACATTAATAGACAAGATCTCCATATTTAGAAGGAATCTTTTTGCAAAGTTGGGTGCCTTTCATCATGTTGGAAATAGAGTCCATCCTATGAAATCTGTAAAGAATTAAGTGTAAACTTAGTTTAGAATAGGGATTTAGGGTGCTTAAGGTGATAAATCTTATCCGTATCTAAGCTCTGATAAGAATTATCTGTACAAATACACTACATTGCTCATTAATATCTTTATGTAACTTAAGTCATATTTCTATTCTATTGTAGTGATTTGTACAAATCTGTTAATGTTCAATAAATAATATAGAAATCTGTGCTTTTCCAATCCCAGTTGCCAGTATCTACACTTGCCAATCACCATACTAACATTATTCACTCTTATTGTCTGGATTATATTGCTCTCTGGTGGCAGAAAGATGCATGCACATTGCTTAAAGCAAAACCAATGAAAATGTCTTTGGTGCCCTCTTCCTCTTGAAAGCCACTTCACCTTCTTTGTCAACATCAGTAGTGCTTTTAGTACTCCAGCTCTAAAGAGTTTCATCTCCCTGTAGCAATTATGTAATATTGTACTTTTATGACACGGTATGATGAGGTATCAGCACCCAACCTATACAGGGCTACTAATCTCCGATTTTATCTACTTTACATAATGAAAATATCTGAAAGACCCTGGGTGGTCTCCTGAGGCAAGTCCTTTAAAAACAAAACAAAAAAACCAACCCTCACCAGATACCGCTCCAGGATTTTTGTTTACTTTCCTCCCCACCCCACTTCACCAGGGATCCCAGAGGGAATAATAATCTGGGAGAGAACTCTAGCTTGGATATGAAATGAACTCAAACCTATGGCTGATAACTGAGGAGGAAGATCAACTGGACAACAACAAAATGGTTTTTCTTTTGAAAAATGATTGAGAACAATATTTATTATAACACAAACTGAGGCAAATATAAATAAGATGGAAATCTGGCATTTCTGCTTCCAAACTGTAGATGCCAGTCCTGTTACAAATAAACACAATATCCTGGCTACGATAGCCTGGTAACACCTTGTAAAAGGCAGGGAGAGCCAATCTGACAGAAGACTAGATTCAGGTGGGGTAGCCATGTTGGTCTGAAGCAGCAGAACAAAGTTTGAGTCCAGTGGGGCACCTTCAAGACCAGCAAAGTTTGATTCTGGGTAGAAGCTTTCATGAGGAAGTGTGCTTATACTGTGAATAAAACTTAGTTGGTCTTAAACGTACCACTGAACTCCAACTTTGTTCTTACAGAAGACTAATACATGTAAGGTTTCTTTTGTGGAGAAAGGAGGGTGAGGGGGTACTGTTCTACCTGCTTGTTTTATACTACGTGAGAGCTGGTTGTGTGCTTTTTGTCTCTGTGCGGATCAAGGGGACAACAGGTATTTCGACATTTGCCTGATTGCGCACGCATGTTTGGTTTTTGTCCCATCTACTTGCTGGGGTGCCATGTTGGGAAGACAGAATGGGGTAGGGGATGATGTTTACATCCAGGTTTAATTTTGTTATTAAGCAAGTAGATAAGTCTCAATAAAATCATAGCCAACTTGTAAGCATTTGAATCTTTGGATAATAGTTGATCAAATGGTTAGGCCTGTGTACCAGAACCAAACAAAGGTTAGTGAAAAGGAGGGCCAATATTAAAACCTTTCCATAAAATGAAGTACATGTATTTATTGATAATAAAATACATATGTGGCAAGATGGTTAATAAACAGAATCAGAAATATATACAAAGTATAGATTCAATAAGGACCATACCCACACACTAGAGGGTGCCTCCGGGACTCCTGCTCCCCTCTTTCACTTTCTACCTGCTTGTTTTATACTAGGGTACTTTCTACCTGCTTGTTTTATACTAGGGGAGAGCTGGTTGTGTGCTTTTTGTCTCTGTGCGGATCAAGGGGACAACAGGTATTTCAACATTTGCCTGATTGCACACGCATGTTTGGTTTTTGTCCCATCTACTTGCTGGGGTGCCATGTTGGGAAGACAGAATGGGGTAGGGGATGATGTTTACATCCAGGTTTAATTTTGTTATTAAGCAAGTAGATAAGTCTCAATAAAATCATAGCCAACTTGTAAGCATTTGAATCTTTGGATAATAGTTGATCAAATGGTTAGGCCTGTGTACCAGAACCAAACAAAGGTTAGTGAAAAGGAGGGCCAATATTAAAACCTTTCCATAAAAAGTCCCTCCAGTATTTGCAGTGTAGAGGGAAATGGCTATAGGGCTTATGAAGTCTTCACCCCCCATCTATGGTATCAGTACAAAAGTTCTCCCATAGGACATCACAACTCTGGAAACATAAGGAATACCTTGCTCACTCAAACCAAATGCACAGTTAATGCGCAGACTCTAATCTGGGAGAACCAAAGAAAGTATTCCATTAAAGCATTTTTAACTGCAATTCAAGGAACCTCATATAGGCAATTGTATATAAATGTGATCTTATCTATGTGGGGTATACATCTAGACTGATTAAGACGAGGTTAGGGGAGCACAAGCTGCATCCATCTGAAAAGGAAGAATGCCCCATTGGTGAGTCATTTTACAACAGCCGGTCACAGCGACAGAAACCTTTGCTTCTTGCTACTGGAACAAATCAGGGCTGGTAACTTCCAGCTTACTAAATGTCTGAAGGCCAGAGAACTGTTTTAGATTCATGCTCTTAAATCTTTAACTCCCTTGGGCTTGAATGAACAGGTGGACTGGTGTGCAGTGTGAATTATGTTTGGTATTTGTTTTGCTGTTCCTGTGTTAAATTGATTCGATGTGTATATGTATTAAATGTGTGTCTGCTGCCACACTGCTGGAGGGCCTGTGCGTAACCATGACTAAGCATCACCTTGGGATTGCATCAGCTATGACTAAGCATTTCACTAGGATTGCATCATCCAGCACCTAACTATAAAGGTTAACCACACCTACTCAATAGCACTGCTATTTGCTGGAGGACACTCTAGCTCTGACTAAGATAGCCACACAGGTACTTTTTGGACCTAAATTGGAAGGTAATTTGTATATTACTGATTTTTTATTTCTGCTATTATATTGGCTTTTATTTACTGCATTAGCTTTTAAAATATATTTTATTTTTTAGATGTTCTAATTCAGCAGCTGTTCATTTGGCACCAGACACATGACTTTCATCTTTAGAAGCCTCACAAACATCTTTGTCTTGTGTCTATAGATCTTGCTGCTTAAGTAATATAGCCATTTTTACTACACTAAGTTAAAAAATAATTATTCATATTCAATTTTCTTTTTTTCTTTTTTCTACAGCCTTCCTTTTCTCGGTCCAGGGTTAACTTATTGGTTATCTTATTGTAATATGTATTATTGTTACGTGTACCTCAATACTGTTTGACCTCTGAAGAAGGCCCCAATAGGGCAAAAATGCGTCAGGCCATGTGTATTGGACCTAGTGTTTAGGCCACTTGAACTTTTTAACGAGGCTTTCACTGGGCCCTTATATGTTTTTAACTGTCTTTCTAATAAATACATGTATTTTTGTATATTATAAGTTTCAACTAGGTTTTTAATACTGGCCCTTTATCAGAATTCTTTTTTACCCTTGTGGTTCTTGATTCCAGTTTTTGGGTCAAGTTTGTTTTCCCTTCCCTGTGTCTTGCTACTACTGATTCCTCACGCCTCCACTTTCAGCTGCTGGTGTGACCTTGGGTCAGTCATAAGTTATTTCAGAGCTGCCCCCTCAAGGGCAGTTCTCGAGAGAGCTCTCTCAGTCCCACCTACCTCATAGGGTGTCTGTTGTGGGCAGGGGAAGGGAAGGGGATTGTAAGCCACTCTGAGACTCCTTTGGGTAGTGAAGGGTGGGTATAAATCCAATCTCTTCCTCTTCTCTTAATCAAGAACCCTTCACAGTAGCTAGCCAGATGTGCCCAAGAAATTCACATGGAAGGAATGATATTCTCTGTTTTACACACAGCATCCATCAATCAAGGATTACCAGGAACTTCTACCCATGGAGTTCTATTTTTAAAAACTGTACTCCTCCTGGCTATATCAGAGAGAGAGACATACAGGCAAGCCAACAAGGCCACCTCTATTCCCAATTGTTCCCCCCCCACCCATGCTGAGACTCCTTACCGGCCTCCACCCAATAATGTTACTAATTCATCAGTTGCAGGAACATTGTAAAATGATAATAATATGGTACCTAGCTTTGCCCAGAAAGACTTCAGAAAAGTGGGCATGCCATGCTGTTCATTCTTGAAGTCATTTTCCTGTTTTCGGTAACAAAGTCAGTTTTTTTGTCCTTATGCTGATGCAATGTAGGGTGAGCATCCATGGATTATTGGAATTCACTCATTGGTCAAAACTCTTCCTTAATGTTGAAATGTGGCTGATCTTCGGGTCTGAAGTCTGAATTGGGGCTGCCATCCTCATTGAGAATTCTTTGGGCAGTGTAGCCAACAATGGGATACTTGGCTTTGTAGACATTATTGAAGGTTTC
The DNA here is from genome assembly GCF_001447785.1 of Gekko japonicus. Classification (NCBI taxonomy): domain Eukaryota; kingdom Metazoa; phylum Chordata; class Lepidosauria; order Squamata; family Gekkonidae; genus Gekko; species Gekko japonicus. Next base: position 878,603 of record NW_015177011.1, read on the forward strand.
ATCCAGAGATTGCAGCTCTTCTGTTGTGAGTCCCGTCTCAATAGAATATGATTGCATAAAGAGAAGAGTGAGGGGAGGGAGAGAGCAAAAAGAGAAAGGTAAGTAGCTGGCAGAATTGAGATTGCTCACATCTGAGTACGAAGGACCCCACCTGGCAGATCTGCTTCTTCAGTCTCTTCCCTCCATGCCCTTCTCCTCACCTATGATCCTCCACGCACTTGGGCCAGCCAGTACCCACCAACATCAAGAAGGATACATGCAAGTAAATGGCATGCAAGACCCATGCCACCACGGAACAGACATCTCTTTTCCTTACTGTATCATGAGTGAGATCCGCAGGATCAAGGGACATCTTTGCAATTCCCCGAGTTGAATCCTTCCCAACTAGCGCATTGTACGAGGCTCCTTTTCCATAAAACTCTGTCCAAGAAAACAACATAGCAATGAAACAAAGCGCAAATGTGTTTAACTCTATCAAGATACCATTTATTTATTTAAATGTTTATTCTACTCTCTTCCTGACAACCAGAGCTCAGAGCAGTTAACAACGTAAATACAGAACATAAATAAAAATACAAATATTCTATAAAATAATTTAACACACTGGCACTCTGATCAGAGAAGCTGATAACAGGTCAAGTTAAGATTGCCTCAATGGAATGCCTGGACAAATAATTCCATGTGTCATATCCCACAGGGCAAGAGCCTCTTCAGAGGGAGCCAGTGTGGTGTAGTGGTTAAGAGTGACAGACTCTAATCTGGAGAACCAGGTTCGATTCCACCCTCCTCCACCTGAAGCCAAGTTGGGTGACCTTGGGTCAGTCACAGCTCTCCCAGTCCCCCAAAATAAGCCTAGCTTGCGGCATAATACTAAAAAAGAGCTAAAGCTTCAGGCTACCAGACAATCCTAGGATCTCCTGACTATACTACACACAATGTCATACGATAATTTAATTTTTTCTTCAGACAAAAGTATTCCACAAGGTTGGGGACAGGACAGAAAGAACCCTTGTTCCTGTCGAAGTTAAACAAGTTACCCAAGGGGCAGGTACCACCAGAAGTCTGCCTGAAGTGGAACACAAGCACTGGGGGGGGGGTTCCCTGTGCAGAGTTAGGCGTTCTGCACAGGGTTGCGTTGATAGGCCCACACTTGATGTCTATGATGTTTCAAAGGTTAGCATATTTTATTGGAGGGCAACAGTTTAAATGTCAGAAAACTGTTAACTAAGCTAGAAAAATCCCAAGTATCGATATGCTCAGAGGCCTAAAACTTAGATGCTTCTATATTACGTTTTGGTATATTTTTGGACAAAACAAAGAGATGATTGTCTATCCCTTCACAGTGCCACTGCCAGTAAAAAAAAATTAGATTCCATCTCTGAGGAACTTACTCCAGACTGTACAATAAGGGAAACATGACACCATCATATGCTGCTTAGTATCTACTGTGATCACAAAAGTGATTTGAACATTTTGTTAATTACTTATGACTAAAAGATGACTGCAGCCATGAGGAGGAAAGTGATGGCAAACCTAGACAGCATAATAAAAAGTAGACATCACCCTGCCAACAAAAGTCTGTATGGTCAAAGCAATGGTATTCCCAGTAGTAATGTATAGCTGCGACACGTGTGCAGATAGCTGATGAGAAGATACACATTTCCCGTATGAAATCTAAAAAGGTTATCTTCTTTGTTTGCCTGTTGAGTTGTAAATATCCTTTTCACCTTCTTCTGATGTCATCTATTTACTTTTGTATATAAATATTAGCTAACATCCATTCTGTATTGATTATCTTGTTCCTGTGCCAGTGTTCGGGAAACCTAAATGGCAGGGCACCAGCGTAACGTTCGTGGGGGCTGCTGGGCCCCAGCCCCCCCCGAAATTTCCCAGAAGCCCTGCCCACCCCTCGCCCTCCCAAGCTGGTGCCCAGCCACAGCACAGGGCATTGCCGCTGGACTCCCCCAGCTCTCCTCAGGGGCTCTTTAAAAAGTTGTGGCCGCGGAGGCTGTCCTCGTCAGCAGCTGCATGCCCGCAGGGGTGGGGGGGCGAAACGTTCCCTTGCACTCCCACATTTTAAAAACATTAAAACCCCCCCCAACACATATAATTAAAATACAAACAAAACCGCCCCCCCCCGGGGGGGGGGGAGACTGCTAAGCTGCCCTCCCTGCCTTTTTCAGGCTCCGCGCCGGAGCCCCGTGCCTGAAAAACAGCCTGCAGAGCCGGCCCCGCCCTCCCCTCCTTTCAATTTTGGCCCCATTATATCCTATGGGCCATTGAAGTCAATGGCGAAAACATAGGGTATATTCTGGGGGCTGGAGGGGAGGGGGTTTGATGGAGAG
>NW_015177011.1:881536-885103 GCF_001447785.1 Gekko japonicus
GGCCCGGGGTCACTCAGCCAGCAGAGTGAGAATACAAACCTGGGTCTCCCCACATCAATCTGCAACTCTGACCACTGTGCAGTGCTGCCTCTACTGATCTGTAACGTTCCAGAGGTGTTGTAATGTAATACTCAGTTTCTCAAATGAGTGTATGCCTGTCTGTTGGTCCACTTAGGAGTCTTAATCCTGGTTGTGTGGTGGGGCTAGTTGTGGCAAATGGGAGGGAAGCTCATTATTTCTGTATACAGTTGTAGGGACTTTATTGCAATGTGGTATGGGCTGATATTATGTTCTTATTTCAGTGTGGGGTGTGGGGGGGCTTTCTAAGTTTCTAAGCAGTGTGCTAAGAAGGCAACTGTTCCTGGGGTTAGCCCAGCCCAGGGACATTGCTAGGGCAGTTCCTAGGCCTCCCTAAATTTCTGGGGAGCCCATCCCTAAATCCCACATGGGTCCACCTCCATAGATAGTGACGATGGCCTGTGATGTCACTAGCTTCTCCCTATGATGTCATTGGGTCCCAGTTCTTTTAATGCCGTAGCAATGCCTCTGCCCCAGCCCCCCCGGGAAATTGGAAAGTCTACGCCCTTGGGAGGGTTAAGCACAATACAAACAAGGAACCTGTGAGAAATCTCTAAGGAGGGGACATCTCATTCTTCCTTCTCCTGGTGGTCCCTGCTGTGATAAACCTCCTCACCCCTACCTACTGGCCAGGTGATAAGGTGCTGGGCTTGGGGCAGAAATCATGGCTGCAATCCATTCTGTCAATCAGCCAGTGGGGAGGAGGCCTTGAGTAGAAAGCATCCCAGAAAGCATACTTTCTTCTCCAAGCCCCCAGGCAGGTTGCCACTGAGGTCTTTTGACATTCATGATACTTCATCCAGCATTTTTAGTTTTGTTTGTTCTAGTTATCATGTCTGTGCTTGATTTATTTTTTTAACGTTTCTTTTCTTTTATGGATTTAACCTCAGGTTTCCAACCATGCACACAATATATACAAGGACCTCTTATGTGTATTTTTACCTGTCCCCTGGGACCATGTTTAGAATTATATATACTGATGAAAAATTCATTTTTCCTACAAATACCTGCTGATGTTAAGGCTTTATTTCCCAGTGCCAGATGGTTATGTCATTCTACATCTGGGTAAAAGCAAGATATATGTTTGTGCATGTGTGTACATGAGAAGAAAAAACACCCTACCAAAAACACAGAAAGGGCTTTCCCCTACTGACCTGGGGAGGAAGACCCTGTACGTAACTTCTGTTAAACACAGAACTTCACTATTCCCTTGCAAGAAATCTGTTTCCCTTAGTACATTCCAAGATACTCTCCTTCCTTGTCTCCATTAAAAACTATTATTGGCCAGGCATCAACTCTAGATCACCAGAAGCTAGAATACTGTAAAGGTAAAGGTTCCCTTGCTCGAAAGCCAGTCGAGTCCGACTCTAGGGTTGCAGTGCTCATCTCCGTTTCAAAGCCGAAGAGCCAGCGCTGTCCGAAGACATTTCCGTGGTCATGTGGCCGGCATGACTAAACACCAAGGCGCACGGAACGCTGTTACTTTCCCACCGAAGTGGTACCTATTTATCTACTTGCAATTTCTTGCTTTCGACCTGCTAGGTTGGCAGGAGCTGGAACTAGAGACGGGAGCTCACTCCGTCATGCGGCAACTCGGGTCTTGAACTGCTGAACTACTGACCTTCCACAGCCTGCAGTTCAGCGTCTTAAGCACTTGAGCCACCGCAGCTGTACCTGGGTCCTAAGTGTTGGATGCTTCGGAGGGGGGGGGGGATACTGAGATAAATTAATTCTTCAGAGGCAGCAAACTTTTAAAAAATTTCTTACATACGGTGCTACCACACACTCAGGAACAAAGACCAGGCTACAAAAGCACTGAGAACCACTTGCAACTTGGAGTGACTTTGACCAGGTGGCCCTGATGCCAAAGAAGAAGAAGATATTGGATTTAGTATCCAAAGGAATCTCAGAGCTGCTTACAATCTCCTTTCCCTTCCTCTCCCCACAACAGACACCCTGTGAGGTAGGTGGGGCTAAGAGAGCTCTCTCGAGAACTTATGACTGACCCAAGGTCACACCAGCAGCTGCATGTAGAAGAGTGGGGAATCAAACCTGGTTCTCCCAGATTAGAGTCCACACTCTTTACCACTACACCAAAAGTGAAAATAAGCAAGAGCTGGCTCACACAGGTATTTTGGTAACCACCAGGATTATGACCTGGATAAAAGAGCACTGCTAACAGTAGCATGCAAAGCCCTCCTTAGCTATATTCAAGCTTGCCATCATGATGCAGTGGGACTCGTGTGGAACTGTAGGTACCTGGATTAAAAACCTTGCTCAGTCAATAAATCTCACTGAATGGTGCTAGATATGTCCTTATCACTCAAGCTCTAACTCACCCCACACAGATGTTATAAATTAAAAATGGGAGAACAAAATCCCCATATGCCCTGCCCTGAGAAATAAAGAGAAATCCTCTGACAGCATTTTTTGGTGGAGAAGCAAGTGAGGGATTTGCTTTGCACCAGGTCTTTTGAGCAACTGCTCCAACTCCTTAAGAAGATCATATGGCTGAGGCTGCAATGCTAATGTTTCTGTCTTAATTCTGATTCATCCGGGAGCCCTTGCTTCTCTTTTTTCAAACTTAACTCACCTTTTCCAGAAGTAACATCAAACACCACACCTTTAACAGCTATGTAGATAGGTTGACCCTCCTAAAAAGACATTTTTAAAAAGGAACATTTCTTAGAAACCAAAATGGCACTTAAAAGCATCATAATCACTACCAACCTTATTATATAGCAACTTTCATCCTGCTTTCTTCTGAATAATTCAAAAGTGGCTTATAGCAAGTTGGGATAATATAGAGTCTTGTGACACCTTAAAAGACCAACACATGTATGCCATACACTTTCATAAGCACAGCTCAATTTATCAGATGCATGGAGATTCACAGTCATTTGGCAGATAGGTATATACGTAAGAACATAAGAACATAAGAACATAAGAGACGCCAATGTTGGATCAGGCCAAAGGCCCATCCAGTCCAACACTCTGTGTCACACAGTGGCCAGAAATACCAGTACCATCAGGAGGTCCACCAGTGGGGCCAGGACATTAGAAGCCCTCCCACTGTTGACCCCCCCAAGCACCAAGAAGACAGAGCATCACTTGCCCCAGAGCCCCTAGCTATACCTTGTGGCTAATAGCCACTGATGGACCTCTGCTCCATATGCTTATCTAATTCCCTTTTGAAGCCATCCATGCTTGTAGCACCCACCACTTCCTGTGGCAGTGAATTCCAAGTGTTAATCACTCTTTGGGTGAAGAAGGACGTCCTTTTATCCGTTCTAACCCGACCGCTCTGCAGTTTCATGGAGTGCCCACGAGTTCTTGTATTGTGAGAAAGGGAGAAAAGTACCTCTTTCTTTACCTGCTCTTTCCCATGCATAATCTTATAAACCTCGATCATGTCACCCCTCAGTCGTCTTTTCTCCAAGCTAAAGAGCCCTAAGCGCTTTAACCTTTCCTCATAGGGAAAGTGTTCCA
>NW_015177011.1:890172-890293 GCF_001447785.1 Gekko japonicus
CAGTGGGAGATCTCCAGGTCCCACCTGGAGATTGGCAACCCTAGGGGTAAGTCAGCTGCACAGCAGGGGGTTGAAGAGAATGGTTTGATGGCTGCTGGGCCAAGATTGGCAACCATAGTTC
>NW_015177011.1:890425-898390 GCF_001447785.1 Gekko japonicus
GATCTCTCCAGCTGTCACCTGGAGACTGGCAACAGCTTGTCTGGAGTGTGGGCAGCATGGCATTGTATCTGTCTGAGGTCCCCCTCTTCCTCCTCCTCCTCAGATCCCACCCTCAGCAGGCTTCATCCCTAAAATATCCTGGAAGTTTCCAACCTGGAGTTGGCAACCCTATGTCCTGGAGTTCGAACCTGGAGTTGGCAACCATCAGCCAACGTTTATCTGCCTGTCTGTCTTTACAACCCCCCCCCCACACACACACACACCGCCTCTGCCTAGGGGGCAGCTGACATCATTCTCCTCTCCCAACTGAAAATTCCAACTGCCTTGGGGGGGTGAGTTTGAGGTGTGGAATGGAGTGTAGTCCAATCAGCTTCCATATGTAAATGACCTTGGAACGCTGGCCGGGACTGCACAAAGCAGCCAATGAACCCAGCCAGTGTCTTCCGAGTGGCAGTTTTTTCGGCCTAACACTAAAGGGGCCAATTTTAGAATTCTGGCACCCAAAACTCTTTTATAATAAAGGAGAGATTATGTTATATAATCCCTCTTTTCCTTTTTGAGCCGGTGAGTGAGTTCTTAGTCTCTTGCACCCTCCTGTGGCCACCTCAAGCTTTTCGTTTTGCAGCCACATAAATTCTTCCACCATCACTTGTCTCAACCACCAAGCTGAACTGGAGACAATACTGAGGGGTCGCCCGGGTGGTCTGCAGTGAACACTCCCTGCATGTCCGCAACACCTCTCGGTATAGCGCTGGGTTGATTTGGGGGTACTGTGGAGGTTGAGCTGGCATCATGGGATCCTGCAAAGTAGGGAGCAATTTCCTCTTCTTCCTCTGCCCTAGCACTGGGTCTTTGCACTCTTCTCTCCCTTTCCCTAGCCTGTGTTCCCGAGCTGGGACTCGGAGGGGCCTTCTGGCTTGCTCCGACTGGGAGTTGGGCTTGGGGAGGAGCCTCGGGTCTCCTTCATCAGCCGAAAACTGATAGTACGTCTAAGGAGTCTTGCTTGGAGCAGGATGCAATCAGAGGAATGCTTTCCATGGCTTCAGAGGAGAGGATTAGCAGAACAACGGGTAGGGGAAGGAAAAAGGAGAGCGCCCCTGAACAAGCCCACAGTCCTATTTTAAGCAGGAAAGGATTCTCCGCTCCCGTTGGAAACAGGCAATCACGTTCTAACTCCTGCATTACCAATGCTGATTTCTCCAGGCCTACTACCTCTCTGCATGTCACACCTAATCCAATCATAACTGATATTGTTATTTGCCTGCTAATGTCTTTTGGCATCTGAAATCACTCCACTTTCCAATGTATAGGACAGATGGACTCACATTCTAGATGTATCTGAAGAAGTGAGGGTGACTCTCAAAAGCTCATACCCTACCACAAATTTTGTTAGTCTTTAAGGTACTACTGGACTCTTGCTCTTTTCTCCTGCCTCCTTTGACTGATTACCCATGTTCAGATGCCTTCCCCCTTCACAGGAAGCAGCGACTCAATTTGTGAACACAAAGGGAGAAAATGGGTAGCCTGTGGGCAAGTTATGAAAAATTTGTTTTCGTTTTGAGATGAGCCTTGCCACACAAACATGCCAGCGATTCCCATGAAAATAAACCAAACTCTTCCCTCTGCAAAGAACCCGCATTTTGATAAATGAGCTTTAAGGAGAATTTTCGAAAAGGTTAAGTAAATGACAACCCTACCAGGAGTTCCATGGAACGAAATGGGATTAACTCCCCAGCAAGTAGCCATAGTTACCAAATACTTGATTCACTTCGATCTCAGACCTAACTAGAGGTCCAGTATTAAGGAAAGGAACAAGAGCGATGAAGTTCTATTGAGGCCAATCAGTCAACGGTGTTTTCATATTTTGTCTGTTCGTGTTTTATATTCCCCTTCCCCCCAAATACTGGAGAACTAGCAAGTCTTTCTTAGTCTAGCGCCAAGTCTCTACAAACATACGAACTCGAAAGATCAACACACAGTCAGGTAATCAGCCGACTCTGCGGCTGCTCCCCGTGACCCAGCGAAGCAGCAGAAGCCGGTCTTTGCCTCGGCGTCCACAAACTCTGCAAGGCGTCGGCCCAGGCCAAGCCCGGCCACCACCGCCTCGCCAGGGGGCAGCGGCAGTCTTTCCCCGTCGTCCTCGCAGTATTTACCTCCTGTCCATTGTATCTGGCCAGCTCGGTCTCGGTGAAGAGTCTCACGGGTTTCTGCCGGGGCACAGGCTTGAAACGCAGCTCCTGCTCAGCCCGCGCCTCTTGGGAGCTCAGCAGGACCAGCGCTAGGATAGCAAGAGCCCGTCTGAAGCGGTCGGCCATGGCGAGGCGGACGGAGAGCTGCAGTGTCCTGTGGGGCGTGAGCAAAAGAGGCCGGGAAGGGGCTGGGAGTAGAGACGCTACCCCATGACTTTCCCCTCCTCTTCCATTTTACACGCTCCCTCTCCCTGGCCCGCAGCGCCTAAGCTCACCCCTCCTCCCCCAGAGGCCCTCTCGCTCTTTTTTTACGCTTCCCTACCCACACGTTGGGGAAGGGTCGGAGCGGAAGACTCCCGGAAGTCCTGCTCTCCGTTTTACAAGCCATTCCATGGCATTCCAGACACGTGGACATTATAGGTTGTGTTTGTCCAGTGGCACTTTGCGCATGTTCCAGAATACTTTGTAATTCTATGAGGGTTGTTCTTAACATTGAGAAGAAGTTCTAGAACTACACTGGGGCACGTACTCAGCCTAGAGTCTAATCTCTCCCACTAATTCCATGATTAATGCGTTACAACATTCACAGAGGAAAATATTAAAATATATCTTAAAGGGTGTGGCAGTGGGTCAGCAGGTGAATTTCAAGAGGCCTAAGAGTATGAATGTTTGAAATGTTAATCTGCATACTTTTCAAAAGTGCTTTTCATACTTTGGTGTCATGCATTTGTGTATTTTGATTGTCATATGAGATCCCCATATGATGCTTCTCATACTAAAACCATGAAAATGTTGATCGGTAGTACATACTAGGACACAGTCCCCACTGCTGACCCATGCTTCATAAGCATGACAGCAGCATCTAATCCCAAATAAGTACAGATGGTAAACTCCAGTATTTCAAGGCAAAGTACCAGAGAATGTCTGGAGATAGGTTAAGCAGATGGCATGGCTGAGAATCCATCAGTGTCTGCATACAGATCTCTCATGTTAGATCTGGGCAAAACAAACAAACTCCCCAAACCCTTTATTTGACGAACCTACCAAAGAGCATTACTTGCAGCCCCATGATTAGGAAACAACCTCCCCAGAGAGCTGCACCTGGCTCCCTCACTGTCGATGTCAGGATGCAATTGAAGACAGTTTTATTTAGGACTCAGTTTAGCTGATTTAGTTTTTATTCATTAGCAGTCCTAATTGGAGTTGTTAAAAAACCTGTTATGTGTTTTTAAAATTGTTGTTTCAGTCATGTTATTTTTATAATGATTTTATTGATATTGTAAGCCACCTTGAGTTCCACAAGAGAGAAAGGCGGCTCATAAATGTCTTAAATAAATACATATTTCAAGGTCTGACTGCACTGAATGATGACAGCCGTTCTGGAATCAGACGATCTAAGACACTTTGGTAACTGAGGCAGGAAGGTCAAATGTCCCCCTCACCCTTAGTGGTAAAAATATGATAATGCATTGACTAATTGACATTTGCTGCCCTAGACTAGTACCCCCCTCCCCAGCTGCTGCTGAAGGCAGACCACATCTAGCAACAAGCACCTTTGTCTGTGCTTTACCTCAGTGGTCTTCTGCCTTTCCAAACCTAGGAATCCCTGCACACTGGACTCACTGAGCTCCTAACCTGTGGTAGAAAGTTACCTGACATAGGCTTGCCAGCCTCCGGGTCTGAAGATCTCCTGAAGTTACAACTAATATCCAGGCAACAGAGATCAGTTCCCTTGGCAAAAATGGCTATTTTGGAAGGAGGACTCTATGGCATTATACATTCACTGCTGAGGTCCATCCCATCACCAAACCCTGTAAGAATAATGGCAACTCTGTAGGGATTGACCCAGCAGATGTGGCTCCACAATCCACCTGAGGGTCCCCAACCCATGGGTTGAAGACCATTGCTCCACCCCACATAGTTCTGGTGAAAGAGACGATGGAAATCTCTTCTTGTCATTGGATTATCATATTTTTACTCGCTACTTTATTTGCCAGTTTGGTGTAGTGGTTAAGTGTGCGGACTCTAATCTGGGAGAATGGGGTTTGATTCCCGACTCCTCCACTTGCACCTGCTGATGTGACCTTGGGTCAGTCGCAAGCTCTGGCACAGCTGTCCTTGAAAAAGAGCAGTTTGTGTCAGAGTTCTCTCAGCCCCACCCCCCTCACAGGGTGTCTGTTGTGGGGAGGGGAAGGGATAGGAGTTTGTAAGCCGCTCTGAGACACCTTTGGGTAGTGAAGGGTAGGGTATAAATCCAATCTCTTCTTCTTCTTCAAGAGAACATCAAAATTCCGATCCCTTGGCCACCTCAAACAAAGTTCGGTCAACAGTTTGTTCAGATCTCCTTTGTTCCACAAATGGTTAAATTTTGTAACCAGCCATGAGTCTCAGAGCAAGCAAGCACAAGGTAGAGTATCCAGCAATTTGGATCCAGAAGAATATTGTTATAACATTAATGACACCAAACCAAAGAATTTTCTTTGTATTTTTCATATGTCCCTGTGTGTATATGTGCGCACACTTGGACATCATGGTGACCTGTGGTGACTGACCTCCACTGGGGGCCTGGAGGATATTCAGAGAGGTGGCTGAATAAAGCCTGTCCCCGCCACCCGGCATTTCAAGGAGGTCTCCCATCCAAGTGCTTCCCAGAGTTGACCCTGCTTAGCTTCCAAGATCTGATGAGATCGGGCTTGCCTAGGTTATCCAGGTCAGGGTTAAACCAAAGAAATCTTAATTAATCAGATGTGTTTGCAAATGAAGAATCAATTTAAACATTCCGGGATTTTGAGTTGCACTGAACTATACCAGGGACACAACAACAGGTGGCTTCTTAGAAGAGGCTGCCCTTGTGTAACATAGAAGGAGCACCTCTTCTAGTACTAAACCAACACTTGCAAATTTCCTAAGTCTTATCATCATCATCATCATTTAAAATGGGAACAACTTTTACTTTTTATACTAACCAGGGGTCATTTCGTAGAAAAAGAGCTAGGGGGACTCATTAGCATAACTCATTAGCATATGCCACACCCCCTGACATCACCGGAAGTGTGTCCTCCCCACAGCCAGCGGCGACCTCCAGCGGGCACCAGCAGGGAGCTCCAGGCCCCGCCCTCCCGTACCTCACCTGGGGGGATGGCGTCCCCCGCGTCCCCCCCAAATGACCCCTGATACTAACAAAAGGTTTTAATCATTCTAGTCACAAACTGACTAAATATTTTAACCCTAATTTTTAATGTATTCTTTAATCACTGTACATTTTTAATTAGTAGAAAAGAGTAATTTGTGGTAGTCTTTAAGGTGCTGCTGGACTCTTACTCTTTTCCATTGCTACAGACAGACTAACACAGCTATCAGCAGGAACTCATTAGCATAATAGGCCACACCCAACAGCAGGAACTAATTAGCATATTAGGCCACACCCTGACGGCACAGCTCATTAGCATATTAGGCCACATGCCATGCCTTTCCTTGGCTTGCCCAGGCCCCTGCAGCTGCAGGAAGCCTTGGCAAGCCCACCACCTCCTTGAGTTTAAACTGCCTTCCCTTGGTTTCCGGGGACAGGCCCGGAAGGCTTCCCCCATCCTTCCAGGACCCCCTGCCCCGCCGGCCTCGGAGTTGGGGGGGAGGGTTTGCTTTCCAGGCTTTCCCCCTGTAGCCATGCAGGCAGAGGTTTTGGCTGTAGTGGGCGTGTCCAACTCTGAAGCCTCCGTTCCTGTGGGTTCCTGCCCAAAAATAGCCCTGACAGCTACCCATTTTTAATTGGAAAGCTTACACTATTTTGATTGTCTGTGCTGCATGCTACAGTGGCTTTACTAAGTTTCCGTTCGGGAAACTAGTTTATCAGTAGCCTCCAGTCTGGTAAACTACATTTCCCAGCGTGCGCTTCTCTTTCACCCCGCTTGTTCGTATGCAGTGTAACCGATGATTGAGGCTGAAACGGAGTGGGTTAGCGGTATCTTGGGCCGGGGAGGGGGGAGCTTTGTGCGCTTGCGCTGTACTTTCTTAGCCACCCGTTCTGATAACATCAACCTTTTATGAACGCCGGTATGCGGAGCTTCCGCGCCTCCTTCGCTGACTGACTTCTGTTTAGCCCGCAACTGTGGCACGAGCCCTTCACTTCTTTGGCTGCTACGTCCAGCTCCTTTCCTCCCATTTTCTTCGCAGATGCCATGATTAGGCAAGAAGTCTCGACGTCGTACGAGGAGGTACTGGGAGAGCGCGCGGGGGAGGCGGGAGGCAAAGTTATTTGAGCCGAAGCGGTCGCGAAGCAAGTGTTCTTATGACACTGCGCGAGGTATTAAGCATCCTCGCGCTCGTTTTATTGCTTGCCGAGCAAGTTTATCGAAAAGTGCTGGGCGGCTGTGACTTCACTTTCAAGCCGGACACTTGCGCGCCCCCCGCTAGCAACCAAAAACAAAATGCTGTTGGTGACAAAAGCAGTATGTAGAGGAAGGCTGCGATCCTATGCACATTTACTTGGCAATGAGGAATCTTCTGCGATCCTCGGACGGTCTGAATAGGAGTTTGTGCCCTCCTCCCCCTCAAGTATGCAGGCATTTTTCTAAAGTGGTTACAATTCTGAAAGGGAAGCACAAAAACTTCGCAAAATACGCAATAACGTTTCAGTTGACTCTTCAAACAGACAATTAATAATGAAAACAGATAAACCTAGCGTTCCCTTAGAAACTCATCACTGCGATGGAGTATCTGATTCTTCCCAGTTTACACGGTCTCGTTTTCGTCCCTCCTCCCTGCTGCCCCATTCCCTTCTTTAAAGAGCTCTCCTTCACACCACAGAATATTGATCTGGTCGCCCGTTTAATTTCAGTACAGCTGTTAATGTACATGATGGTTCTGATTCTGTTGCCCTGGGTAATTTCTTTTTTAATGCCCGGTGCATGCTGCAGTTTCTCACAGGAGTTGCTCTTGAGATTGTTGCTTGCCTGTATGGTGGGACTGGGAACTTGCCCTGAAACTCTCTGGGTCACACTGGGTGGGCCTCAATTCAACTGATTTTACAGAGCTGCTGTGGAGGAAAAGACCACCACCTGTGCTTCTTAAAGGAAGAGTGGGATAAAAACACATTAAATACATACATTTCTTTGTTCATATGACTAATCAAATAGAAAAGGGAAAAAACTGAGGTGAGGAAGGCTTGTGATGGAAGCAAAATCTTGCTGATAACTTTTTTAAACACTATGCTTAGAAAACTCAGAACAGTGAGTATATAGTTGTATGTGCTTGGTGCAGGGACTTTATGAGATTGATTGTAGCGATATGTTATCACAATGTTAGGGTTTTGTTGCACCAAATTTCCATATCAAGTGTACCAGCTACTGGAACTAATCTTATCTTTTCTTCTCCTTGAGAGCTGCAGCGAGACTATTCACTTGCATTCAAAAGCTTGCTGCCACCTTTATATTGGCTCTGGGAACACTGACAAGTTTGTTAGTTTGTAATCCAGGATAATAGTACTCATGTTCATTAATGCAGCTTCTGTTTTCATGTTCATCAGTGAAGATTAGTGACAGAATGCTTCGTGTTTTCAGAGTGATTCACATAGACTTTCAGGACATTCCATAGGGGACCTCAAAGTAGCTGTTTGATTGCAAAGGAATTTCAGAAACAGACTAGAACAAGAAAGAAGACCCGCGAAACTCGCGGGGGGGTGGGGGAGCTCAAAACTCAGCAGGCGGAGGAGGAACCAGCAGGAGCAGGTAAGCTTTCCCCCCCATCCTGCCAGCTCCTCCGTCTCCCCCCCCCCACCCTC
>NW_015177011.1:899275-907490 GCF_001447785.1 Gekko japonicus
CCCCGCCCGATATTTTTTTAAAGGTTTCAGATTTTTTGTGCACACCTGGGGACTGCCCCAAGTGTGCACAAACATCTTCCTCCCCCCCCAGGTGCCCCCGATGTGCGGAAATAAGTATCCGCACACAGGGGGCGCCTTTCGGTATTAGATATATAGATGGGAGATTGCTGAGTTACAAGTTATTACAACACTCAGGACAATGGAACCCCCTGGGCTTAACAGAGATATCAGTTTCTTATCTAGTTACATGTGCTAACATCATTCAGTTCTCACATCTGTTTGTAAGGTTGTATGATAATTTGCTGCTATTCACAGGCCTTACCAATTGCCTTCTTCCAGTCTTAGCTATGTATTGCTTACTTACTTATGTATCTTGACTCTAATTAGCCCTTCCTGGCAATACCCTTCCCAGCCTCTACCTATGTGTAATGGTTGGTGACTTCTGTTTCAGTGTATCTGACGAAATGTGTGCACGCACGAATGCTTATACACAGAATAAAACTTTGTTGGTCTTAAAGGTGCCACTTGACTCAAACATTGATCTGCTGATTCAGACCAACACAGCTACCCACCTGAATCTATAGTTGTTGTGCTATGTTATTCTGTTACTTGCATTGGTTTGCATTTCTATCTAGTTCTGAACTGGGCTGTGGTCGCTCAAGTGGTTAAGACGCCGAACTGCAGACTGGAAGGTTCATAGTTCAGCAGTTCAAGACCCGAGTGCCGCAAGACGGAGTGAGCTCCCGTCTCTGGCCCCAGCTCCTGCCAACCTAACCTAGCAGTTCGAAAGCAAGAAATTGCAAGTAGATAAATAGGTACCACTTTGGTGGGAAGGTAACAGCGTTCTGTGCGCCTTGGCGTCTAGTCATGCTGGCCACATGACCACGGAAACGTCTTTGGATGGCGTTGGCTCTTCAGCTTGGAAACGGAGATGAGCACCACATCCCTAGAGTCAGATTCGACTGGCTTTCAAGCAAGGGAAACTTTTGCCTTTACCTAGTTCTGAAATCTGTATTGAGTTTTTTTGAGAGAGGTGGACTATAAATGGAATAAATACAATAAATATGTATTGCAGATGGAAGAATAATAGTACCATCCTAGTCAGAATTATATGCTTCTAAGGCCCATATGTTTTAATTGACCTAGAAAACTGTAACTCCATTTAGGACTGCACTGTGAGAGTAAAAAAATAATGGCTTGGCTAAATTCATGCCTTAGGAGAGGTTTGAACCTCTCAGTTATTACACTTTTTGCTCTTAAAATGAATTCCTGTGGTATGCCTTTAAATGTTTAATCTGTTCACATTCTTTTGGGAGACTAAAGGTTTGCCTTTTTAATAATATTTTGATATCTTTTTACAGTCATTGTTTTCACTTGCAGTTAATTTGTTCAGAGTGTTTTTGTGATTGCTAACATGGATCAGAATTGCCATTTTATACTTCAAATGGATTTTGAAGGCGTGGAAAATCCACACACCTACCTTTCAAAAAGGCTGCGGGTGGTGGTGGCAAACAATCGCCCCCCTCCTAACCGCTACCGCGCAGATCTCACCCCGGGAGGTCTGGGAGGTGCGTCCGCCAGCATGTCGCCATAAACCAGAAGTCCTGAAATCATATGTCTTCTCAACTTCTTCCGTACAGACCAATACTCAACGCACTTAGAGCTTGTTCTTAGTGCATGTCCATTATTTGGTGACTGAAACATTAGGTGTTGACTAGTATGTGTGAATGTGCCATTGTAGATCCACCGCCACTATAGAACATCAGCTTCAGACCCAGTGCTTTTCAGTGACATATTGAGATAATTGTTTGAATTGTATACATATGCGTGTGAACCATCCCTCTGGTTTGTATGCTAAAATGGGGGGGGGGGGAACCATTTTAGTGGTTTGCAGATCACAGCCTTTTTTAAAACATGTTACCTGAATGTATGTTGAAATGTGATACATTTAAAAGCTTTCTGATCACTGTCCATTGTCTACCAGTGGTATAGCCCAAAAGTACCAGGGGAATTTCTTTTCACTGTAGAACAGCTATACTTCTGGCAACCAACCAATGAACCACAGAATTAATGTAACCCTTCGGAATCCTCTTGTCTGACATCTTCTCAAGAGGTGAGGAGAATTGTGCTACACACAAAAGTCTTGTGGTATGTTGTAAATATCTTTCCGTTTACAAATACATGGGTTGGGCAGGTAGCAAGGAAGCAGGCACATGGGCAGTCAGTGCAAGTACCACCTCCAGCAGCAGCAGCAGTACTATGGACAGGCCCAAGATAGCCTCTGCATGTCAGCCCATTAAACTTATAACTGTTTTGTTTCTCTGGATAGGTTCAAATGTATAATCAGTGCCTTTTGAGCTACCACTCAGGCAGAAGAAAGTGACAAAGTTCAAATGTATAATCAGTGCCTTATGAGCTACCACTCAGGCAGAAGAAAGTGACAAAGTCCAGGCGTCTGCAGTAGCCACTGTCAATCACATTCCACTAATCAAGATCCCCTTCTTCACACTGAGTGTGTAGCTACATAGAAACCTAGAAAGAAGGACACTTTGTGTAACAGAAAATGGTATGGCTGCAACAACCTTTCTATTTAAAAAGAATAAAAGCACCCTTCCGTTGTGAAAAAGACGACGATAAAATACATGGGCCATGAGAGGAGATGTGGAGGTCGGGGGAGTCAGATTTTAAAATTCTTTTTTAAAATATTAGATTCTAAGCCAAAACCCAGAAACAAAATCCAAACAAGTCAAGTGTTCCCTCTAAGCTGAGTCAGTGTGAGCTAGCTCACAGTTTTTTAGCCTCCGGCTCACACATTTTTGTCTTAGGACGGATGGCTCCAGAGCAAACTAATTGATGCAGTAGACAAATCGCTTGCTCACAGCTTTAATGCCAGTACCTCACAAAGTAGGATTTTTGCTCACAAGTCTCCACAGCTTAGATGGAGCACATGTGAAGAACACCAAAGGAAAAGGGGCAACTCTGAGGCGATCCAGGAGAAGGCATGAGATGGTGTGTTTGGCTACTTTCCTTCACCTCTTGGCTCATTGCCCAATTTGTATCCTGGTTGGTTGTGCTGACTGTTTAGTAAGCTTCACTGGAAGTCCCAAGAGCTTTGTACTAAGTTTATGCTTCGATTGCACTGAACTACTGGCTTTATTGTCCAAGTTATATGTATCTGTTCCTTATTACCCTGTATGTTCCCTATTACCTTTGTAAGTTCCTAATTACCCTGGCTTGGTTCTCACTGAGGTGGTCATTGTGTGTCTGGCTGTACTGCTTCAGGCTGCAGATGGGGACTCATGACTAAATGCTCTTCAATACCAAATCCCCCACTTTCTCCTTACTCCTACTCCAAAAAGTAGATGGCAGGGGGAGCTATCTCCCTGATATCTTCTTTTCTCTGTGCAGGGAATTTTATTTTATGGAGAAGCATTTAACCATGTAAACTTCAGTTTGCATTCCAAAGTGATATGGATCTTTAACTAGGCCTCTCTTTTGTAGAACTCTGGCCTGCTGGTAGCCTTTTTATAAATAAGCTGTATGATCAGGAGCTCTGCAAGATGTATTGGTTCATAGTGGACTATACTTCGGACTACAGAATTTAAATGCTTTGTTGGCCTCAACCCTTTTCTAGCCAAAGTAATGCTCTTTTACAAGGCCTGGGGCTTTGGTTGTTGTTCAAGTATCCCCTTCAGCTCTGAGCCTTAGGCCCTCCAGCATACCCCTGATATTGTGGAAGAGTCAAGCTTGGGAAACAAAGTTTTTTGTTGTAAGAAATTCCCCAGATTATGGTTACAGAGGTGGAAGAAAAATGATGTCATAGCTATGATCTGTAGGATTGTTTGAGAAAGCCCAAAGAAGAGGGAATGCAGAGGAAATGAACAAAAGGAAGCCAAATCTTTTGTGACATGCCTACGGTTATGTTCCTTCAGTTCTGAGATCAGATGCTGTGCAGCATGTAGGGATAATGTCTATCCGATGCGACAAGCTGGTGAGATTGACAAAAATGTCCTGGCAGATTGGGCTCTGGGCTTTGTGTGATGAAGGAAGGAAGCATCTGGTCTGTATTGCTGCTTTGAAAGGTGTTCAGTGGGGTGTTGTCTGGGGACATTGAGCTGAAGTATAATGAAACAATGGCCTGTGGATTTGGTTGCTGTTTGTTTTGCAGCAAGTGGAGATCAAACAGCATTTATGCTGAATTAACGTGTTAAGAAACAGCAAGATTTCTTCTGATGCACAGGAAATTCCTCAATCAACAATCCTGTGATTTCCTTAAACTGAGCTCATCTCTATCTTTTTCTTTTCTCTGGGGAAGGAGGAGGAAGAGAGGGGAGATCAACCTATGCATGTATATTCCTAGTAACCAGGTACATACAAGCATAAACAGCACTGAAGAGCTGTGCTGAATAAAAAAAATAAACTCTGTGCCTTTCTAGGTCTCAAATGTTTAGCAGAAAATAACATCCCAATATATTTTCTTCCGTAATCACAAAGTCCAGAACCTTGCCACATTCCCACACACACACGGGAAATCCAGTGGGGTGTTCTCATCGTTGGAAATTTTTATACCACTGAATACGGTTTTCTTGCCTCCCCTCTTGTGCTGCTATGGAAGAGGCCCCCAGAAATGCTGCTGTTGGGAGGGGATATTTTGGACTGCAGCAGGATGGGGGCGCTCCTTGATTCAAGGCCATGGTCCATACTCCCTTATTCATGGCCCTGTGTATTCATCCATGAAGAGGGTCTTTTAGGGTAAGATGATATGTGTATAGCATGTGAAGTCAGTCAGTGTGAATCTAGAAGTGCATTTGAGTTTATTAAACAGATTGCTGGGCCTTGATTATGCCTTCCTTTTCTGCTCCTTCTGGTGCAATAGAAAGCAGAAGGGATGGCAGTGAGGGGCTTCACATCTTGAAAAAGATGTGAAGATCTAAGAAAAGATCTAAGCACTGACACTGCCGAAGGCATGCACACTGTGGAGAATGAATGCCCCAATAGTTACAAACAGGAGACTTTGTACTGGTACCAAGAGAAGCCTTTGTACGGTTTTGGAGCTGCAGAGTAGAGGAGTGCTCTGGAATGACTGTGCATTGGCATGAAGCCATGTGTGCCAGTGCCACACACTAAAAATGCTGATGCAAACCTGACATTTGTGACTGGTGATGTTTGGAACTCTCTGAAGCTTTCTTTTTCTTTTTTTCTAAAACACTACAAGAAAAATAGGGACGGGGAACTATAAACTACAGGAGAAAGTAAAGAAAAACCACAAAAAACCCAAGAGGTGGTGGCCATACAATGGTTAGAATACAAAGCTTATAATAAAAATAAAAATATTGGTTACATTAAATGTAATCATTACATTCGCTTATATGTTTCAAATCCAGAACTTCTGACGTCTTAAAAAATATATATAAAAGAACTCTTATATGTTATCAACAAAGAACAAAAACAAACTTAAAAAAATTAGCATCTCATTTTTTATCTTTTCTTTCCCTCAAACAATATCCTTGCTTTGGGGCTGCCGCCACGAGTTCTGAGTCCGAGCCCTCTCCAGTAGGTGATTCTTCATCACTTCCCTTGTGACTCTCCTCATCTTCTTCCTCTGATGGTCCCAGTTGCTGCTGCAAGAACGCCACTCGCTTTCATAACAGAGTCAATTTTTTCCCTTTTGTATTTAAATTTAAACAGCATGCCTTCCTCTCTGAAGCTTTCTGAAGCACAGGCTACCTGTGTCATTTTCATTTTGTATAGGAAACCTTTGTCAATCCCCTCCCCTCTCTTTTTGTAAGCCTGTTTTTTGTATTTCGGGAAGGCTTTCCACTGTATAATGGCAGTGTAGCATAGGAGACCCTGTCTGTGACTGGGGGAACCTCAGGACCTCAGCACATGAGCATTTTAATCTAAGCCTGTTTTTTGTATTTCGGGAAGGCTTTCCACTGTATAATGGCAGTGTAGCATAGGAGACCCTGTCTGTGACTGGGGGAACCTCAGGACCTCAGCACATGAGCATTTTAATCCAGGAGAAAGCTGTCCTTCAATAAATTACCAAAGAGGCTGAAGATTGGTCTGTAAGGGTGGTCATTTGGAAGCCAATTATCTCGCCTCCATGGGGTATCTTCTCTACACAGCACCAATAACCTGTAGAGCAGTTCTCTAGAGGGGTCTGTCCTGCTGACTGGAGACTCTCTATGTTACTGCTAGGTATGCTTAGTGGTTAGCAGTGGCATGGAGACTCCCTACATAATGGGGTTTTTTTTACATCTGGTGAACTGCTACTCTTTAGAACAAAGTTTGAGTCCGGTGGCGCCTTTAAAACTTACCAAGTTTTATTTAAGATATAAGCTTTCCCGTGCAAGCACACTTCCTCAGACACATTGAAACAAAACTTCTCCAAGCCTTACATACAGGAAGCTTTCCTGATGTTTTCACCACCACAAATTTCTCCAAGCCTTACATACAGGAAGCCTTCCTGATGTTTCCACCACCACCTCCCCCATCTTCCTGTATGCAAGGCTTGAAGAAACTTTGTTTCAATGTGTCTGAGGAAGTGTGCTTGCACGCGAAAGCTTACACCTTAAATAAAACTTGGTTGCTATTAAAGGTGCCACTGGACTCAAACTTTGTTCTGCTGCTTCAGACCAACATGGCTACCCACCCACCTGAATCTGCTACTCTTTAGAGCAGCCTAACATGGATGCTGTTTCAAGTAGCCTCCATATGACCATATGCCATTGGGCCTGAATGAGTATTACTTGCCCAAGGTCCTTCACCAAGCAACCGATGGAAGTTGGATAGGTGGGAGTACCATGCGGTGTCCATTCTGCCACTCAGGGATGGCTCTGTTTTTTGTCTTTTTTAAATTTGAAGCTTAATGAAGATATGGAGCAAGTAGCTTCTGGCCTGATGGCAGGAACAGAAGACGTGGATGAAGAAGATAGAAGCTCAACTGTCCTTTCAGGTGAAGACTGCTGATCTAAAGGTTCCCAAGTGACCGGTAATGTGATTAAATGAGTGCCCTGATTTATTTATTTTTTTGGCCTTGACAAGAGACAAGATAATGGCACTTCTCTGAGGCCTGCTGATAGTAGACATGAAAGAATAAGAGTGCCACTTGCAGGAAGGAGCAGGTTGCAGAATGATTTATAATGAGGCATGGCAGAGCCTCTCTTGGAATTCATTCTGGCTGGGATAGACCAGCAGCAATTGGCCACTGAAGTCATATTGCCCCCCCTCCCCATGGGCTACTCTGTGTCCTGCTTGTTGTGCATATTGTTCTTTTTATTTATTGAGAACGTTTAAAGCTTGCCTTTCTTCCAGACAACTGGGACCCAAGGTGGGTAACAACAGCATTAAAATGACCAACAGGAAAAAAAGCTTTACAATTCAAAGCCACCCACAAAGCAATCATCTTGAGGAGCCAAAGCCTTTTCTAAAGAGTTTTGTAGATGAAAGCAGGATGGCACCTCACTATCATGATCCTCACTCTTTAAACATGGAACGTCTTGAAATCTGACTTAGATGTGTGTTTTATTCCTAGACAGCAACAGCCCTTCTGTGCGTTTCAGCAAGTCCTGCCTGAAGAATGTCTTCTCAGTAATTCTCCTCTTCATTTATCTTCTGCTTATGGCTGTAGCCGTTTTCCTAGTCTACCAAACCATCACTGACTTCAGAGAAAAGCTTAAGCACCCAGTGATGTCCGTCTCTTACAAGGAGGTGCCTTTTTATGATGCTCCTGGTAAGACTAGAAACTAAACTGCACATTTTGGGGGAAACCAGACAGCCTCTGGAACTGCTCTTTACATGTTAACAGATTGACACTTCTCTATTATAGGACAATCAAAACAAGGACAAACAGATTAAAAAACAGTTTTTATTCGAGAGCTATTATTGCTTTAAATGCTGTATGAATTGGAATTTGGTGGTTTTGTTGACATTGGTGGTTAAGTTGCAATGTGAACCCTAATGGTTGTGTGAGTGTATATGAGTATGGTTGTGTGAGTGTATATGAGTATGCTTGTAGATCACCGAATGATTGCACCTTAATTTCGTTGTACTATGTACAATGACAATAAAGTATATTATTATTATTATTGTTTGAGCTTAGCACCACCCAGTTTAGTATTATGTTGGGCTGCGGGGTTTATACTGCACATGTGGACAATTAAGCACTGTCTGTCAGGACCCACAGCCAAACAACGGAGCACACACTTCCAAG
>NW_015177011.1:907650-1060095 GCF_001447785.1 Gekko japonicus
GAGTAACCGATGACCCAACCGATCCAAGGCTGAGAAACGAAACTAGTCTCACTAGTTAATTAAAGTGGAGACACTACACAGGCATGAATACAAGGTCAGAGGTAACAAGGGGAGAAGCGAGAGGGAAGGAATGTGGCACCAACTTGTACACAGGTCAGGCAGGCGAACTTTAGGCTAATAATATGGCAGCGTAGCTGACGCAGTCCCTGTAAACCAGTTGTCACTTTCCCCCAAGGAACCCTGGGACCTGTAGTTTCGTGGTGCTGCTGAAAATCCTGTTAGAGGTCCCAGGTCTCTTAGGCCAAAGCCATGGCAATGAGCAGAGTTTACATGTTATGTGTATACAGAAAAAATAGAACTTTTATTAAATTTTATTTATTTATTTATTAGATTTGTATCCCACCCTCCCCAGATGGGCTCAGGCCGGCTTCCAACTGCGGCAAATGCCATAACAAACAATTAAAACAGTATAAAAACAATCAATAAATAAAGTGCGGTGCTCTAGATGTTGACTTATCGCTCCAAGATGGGATCCATTTATCAACCTGGCCTGACAACATGAGTTCTTGGTCCCCTAGGCGTCTTCCCAGGGCTGAATCACTTATAGATCTAATCCACCGTCATAGATGGCAACTCGGTGGTGCACAGTACACACCCTTCATGTACTCTCTTAGCAGAAACTGAAGGGCAGAATTTAATGTTACAAGGAACAGAAGATGGCTATCAAAAGCAATGATTGTATGTTGAGTTTTCCTCTTCCCCACATAACATGTAGTACAACCTTCTCCATGTCCTGAAGTCATCATGCTATTTTGCCTTGCCTCACACCGCATCTGAAGCTACAACATTGGTTAGTTATATGCTGAACTCTCTTACACTGAAATAACTGCTTTAAAATGTTCAACATTAGTTGTTTCAGACCTTCCCTTGATTTTCCCCTTGTGGTTTCCAGCTTCCTTTTTTTCATCCAGGCAATGACATCAGCTCTAGGCACTTTGCGTTGAACCTGATTATCTAAATTCATTTGAATCTGGCTTCTGGCCATGCTTTGAGACAGGGATTGCTTGGTTGTCCTAGTGACTGACGTGTGAGAGGGAGACTGGGGAAGGTTGACCATGTTGAATCTCCACTCAATAGCTTTTGATACTATTGACCATCATATATTTCTGGGTTGACCTCATGGGATGGGGCAGGCACTGTTGTATGGTGGTTTCACTCTTACCTGGTTTGTAAGGTAAGAATTTGGTTCTGTGAGCTGTAGCATCCTTTATCAGCAGACAACACAATCAGGTGATGTTGTGGAAGGTAACCCAACCCACAAGTTTGCTCTGAATATACATAAGGGAGAGGAAGAGAAGTAGATTGTAAGCCGCTTTGAGACCCCTTAACCTTGAGAATAGCAAGGTATAAATACCAGCATTTCTTCTTTGTGTGTGTGTATGTGTGTAATATTTTTTTTTACTCTCCCAGCTAACCATCCTGGTGTCCCACCATTCTTTGTGTATTAGCACGACAAAGTAGAGTTCAAGGGTCCATGCAATATAAGAGTCTTCCCTCCACATCCGCCATACTTATGGACATTTTATAGTTTATATAAAATTCAAAGTTGATAGCTGCAATCTGAAACCATTGCAGGCACAGTGGTAACTGTGGCAGACAGAGCTCTGTGAGTGCTAGCAATGGAGAAGCCCCGGTGACACACTGCCCCCCCCAATACATTTTATCAGATCAATTTAAAGATTGTCAGTGGCCTGGTAATGGAGAGGCAGACAGGTGTATGTATTTGATACACTGTGTATCTCCATAAACATTGCTACAATTACCATTTTTACAGAATTTTAGAGTACATAACATTCCTGTAAAGGGGGTCATTAATATGCCCATTTTATTTTTTGGGGGGAAATTACTTGTTACTGTGCCTTTTGGGCCAAAAAAGATCCCCAGGTCATCTTACAAAAGCAATGAATTTGATAAGCAGTATAATAATAATAAATAGACAAAATATTAAAATAGCAGCAGGATAAAACCAGGCAAAACAAGACACAAGAGGAAGCATTAAGACTGTCAAGTTGAAAGCTCTTCTGAACAGAAAGGTCTTCACCAGTTTTCAAAATGATAGAGCCAGAAGAGCTTCATGGAGGAGGGAGTTCCACAGGCTTGATGCTGCCACCATATTTTTCCACCCACCAAATCTCTGATGGCTGTAGGACAGGGGTCTCAAACATGCGACCTGGGGGCCAGATCAGGCCCCCGGAGGGCTTCTTTCAGGCCCGCAGTGGAACTGGCTGTCTTCTGCTTCTTCCAGTTCTGCTGCTGCTGTGTCATCACAGGTTTGCAGCTTACAGATACACACAGATGAACAGCATACTCAAGATTGCAACAGCACAGACATTTTGATGCAATAATTCAAAGCAAGAGGTGTCAGTTATCAGACACTGTTAAATAAACAAAATATTGCAAGAGTGCTAGTGTTTTAAGCATGTTTGTATTTTAAGTAAAAAAAACCTTTGTGTTTGTGTCCTTTATAAAGTTTATATCTCCGCTACCTGGCATTACATTTTATGACACACATGGCCCGGCCCAACAAGGTCTCATGTCAGATCTGGCCCTCATAACAAATGAGTTCGACGCCTCTGCTGTAGGATGTAGAGCAGGGCCTCTCCAGGTGATCTGAGCACATGGATGGGCTCATGTTGGAGAAGGTGGTCCTCGAGGTACACTGGTCTAAATTCCTTAAGTTTAATTTTACACACAAAAGGAGAATGAATAGTTCTGCAGAAATAAAGAGCTGCCATCTACCATCTGTCCTGCTAGTGTCCTCACATGGGTTGTAAAAGCAGCACAGCCACCTTTTCTTCTCTTTGCTAGTTATGAATTTTCTGAAGAGATAGAGAAAGTTAGTGAGGGGAGCAGAGAGAATAAGGGAAAGACAGGAACACTGAGAAGAATAATACCAACATGCAACATGGGACCTGTTTTTAAAGTTGTGTCTTCTGTCTGGAAAGGTTGAAGTATACTGCCTTGCAGTATATCTGAGGTCTTACGTTTATCTAGCCCGATACTGTCTGCTTTGCCTGGCCTGGCTGTATGGCTGCTGGTCTTCCCTGACCCCGTTCCATGAGATCAGGGGCTGAATTTTGGACATCTGTGAGGAAAATGTATGTTGTATTATTGACCAGTGTGGCCTGTCCCAAGTTCATAACTAGCATAGCTCTGGCACCCACATGTCCCCAGTTGTAGCCTCAGATTCTATCTGTTCAGAATTCCGTAGCGGCCTTCTACAGTGGTCAAGCGATAATTGTACATAATGCTCAATAAGACAATAGATTAGTCGACATAGGACCAAAACAGGAGTTTTATAATCAATTGATGCAAGGCCTGAGAAGATAGATGAGACCTCATAGAGTATTGCCTTGTGTCATGGTCAAGTATATGTATCCTGAGTATTGCTATTGTAAGCCCTCTTGTTTGGGTCCAGAAGATACAGAACCAATGTACACAAGGCAATACTCTATGAGACCTCATCTGTCTTCTCAGGCCTTGCGTTAATGGATTGTGATTATAAAACTCCTATTTTGGTTTTATGCCGGCTATTGTCTTATTATTGTATCATTGAGCCTATATGTACAATTATTGCTTGACCACTGAAGAAGGCCACTTTGACCAAAACGCGTCTGGTCGCAATAGGTCCCACTTGTGTATGTTATTTATTTATTTGATTTTATTTGTACCCTGCCCAATTAGGCCCATAATCGTTTTTAACTAACTGATAATTAATACATGTATTTTTGAGTATATTTAAATTATAATTATACTTTTTAGTTATTGGCTCCTTACTTTGTATGTAACTAACCTTTCAGGTACTTGATTCATTTGTTTGGGTTAAGTTTCCCCTCTCTTTTTTTTTTCTCTTTCCTTCAGAATTCCATAGCACATACTGTATGAATTTGACTGAAGTTTTAACAACACTGGTGTGTGTGTGTGTGTGATGTCTACCACGGCCTGTGGTTACCCCAATTTATAAGAAATGTAACGCTCTCCTTCCATCATTTATCCCCACTACAGGCATTGCCCTCTACCCTGGGAAGGCTGAACTGCTGACCTGTAAGCATCATTACTATGATTATATTTTGCCTTTGGTCAACCCAGGTCAGCCAGGAGAAATTGAGTGCACTACTCAGAGAGTCAACTACACAGATCCCTTTACTAATCAAACCAAGGTAATAATTCAAGTGAAGAATCAAAGTCCAAAGACACGGTTGATGTTCCATGGCTGTGAATTTTTCCAGGTTTTGTTTGAAACACCTTCGGCAAGTTAATCTTACTACTGTGTGTAAATAAGATTGAAGTGGAGAAAAGTCCTTTGCTGGTACATATGTGAAATCTGCTTAATTATGTCTACATTTGCCTATTGTTGAGACTGACTTAAGCTTACCACGCATGAGGCTGGCAGACCCACCCTAATTGCATCTCTTTAGAGAACCAAAGGGGCACACCGGCAGGAATGTGGACCTCCCCCTTCCCCTGTTGCCCACCACTCTTAATATTTCCTACATGACCTCTAGTACTGGAGCAGAGAGCCTGGCTGGGAGACATGCCAGACCCATAGCCAGGTGTGGACTCTAGTCCTGTAGTTGGCTCCCCTGCAGGGCTGGTTTCCTGTCCTTTTGTTGGACCCTGTCCACATCTTCTGGGTACACCAGAAGGTTTTTTTTTAAGTTTTAAAATGTTTAAAAATACTAATAATTTTTTTCCAGGAAGAAATCTTGTAGAGCTGGCCCTCTTAGGAAGGGGGCGGAGCCCAGAATAGCCCCACTGTAGCTATGGGCCTGAGACATACTCTTAAGGGCAGGAGGGAGAACAACAGACAGGAAAAGCTGTTCAGCACATCTCAGCCTTGCAGCTCGTTAAGTTACATCCCATCCTCGCTTCACATAGAAATGGGACGGACCCATGTTTAAAGACAAATGTCTTTAACCTTTACCTGTGGGTTAGAGCCTTGGAGGTGATGGCAATGGAGTCTTAGGCTGGAGAAAGATGGAACATACGAAGTGGATGGTTTAATAGCACCATTGCTCCCTGCAGTATCTGATTTGTCTGCCGCACTGTGCATTCTGTACAGACTGATCTTGCATGTTTTGGTGGCGTTCAGGCTGAACTGGGAAACCTTGATTCCTTCTCTTCAGGGTTCAGGCTGATATGTCTGTTATATAGATGGCTGCTGCAGGAACTGGTTGGCCCTCAGGTATGTCAGCGCTGGAGCCTCTTTCCTCTCAGCTTCAGTGACCAGCTATATTTTGGAGATGATGATACTAGCCTATCTTAGGCGGGGGTCACACACACTCAATAATCCACTTTCAATCCACTTTTAATCCACTTTCCGACTGGATTTTGCCAATTCATACAGTAAAAATCCAGTTGGAAAGTGTAGTGAAAGTGGATTATTGAGTTTGTGTGACCCCAGCCTGAGAGAACTTTCATAAGTATTACAAAGTAAGAAATGTGGGATGATATGAGCCCTTCAAATGCACTGAACAAATACTAACTGCTGTTACTATTCCCTGAAGTTCCCGTTAGTCAGTCAAGCTGTCTGATTTCCTAAGTCTCCTTTTGCTTGGAGTGTCAGTAATTCCTACACCCTGGTTATGTGGAAAGGCTGGCAACAGACACCCTTTTTTCATTGTATTTAACAGAAAATAACACTGCATTTTAAAAGGTTTAGGTATATGGGAGGTTATGTTTATTTTAGATCCAAGAAAATGTCTTTGCCCTGACTTGGTCCTAGTGATAAGCTGACTTTGGAGGCCAAGATTTCCTTTTGTCAACTCTTTGCATTTGCCTTCTGTCCTCCTCCTGCTCACAGAAACATGCTGTGATTGTCCAAGGTCCTCAGGAAGTGAAGAAACGAGAACTGGTGTTCATGCAGTTCCACCTAAATGAGACAGACCAAGATTTCAATGCAATAGACTACCTTCTCTTTTCCTCTTTCCAGGAATTCCTCAACAGGTATAGTCATGTTTTCTATCCAATAAGACACAAAAGCCTGGTTCCAGCTGTGCACAGCTCCTGACTGAGCAGTTCCTCAGTGGAACAGAGGTGGTGGGCTCCCATTCAGAAAGCAATGCTGATTCTTTGACTTCACATGAATTTAAGCAGACTGTGAGAGGTAGGGCAGGAAGGGATGAGCCAGTGCTCAGGTCTCATGGCCCTTTCTTACGTGTCCAGGGTAATGCTGATCGCCACTTTGGGATCAGGAAAGAATTTTCATCCAGGCCAGATTGGTCCAGGAATCCTGGAGGGTTTTTTGCCTTCCTGTGGACATAGAGCAGGGGCCACTGGGGGAATGGGGGGGGAGTAGCTGAATTTCCTGCATTGTGCAGGGAATTGGACAAGATGACCTTTGGGGTACCTTCCAGTCCTGTGTTTCTTGGGTCTCTATTCCCAGCTACAACAAGATGCATCTTGCCAATTCACTAGGACCCAATGAATGAGTGTTGCAGTGCAGATGGGACTGCACATCTGTAGTTGCATAACCTGTGTGAACATGGCTGTCCCTGTCTGAATCGAGGTAATAAATTGAAATATTTCTCTCCGATTCACACATTTCCAGCACAAAAAAAGGTATTTCACTGGTACAAAACTGTGAAACCTTGTGTTGGCGTCTCCAGTATGCTTGACCCCCCCACCCTGCAAGCCATGCAGGGCTTGTATAATTTCTTGTGTGCTATTTCAGATGCAGTGCGGTGTTGGGGTTTGTGGAGTCAGCACATGTGACACAGTAGGAATTGCTCTGCAAACACCTGGTGACACAGCACAGCTCCTGACTGAGCAGTTCCTCAGTAGAACAGAGGTGGTGGGCTCCCATTCGGAAAGCAATGCTGATTCTTTGACTTGACATGAATTTAAGCAGACTGTGAGAGGTAGGGCAGGAAGGGATGAGCCAGTGCTCAGGTCTCATGGCCCTTTCTTACGTGCCCAGGGTAATGCTGATCACCACTTTGGGATCAGGAAAGAATTTTCATCCAGGCCAGATTGGTCCAGGAATCCTGGAGGGTTTTTTGCCTTCCTGTGGACATAGAGCAGGGGCCACTGGGGGAATGGGGGGGGAGTAGCTGAATTTCCTGCATTGTGCAGGGAATTGGACAAGATGACCTTTGGGGTACCTTCCAGTCCTGTGTTTCTTGGGTCTCTATTCCCAGCTACAACAAGATGCATCTTGCCAATTCACTAGGACCCAATGAATGAGTGTTGCAGTGCAGATGGGACTGCACATCTGTAGTTGCATAACCTGTGTGAACATGGCTGTCCCTGTCTGAATCGAGGTAATAAATTGAAATATTTCTCTCCGATTCACACATTTCCAGCACAAAAAAAGGTATTTCACTGGTACAAAACTGTGAAACCTTGTGTTGGCGTCTCCAGTATGCTTGACCCCCCCACCCTGCAAGCCATGCAGGGCTTGTATAATTTCTTGTGTGCTATTTCAGATGCAGTGCGGTGTTGGGGTTTGTGGAGTCAGCACATGTGACACAGTAGGAATTGCTCTGCAAACACCTGGTGACACAGCTCCAGGTTTTCCTGGAGGAGGCTAATATACTGGATCCCTTTCAGTCTGGTTTTCGCCCTGCCCATGGGATGGGGACAGTGTTGGTCGCCTTGGGATCGAGGTGGATCGGCGATACTGATACTTTTTGATTTGTCAGCAGCTTTAGATACGGTTGACTATGATCTGTTGACCCATCACCTCGCTGATTTGGGGATAAGGGGGCTTGCCTTGCAGTGGCTGACCTCCTTTCTCCAAGGTCAGGGACTGGGGGGGATTATCTCAGCGACACCTACTAGAATGTGGTGTGCCACAGGGCTTGATTCTCTCCCCAGTGCTATTTAATATCTACATGTGCCCCTTCACTCAGATTATCTGGAGGTATGTGGATGATACCCAGCTCTATCTACTGATGGATGGCCACTCGGACTCTGCCCCAGAAAATCTGGACAGGGCACTACAAGCCATGGCTGGTTGGTTACAATGGAGCAGACTGAAATTGAATCCATTGAATATGGAGGTCCTGCACCTGGGTCGTGGGGGGATCGGGCTCCCAACCTTTGACGGGGCCCTACTGGTGCCAGCACTGAAGGTGAAGAGCCTGGGGGTATTCCTGGACGCCCTACTAACTATCGAGGCCTAGGTTGCTGCTACTGCCAGTTCCGCCTTTTTCCATCTGAGACAGATCAGAAAGTTGGCCCCATATCTCATCCACCAGGATCTGGCTACAGTGACCCATGCAATGGTCACTTCCAGATTGGATTATTGTAATTCTCTCTACATGGGGCTGCCCTTGATTCTGCGCTGGAAGCTGCAGCTGGTGCAGAACGCAGTGGCACAGGTGCTGACTTCCTTGTCTGTGTGGATGCGGATCCCGCCGGTGCTGTGTGATCTGCACTGGCTGCCTATTGAATACCAGATCCATTTCAAGGTGTTGGTGCTTACCTTTAAAGCCCTATACGGCGGGGCCTGCATATCTGTGAGACCGCCTCTCCCTCTATGAGCCCCGAAGGGCTTTGTGATCTGCCAACCAACATCTTCTGGTAGTCCCTGGCCCCAGGGACGTCTGTCTCACTGAAAAAGCCCTGGCCCCTACCTGGTGGAATGAGCTCCCATACGAGATCAGGGCCCTGTGGGACCTTTTACAGTTCCGCAGGGCCTGCAAGATGGAGCTCTTCCACCAGGCTTTCAGTAAGGGTGGCAGGCGTCCCCCTTCTCTACTGGGCCTCCCCTCAGCGGGTCAGATCTGCATTACCATCTAAGGACCAAAACTTGAAATAGGTGGCATCTGTGAGGCTTTAACTATCACTTGTACCAGAGGAATGTTGTTTTAACTGGTTTTTATTTCTTTGTATGCTATATATTATTTAGTGCGCATGATGAAACCGGCCCCAAGCCTGCTATGCGAGGAGGGCAGGATATAAATCCAAAAAATAAATTAAATAAGTAAAAATTATTGTTCCACTCTGGGCGTTATCGGCTGTACAAGGGGATATCCTTTTATTCCAGTTTAACTGTCATGATGTCCCTAAGAATCTTGGGAGTTGTAGTTTGGTGATAGTGCTGAAAATGTTGTGCTATAGGGAGATCTAGTCCCTCCCTTCCCAAGCAGCTCTTCCAGGAGTGACCTTGGGGAAAGGAAACGGCATCAAGCCATTTAAAGGCTGTGGCAAGGAAATGCCCATTGTTTCCCAGGCTTCCGTTTAACACTGACTTAGTGTAACCAGCCATGTGGTTAGCGGATGCCTTTGGCTCATAACTGGAGAAGGGCAGGGAAGCAACTCTTTGATGTACACATCCGTTTGCACCATAATAAGTAAGCAGCGTTTGCCCTCTCAATGCGTGTGTGCGCGTGCATGACGAAATTCTATCCCTCTAGGAAATAAAGCAGCACACGATATGTTTCGGCAGGCTGCAAAATGAGCCTTTAACTAAGCGTTCTGAGTAAAATGCTGCATCTAAGTGAATTCTGGCCAATTGACTGCTTAGAAGCTTTCCATATAAATGAAGCTTGGTGTGAATCATACTACAGAATCCGCGTGTTTCCTTTTGCGGGGAGGGGGAGTGTTTCACATTGGCTGCTTTGGTAACCTATAATTAGCCTGTATGGAAAGGCTTTTCAAAACGAAATGGGTAAGACTGAATAATTAAGAGGCCTGCCAGGCTGGTAATGGAGCTAAAAGCTCTTGCAGACGCAGTTGATGGAAGCATTCATTGCTGCATAAATCACATTTCCATCAGGAGCTTCCTCAGATAAGTAACTTGTCTGGAAACACAAAATTTCCACTTGGCAGTAATATTTTAAAATAACCTTTCCAGATGTTTTTTATAGTGCACAGCTATGATTCAGTTGTTGGTGAGATTTTGATGTGTATCCTCAGGGAAGTGTTTCAGTTACTGGAGAAATTGTCTCTTCACAATACAGGAAGATGTAGATCAGAGGTGTCAAACTCATTTGTTACGAGGGCCAGATCTGACATAAATGTCACTTTGTTGGGCCAGGCCATGTGTGCCTTAAAACATATTGCCAGGTACCAGAGATAGAAACTGTATAAAGGACAGCAGCTGGAAGGCTCCGAGTTGGTGCAAGGCCCCGTGGTCTGGGAGGGGGGTGCAGAGGAAAGCCCACATAGGCAGACTGTAGAGCCAGCAGTGCAGCAATGGGCAGATGTTCCCATGATGCTTGACTGTGCAGACGAGGTTGTTCTGCCATGCTGAGGCCACAATGGATTGGCTCCGCCCACTCCCCCCCCAGTACTACCACCCTTGCACCAGTTGCTCGCAGGCCGCATAAGAGCTCTGGACGGGCTGGAACCAGCCCCCGGGCCTTATGTTTGACACACCTGCACTAGGAGTTTTCTAGCCTGGAGTTGGCAATCCCTGTCTCCTTCCCACCCAACAGCCAACCTACTTATATCTGCCCTTCTCTCTTACATTTTCCCTCTCCCTCACCCCAACAGCCTCTACCTAGGAAAACTGTGGCCCAGTTGTGTGGTGTCAGGCCCACTTGCATGGTAGGGAACCCTCCTCGAGAGCCACATGTTCGCCACCCCTGCTCTATATCCTCTCCACTATTTCCTCTTCCCCTTCTCCTGGCAACCCCCATATCCTCTCCCCTTTTCCTGCCTCATTCTCTCCTTCTCAGCCATTCTCCACTGACCTTTTTTTCCATGTCCCATCTTCAGCTATATTTATTTACTTCATTTATACCCCACCATTCTCCACAGTGGGGACCAAAGCAGTTTACATTATTTTCCTCTCTTTTTTATCCGCACAACAACCCAGTGAGGTAAGTTAGGCTGAAAGTATGTGAGTGATCCAAAATCACCAGTGAGCTTCCACAGCAAGATGGGGATTTGAACCTGGATCTTCCAGATGCTACTCTGAATCTCTAACTGCTACACCACACTGGCTATCATAGGATGGCTGCTGTTGAACAGTAGCAAGCAGCCAGGCTTAATTGAGTCACGCAAACTGGGGTGGTATCAAGTCACCCAGCGGTTGCTTCTAGGCCTAGGGTTTCCAACCTCCATGTGGGACTTGGAGGTCTCTCAGAATTAGAACTGAACCCCGGACAACAGAGATCTGTCCCCCTGGAGAAAATGACTACTTTGGAGGGTGGACTCCGTGACATTATATTTGGCTGAGGCCTCTCCCCTCCCCAAACCCTGCCTTCCTCAGACTTTACCACAAAATCTCCAGGAATTTCCCAACTTGGAACTGGCAACCCTAATCAAGCCTGGTCCCAATGAGTCTTCCCTCAAAGGACAAAATAGGCCTGGGGGGGGGACAAAGAAAAAGAGTTGGGTTTTATACCCCCCCTTCTCTACCCGAAGGGGTCTCAAAATGGCTTACAATCACCTTACCTTCCTCTCCCCACAACAGGCACCTTGTGAGGTAGGTGTGGCTGAGAGAGTTTTGAGAGAACTGTGACTGGCCCAAGTTCACCCTGCAGGCTTCATGCGGAGGATTGGGGAATCAAACCTAGTTCTCCGGATTAGAGTCCACTGCTCTTAACCACTGCACCATGCTGGTTTTCCCTACCGCCTTGCCTCTGCCTTTCTTACTCACAAAAACCAATCCTGGAATACTGTGCTTGCCTAACAACAGCCACTGAGGGAATCTGTTGCTTAAATCTACAGGTGCTCCTTTTATCATTTTGGGGGTTTTAAACCCCTCCCCCCCATTCTTTTTTTAAAAAAGATTTCACATGTTTCTGCGAACCTGGGCTTGGAGAAAGATCTGTCTTGCCCATTCACAGCTCCAGTCACCAGATTTAAGTATCCAGAGATTTGGCCAACTTTTCTATTAGTATATAGACAAGTGAGGATGCGCGATACTCGTGGGGGGATCTTCCACATCTTACCTTTCTGCCCCTCACCAACAGCAATGTTGCTGGGACTGCTGCAGCTCCTGCCCCTCCCTACAGTGTCACTGGCAAAAGCTCACTGTGGCCTCCCAGTCTTGCCACCAGATCTGCAGCAGCTTCTTCCTCCATCTCCGCTACTGCCGCCGGGACTGCTGCGGCTCCTGGCTATTCCCCCCATTGCTGCCAATGCAGCCAGGTCAGGTGCACCTCCTGGCCTTGCCAGCGGGATGGCTGCAGCTTCTTCTTCTCCCCCACCTCACCAGGGCTGCCATGGCTCCCGGTCACCACCAATGGAGCTGGGTCAGGTGCGCCTCCCAGCCTTGCCACCAGGCCTGCTACGTCTCCACAGATCATCTCCACTACTTTTACCAGGGCCACTGTGGCTCCCAGCCCCCCTCCCCCCACCGATGCCAATGCAGCTGAGTCAGGTGCACCTCCTAACCTTGCCATCTTCTCACTGCTTCTTCTCTTTCACCGTTGTTGCTGCCTGGCTGCCATGGTTCCTTGCCACCCCCCATCACTGGCAACATATAGAGGAAGTGGTATGTGCATTGTCTGCACATGCACAGACAATTATTATTTTTTGTTTGGGGGGGGGGTCCCCCAAGTTTGCAGGAAAATCTCTAGCTTTTTTGTGATCCCAGTCCAAAGATTTATGTATCTGCAGATGGGAGCCACACATCACTATTAGATGTATAGACAATGTGTCTGTCAGATGAATTCTCAGCGTTCTTTTTTTTTAAAAGTCTATAGGACCCTTTGCTGCAGGAGATATGTCTTATCTCCGCAACAAAAGGCAATATAAATTTTTTTTAATGAAACCTGGGCATTCAGAGAATCAGACCATGTTATAGCACTATGTCAGCTGCCAATTTAAAAGAGAACCCGAAAGCCTCCAGTGCACAGGGAGGGGAAAATGGTTGCTGCCAGGGGATTGGGGCAGGGAAAATGAGGAAACACCTGCCTTGTGGAAGCCCTGTTGTTGCTATGCTGTATCATTAGTCGCAAATGGAAAAAACACAAACTGTGTTCTCAGAATTGTACTTATTTTTACAACAAATGACCCTTTAACTTAAAATACCTTTCACCCTTCCCCTCAATCTTGCCTGTTTCAGGAAGGGCACCCTAGTCATCTAGATAAGGGGTCCCTAGACCTTTTGAGCCTGTAGGCATGTTTGACATTCTGACGTGGCACAGTGGGTGCAGCAACAAAAATGGCTGCTGCAGGAGGCGGAGCCCGCCACAAAAAGATTGCCACAGCTTAACTTCAGTAACAGGGAGCAGATCCTTGTGTTGTGGTGGCAGCTGCTGACAAAGCAAAAGAACCCATACAGCCAATCAAGTCTCCAATAGTCCACCAGAAGCCTTGCTAGGCAAGAGGCCTCTCTGGCCCCTCCCTCTTCCTAAAAATACTTGGCAAGCACCAGAAAAGGTGCTGGTGGGTGCCATGGGCACCATGTTGGAGACCCTGGATCTAGAGGAATTTAATCTTCTTCACTACTATTTGGGATGTCAGAAGGAAAAGGGGACAAAACTAAAAAGTCAGGAAAAGTCAGTAATTTTTGAGAATGGATCTTCTCAGTCTTTCTCCTCTGTGACAGTACATACAGTCTGCAGGCTGTCTTCCACATCTCTGGTTCTTAATTGTTACACACTTTCTCTTTAGTTGCTGACAGATTGTAGGTGCCTAATCAGTTTGTGATTCCTCAGCCTTTAGAGATTAAAAAAAACCGTAGGTGCCTAATCAGTTTGTGATTCCTCGGCCTTTAGAGATTAAAAAAACAAAACCGCTTCCCATTCTTTCAAACCATAAGGACTAGAAACAGAGTTTATTTTTACGAGAGGGGAACGATTCTCGGAATACTGAGTTCAAGGCCAAATACCCAACTATATAAACACAACCCCAGTTATTAGGGTGGTTACTATGTATGTTGGTATAATGTTCAAAGTGCTCCTAAACATCTCCCAGTTTTCAGGCTGTCTCAGAACATGTTGATATCATCCAAGGTGCTCTACAATCCATGTAAAACAAAAATTGACCTTGGGTTGTGTTTTTTTTAGTGATCCAGTCTTCCAACGGTCTCTTATATATTCCCACCTGTGCCATAACAATGGTTCTAAATGGCATTTAGTAGTCAGGTCGGTGCTGAGAGATTCTGCCTTTAGAATGCCTTCCTTGGGTTAGCAGGGCCAGTTCCATGCTTTTGTGACCAAGGGATCTGCAGTATCCCCTGTTTCCCTGGCAAGAGGCCTGCAGTGGAGCGATGGAATCCCTTCCAAGACAAGAGACCTGCCTCTCTTCCTGTGTGTGCCTGTGTGTGCATGTGTGTGTGTATACGCACACATTTGCCACTAACTTACCTCTACAACATGTAATCCACATTCTTTAAGGGTCTTCCAAGTATGAGGAAGGCAGAGGAGAGGTTGGACTGGGTTCATGACTCAGCTCAGTGGGCCTTTTGGTAAGGAGGAATTCCTGCAGCTTGAAACAAATGCTCATCCCCTCTAGCACCAGGAGAATGATGGGGCCGGCATAGTCTGAGAACTGGGCAACTGCTGCTGCTAGTATTTCAGTTTATAAAATATGATCCTCACCTTGTTGGTGACCATGCACTGATGTGTTACTTAGTAATGGAAAGTATATACATCTCTCAGAAAGGCCAGGTCATGGGGGTAATGTGTCTGCCTTGGAAGAATGGAAAAATTAGTTCATGTGCTGTGGAATAAGTTTGAAAGCTGCAACACTGGTTTCCTGTTGATGGTGCATTAGTTACATTTTGCTCAAATATGTATCTGCAGGGGTTAATTTCTGGTACAGACCTTAATAGCTGGGGGACCTGTAGGTCAGTGAGAGCACAGGCCATGCATACATAAACTTCCAGATCCACTTGATTGCCTGGGCAAGCTGGGGGAGAGACACTCAAAAAGTAAAAACCACGGGGCCAAAAAACCCACTGTGCTAATTCAGTATAATGTAGCTTTATATCTATGTAAGGCTACCTACATGTCTCCTCCCACTTTCAGATGCGTCGGGACTAACTGTGGTAATGGAAAATAGCTTCTGTCAGCCCTTAAGGAAAGCTCAGATCAGGCATCAAGATCGTGTGAATTTAATTTGGTTTATTTGTTGGCAATGTTCCTTTGGACCCTTGTTGATTTAAAGCAGAATCTCAGAGTGGGCCTCCTGTAGCAAAATAACTTACGAAAGGTGGTGTATTACAAAACCAAGAATAACACAAGTGCTGAAAGAGCTACAGATACGCTATCATCTCGGCACCCTTTCCCCAGCCTGCTAAGTTGAGGCCGTACGACCACCTCCATGTTTCTACAGAAGATCTGCGATAGAACAAGCTTGTCTAAGGCCATCCTTGGAGGTTATTAACTGAACTGCTATTTGAACAATAAACATCCATACTTATTTAATTTAATTATATAATTTAAACTAAATTATGCCAAACAAAACTCTTTTTTTCCCATGTTGTCAGTTTTATTTTTTAGATCGGAGATCATAATAAAGTAAACATCGAACAAAGGGGATAGTTCATTGTCGTAAATTAGTGATGTAAAAATGTGTGTCTTGGGTGCGTGTTCTCCTGGCCACAGAAGCCATGAAAGCAGTTTTTTTCAATTATGTCCTTATCGCTGTTTGCTAATAAGAATTACACCCTTTTGCTAGTAAGACCAACATCCCTATCCAAATAACAAATGTTCCCAATATTTGAATTTAAAATGTTTAGAATCATAATGAGTAATGAGGTTTGTGTGTATGTGAACACATGAAGCTGCCTTATACTGAGTAAGGACCCCGGTGCATCAAGGCCAGTGTTGTCAGACTGACAGTGGCTGTCTGGGGTCTCAGGCAGAGATCTTTCACGTCACATCATGGAGGGCATAATCCATGTCCTGTTACCACACATACATCAGTCCTCATGAAGAGTTCTGGAGAACGCTGTTTTGTAACAGGGTGAAACCTCAGTAGACTATAATATACCATACAGCCCACATTCCAGAACGGCCATTTCTACTGGGGGAACTGATCTCTGTATTCTGGAGATCAGTTGTAATTACATGGCTTTTGTTTCTGTTTGTGTTTTTTTTTTAAACCAAGATGTCTGCCTAGAAGTATTGTTCCTAAGGAATTGGGAGTTTCCCAGTTTCTGAGTGGATCATACAGCACATTGGTGAGTATTAACTGAAAACGAAGTCATGTAATACTCTCTAATAAGGTATTAGAGAGGACTGATAGATTAAAATTCATGCACACATTGAGGAAGTTAACAGTGTCTGGGGGCTATTTTAACCTCCCTTACCCTTGCGTAAATCCACTTGCATGAAAACATCATGCAGCCTATTTTTAAACTGAGCTTGAGCAGTAGCCAGCTTTGCACCACAAAGCTGTTCTTTAGAAGAAAAAAGGCATAGGACTGGATTAAACATACTGTGTAGACACACTGTTCTATTTTTGAGAAACCTGCTTTTGGAGACAGAGCTTGGGCAACGGCTTGCAATTTAATCCAGCAATTAAAAATATGCAGCTGAATTATTCATCACAATTAGCAGTCTCTCCCTTTGAGCTCTGTGGAATACAGAGGGACTCTTCTTAGGAGTGTGCAACCATGTTTGTCCAACCTCTGTATTTGAGTACTAGTTCGACTAAGCTGTGATGTCCCCCTGTTTTTGATTTGGAAAGGTTCTGGGGGAGTACTTTGGCCATCCATATTCAGGCCTTCCTCAAGGTCCTTTTGCTGTCCTTGCTGTGAAGGAGTGGATTGTGCCGTAGGGTCTTGGGCCCAAGCAAGCAAATACTGTGTGGAAACTCAGGCCTGTGAAACCCTGCTGTGTTTCCCCTCCCCCTTAAGGTAATGACTCTTTGGTAGCAAAGTGTATTTGACTTCCTTCCCTTGCCTCTCCCCCACTGCAGTCCAAACAAGTCAGAATTTATGAAGAGGTGTGAAAGCTCCTACTCCAGCTGGAAATTCTCTGGTGGCTTTCGAACCTGGGTCAAAATGTCTTTGGTGGAAACGAAAGAAAAAGACGGCAGGGAGACGGTTGAATTCAGACAGGAGGTAAAAAGGCCTAATGCAGCTTCTTGGCTGTATCAGGCAACAAGGACATCTAATTGCTGTTCATCCAGGGGCTGCCCCTCCTGCAACCATGCTTTGCTAAGGGAACAGTTCTGAAGGCTTATCAGGTTGGACAAAGGGTATAGCACAACTTGGGGTGCCAACTCCGAAATAGGAAATCCCTAGAGATTTGGGGGTGGAGCCTGGGGAGAGCAGGGTGAAGGGGGGGCCTTCAGTGGAATATAATGCCATAGAACCCACCCTTCAAAGCAGCTGTTTCCTCCAGGGGAACTTATCTGTGAAGTCTGAAGGAGCCGTGGCGTGGCTCAGTGGTAGAGCATCTGCTTGGCATGCAGAGGGTCGCAGGTTCAATCCCTGGTATCTCCAGTGAAAAGGATCAGGCAGTAGGTGATGTGAAAGGCCTCTGCCTGAGACCTTGGAGAGCCGCTGCCAGTCTGAGTAGACAGTACTGATCTGGATGGCCCAAGGAACTGATTCAGTATTAGGTAGCTTCAGGTGTTCATGTGAAGATCATCTGTAGTTCTGGAAGATCTCCAGGCCCCACCTGGCAATTGGAAACCCCTAAGCATAACTTTAGTGGTTTCATGATTCTGCAGGACTCCCCCCTTCCATGAAGATTTCACTTCTCTGAGCAGCAAGAAGCCCGTTGCCAGTGTCACAGAGTTTAGTTGCCCTTGAATGAGAGAGAACAGGAGATTAATGTCTTTGCCATTTGCTTATATATAAAATGCATATAAAAGGACATTCCTTTAAAAGTCCCGTACAGCTTATTCTGTATCAGATTCCCATAACAAGCAGCTCTACTTGCTTTAGCCAACTGCAGGGAAAACCCAGAACTGTAACATGAAATTGTGGCTGATGTCTCTCTGCCTTTCTTGTTAAGGCTGTCTCCAAAACCTGGAAAGAGATTTTCAGCCATCAAGAAGTGTTCAACCCTTTCATCCCTGACCATCCTGCCAGTTACACAGAACCATAGTAATAGACCTGTTTAAACCGGGATGCCAGACTTCTCCCACAGACACAGATATTTGTGCTTAGTTATTGGCTTAGTGAATTCTGCCAGTGTCCTGCTATTAAATATCATGTGTGAGGTAGAGCAAGTACCTGAGGCTTAGTCTCAAAACCCAAGTAAACCTATAATTTTTTGGGGGGTGGGACTGCAGAGTAGAAGGGCATATTGCATAGAAAAGTATCTCAGGGACATTGGGGGATGGTGGTATGATGTGTTTCTTGGGAGCTGTGTGTAAGATGCCCCGAGCCCGCCTTGGCGGCGGGGGGGATATGAATAAACAAAATAAATAAATAAGTGCACAGCTTCTGAACAGGAGGCATAGGGCCACCTCTGACGCAGAGTTGGGGACTCCTAGGTGCCAGAGCCTCCTACCGCCACTTGGAAGTCCCATGGCACATCGTCATCATGTCTGATAGCCTAAATGTTTTGTAGGCTTGGGTCCTTTCATGCTGGAGGTGAAAGCCTGTAGGTCATAGCAGTGTTAACAGTGACAGAGCCAAGAAGTAAAGCTAATTGTTACTCAGCTTGAGATTTTGAAATTAGGCTTCTGCCAAATTAGTGGCATTAGGCAGCTGTGAGCAGCAGGAAACCATTCATTTTGTGTGCATGAGTGCACATTGCCTGCTTTAGAAGCCACATGTGCTTCAGTGTACAGCTGTAGCTTACTTGGAAGGAACAATTGGTCTTTTGGAAGGACCGACCTCCACCTGCATCCTTCTTTCCAGAAGTAGCTACTATGTACAGAATGTCAGAGGCCAAGAATGCCTGAGATGATAATGTCATCCTGAAATACGAGTCCAGAAAATAATACAGAAGGATCCACTGTTTTTTCACAGCCAATTCAGGTATTGAATTATGGGTGTAAACATGCCATTCTTTGTGGTGGCAGGATCAATTAAGATTGGTGATGAGCCTTGTTATTGAAAAAGTAATCTAGTACCAGGAGAAAAGCAATAAAGATGTGACATGTGGAGGATGAGAGGAGGAGGAGATTGGATTTATACCCCGCCCTTCACTACCCAAAGGAGTCTCAGAGTGGCTTACAAACTCCTTTCCCTTCCCCTCCCCACAACAGACACCCTGTGAGGTAGGTGGGGCTGAGAGAGCTCTGACAGAGACTGCTCTTTTTCAAGAACAGCTGTGCCAGAACAATGGCTTGCCCAAGGTCATCCAGCAGGTGCAAGTGGAGGAGTGGGGAATCAAACCTGGTTTTCCCAGATTAGTCCACATACTTAACCAGTTGGTCAGTATGATCAAGTGAACCAATTTTGTCCAAGAGCAAGAGTTAAAG
Organism: Gekko japonicus; assembly: GCF_001447785.1. Lineage (NCBI taxonomy): Eukaryota > Metazoa > Chordata > Lepidosauria > Squamata > Gekkonidae > Gekko > Gekko japonicus. The sequence continues at coordinate 926,950 of NW_015177011.1, forward strand.
ATAGAACATTCCTTTTCTTAAGTGTGAAATATTTACCTCAGCTAAAATATTTGTCCCTGGATGAGGCAGGTTTACCAGATGACAACCTGGAACGATGTTCTGTATCTTTAGCAGCATCCTTCAGCCATCGTTTCCCTTGTCCCTTTGCCTGCCCATGCTTCCAGCCTAGGGTATAGCACATCTAGAGCTCTCTCCACAGCTGCCAGTACACACAAGGGGGCAGGGGAAGAAGGCAACAAAGAAGAGGCCATGACTGCATTCCTTTGCTTGGGGCTGAACTAGACTTTAAGCCCAAAACAAGTCACACACACCCACACCTCTTTAAAAAAAAAAAAGCTGTTTATAGAAGCGGCGCTAGGAATCCTGTTCCTTATCTTCACATTTCCCCCCCCCCCCATACTTCGAAGTGGATGTATGCACACCCTGTCACTTGTCCCTCCTGCAAGATGCCTTGTATGGGTTGAGGCAGCAATGAAGCCAGGTAGGGGCACAAATGCCTTCCCCCACAGTTTCCCTTCTCACCCCTCCTTAGGGAAGAGCATTTAATAAAGAGGGCTTTACACGTAACCATGATTTGCAAGAGTGAGTGTAACTTCTAACCCCATAGAAGGAACATATACTCTGAAACTGGTGCAAGTAGTGGCTCATATTCTTGCTCTGTTGTTAGATCAGCGTGGTGAACTACATTGAGCGGAGGACAGGAGCAGGGAGCGACCAGCTGTTTTTTGTGGTGTTTGAATGGAAAGATCCTTTTATCCAGGAAGTTCAAGACGTGAGTAGACTTCCATCATGTGTGTGTTTTGTGTGGGGCCTTTTTAAAAAACATGGTAACTTCCAAACACTGTGGCTATGTAATATACCCAGTTCAGACCACGTGGCCAGTTTGGGCTCCACTCCCGCTCCAATCAGGGGGCTAGGTTCCCGGCCGAGAGCCTATGGAACTCTTCTCCACTGTAAATAACCTATTGGGAAGTGGGGGGGTGTTATGGGTGGCGGTTTCACGGGCAATATAAGCCGGCCTGCGAGCCGGCTAAAGTTGTCTTGTTCCTGATCTAATAAAGTACGCTAAGCTGAAATCACTCTCCGTCTGCGTACTTTTCAGGATACTTGTAGGTGCCATATCTGTATTCTTGTGTAGAAACTGTTGCCATAGACATTGTGAAAGATCTCAATAGGATTGAGTCTGGGCACCTAAGTAGACTAGGAACATGTCATTCAAAGTGGAGATTTGTTCACAAATGCGCTTCTGCCATACAGATAGCTCTTCAGAGCATAACCCCCTTTTCCTTTCCTCACCTAAACCCCTGAAGCAAATACTATTCCTTTGAGTTTAGAGAGGCTGAGATTCTGGAAACCCAAAGGAGAAAAATCTCCTTGTAATTTCTGCTAAAGCTGCCTTTCCCCACTCCTGCTGCTTTCGGCCTTCCTGTAATACTTGCAATAAAGCCACATTACAAATCACCAGCAGTGGAGTATCAGCAGCAAAAAAACCCATCCTTCTGGCAGTAGCACCCTTTAATTTCCTTTAGTGGCCCAAGGCAGTACAGCTTCTGAAAATTTACCACTTCAGGAGCTTTGTGGGAAAGCTGGCTGTACATTTCGAATGGAACTCTGACTCCTGCTTCTTCCTCCACAAAGGCCACATGCAGCCTTGTTTTTGTTTTTTTTATAGAAACGGTGAGTTCGGTGTTGTGATCTTGAATATGCTTATGAGACAGGTAGATTGCAATGTTAAAAGAATCTACCTATCTTCTACGTGCAATTTTTAGGTTTTAAAGTTTTGGAGTTCTTTTTAGTTACTTAACCTGTTCTTGTGGGGTTTTTTCTACTGATTTCAAAGGAATTTCTAACAGCTGAAATTCCCCACACAGTCAGCATGACACTGTCAATGATTATAGTGCCCCTTCCCTTGCTAAGCAATCATTGTACCTTCCCAGTTTCAGACAGAAAGGAAAAAGCATCTCTGATTCATAAACAGTTAACAATCTCATGTGCAGAACAGACACAAGGAAGTTGGACAGTTTCTTTACATGGGTTTTCAAGGAAAGATTGGGATGTATTTTTTTTTAATAGAATTTAGAGATTGGAGGACCAAAGCATTTATCTCTATTTCTTACCCCCCAAATGAGGCTGCAGCAGCCTGCTAGATGGTACAACCAAAACACTTGCTTTTCTTCCCTGCAAGCAGAGTGCCTTGCAGAGGACATGATGCATGGTCCGCCTGAACCAGCAGTACCTACAGAGTGTACAAGCAAAACACTTGCAGGCAGGCAGGCAGGCAGGCAGGCAGGCAAAGCACCACTGCAAAAAATGGGATCGCAAGTGAGCCACCCCATCCTCTTTCTCACACACAAAATCAAAGCCAGAGACAAGGCAGTGAGCAACAGTGCAAAGGCCATGCAGAAAATACCTGTTGGGACATCCTTTGGTAGGAACATCTGCTAGTTCTTCCAGATGGAAGACATCCCTGTGTCAGAGCCCCTCTTGTCCTTTGCTGCTGTCACTTGTGTGCAGCCATGGGACCAGACCAGTCCTTTCCAAAGTTTATAAATGTCGCCCTGACCTGGATAGCCCAGGCAAGCCCGATCTTGTCTGATCTCAGAAGCTAAGCAGGCCAACCCTGGCAAGTACTTGGATGGGAGACCTTCAGAGAATACCAGGGCTGGGACGCAGAGGCAGGCAATATCAAGCCACCTCTCTGAAACATCCAAGCCCCACTAGGGGTCACCAGAAGTCAACCATGACCTTCAGGCGCATACACACATACAAATACCCCCAAAAGACCAAAGTTTACAAACATTTAGCAATCAGATTAAATATCTCAAAAGGGAATTAATATTTGGATTACTTAATTTCCAAATGCATATCTCTGTCATTTTCTATGCCTATATTTTTGGCCAAACATTAAAACAGGCAAAAAGCCTGATGTTCAGTTCTGTTCTGAGAGGTTCGCAGTTAATGCATACCTTGCTCCTGGTTCAGTCCTTTGCAACTCTCATCTTCAGTAGAGGGCTGAGCAACAACTTTGCTTTTGAGACCTTAAAAAAAATTCTGAAAGTCACAGACAGTCATGGTTCATGCATCAAGGTTTATAGAATACGAAGAGCTTACTTTCTTCTGCTCTTCCTTCTCAGCAAGGTGGGTGGGCAGAAACGATTCACACAGTTTTCCAGAATAAGGATGCACCTGCGTATTTCTTATTGTAGTATGTATTCAGGAATGTGGGTATCAGGGCTGAAGATCTGACCATGTGAAAGAAAAATGGAGCTCTGTGGACCCGTTACAAGTGCCCGTTTTCCCCGTTGGTGAGCTTTTAGATTTGTGAAACAGCTTTTAGAGTAGCTGCCACTTCCACTCTTCTGTTGATAGTGGGGGCAACTTATTCCCATCTCCCATGCCACTGGTGCACAGATTGACTCATTTGAACAAGTGGGACTTAAATTGGCAGGGTGCGTGGTTAAGAATGGGAGGAAGAGAACTACCATGTGAGAAGACTCCTGTATGAAGCAGGTAAGCAGTCAAACCACTTTGGAACAAAGGTCTGAAAATGTATACCTATGGGAAATATTTGCATTACAAGTTTAATAGCTTAAAATCAGAAGTTGTTTTGTTTCCACAGATTGTCACTGCAAATCCCTGGAACATGATTGCCCTTCTCTGTGGCATCTTCCTGGCTTTATTTAAAGCAGCTGATTTTGCTAAACTAAGTGTGAAGTGGATGATAAAAATCCGGAAACGGCATCTCAAAAGAAGAAGTCAAGTCCTGAACCACATAAGCTGAGGACCATAAGCACCACTGGGCAAGTTCTGTAATCCACTGGAGACTATAAATCAGTACAGAAGCAGCTGACCTGCACAGATGTCAAGGAGTCCAAGGCTGAACCCTGTGGGTCCCCAGGGCAGTTGTCCACAAGTAACCAGACAGCAGTTTAATTTTACAAAATAAGTTTAGAAAGTTTATTTCAAATTCCAATCAATATATAGATTTATTCTACAGCCAACATTCTAAAATCTTGCAGTGAGAAAACAAGAAAGCTAGCTCAAGTGTCTAATACTTCTTGGGGTTGCATTAGATGGCACCAACCTTAAAGTCAATAAGTGGAGAGCCAGTTTGTTGTAGTGGTTAAGTGCGTGGACTCTAATCTGGGAGAACCGGGTTTGATTCCCCACTCTTCCGCTTGCACCTGCTGATGTGACCTTGGGTCAGTCACAAACTCTGGCACAGCTGTCCTTGAAAAAGAGCAGTTTGTGTCAGAGTTCTCTCAGCCCCACCCACCTCACAGGGTGTCTGTTGTGGGGAGGGGACGGGGAAGGAGTTTGTAAGCCGCTCTGAGACACCTTTGGGTAGTGAAGGGTGGGGTATAAATCCAATCTCTTCTTCTCTAATTAAAAGCCAAGGCTTAATATGCGTTCTCTTCGCTGCTAGCAATTGCAATTCAAGCAGATCATAGTTCAGGCCTTTAGTCTATCAGGATCTCAGGTAGCGTCAATCTTTCAAGGCCTTAGTTGAATTATAGTTTTTGGCCCAGCAACCTCAGGTGATGATGACATCCAATCAGAACATGTTCTCCGGAGAAGGTTCTAGAACATTACCTCACCATTCCTGGTTCTCCTTTCCTCACCTATGGGCCACAGGCTCCCATAAGAAATGAATCATGGCACCTTCATCTTTGGCTTTGGAGATGATAAGGCCAAACTTGCCAAATGGCAACACCTGCAAGATGGACTAGGCCTTTTCTATTCACACTAACCTTGAGAAGGGAGGCAAGGGGTGCTTTGGCTCATGACAGAGAAATTGCATTGTCAGGCTTAATTGTTTTGCTGGAGTATTACACCCAAACACTTGGAAGTTTTAGAAAATCAAGTTTGTAAGAGCTCCTATGAAGTCAAAGCTCTTTTTAAACATAAGTTTCTTTACTAAGCTATGATGAGAAAGGAAGACTTCTGAAACCTTTTGTAACAGAACATACCGTCTAGTATGTATGGACAAGTCTTTAGTAGTAAAGCAAAACCAAGACTGGTTTCGAACATAAGATTCCTGCCCCTCTTCACTAGTTGTCTCTACCAGGGAACCCAGTGGTAATGAGTTTAGTTAATCCTGTGGTCCTGGTTTGGAGTTCAGCATTTTCAAGTTAAAATCTCAGGGAGAAAGATGCCTACTTGAAGGCCCAAGGGGTGCTTGGCTTCAAGGTATTTTTCTATTGGAGATGACATCACCAAAATAGATGATCTGTTGGCCTGATCCAATGTAAGGCAGCTTATTACAGATCTGTTCCAACATGGATGTATCAAACAGGCTAATCAGGAGGTGAAAGCAGAGATGCTCAAACACCAGCTGGTTCGGCTTGCATCTCGTTTTCCAGTGGCAAACAGGTAGCCAATTGTGTAATGGACTGTTCATTTACACATTTGTGGCTGTTCAGCCTGTTGCTTCACTTTATTCCTTCCTAACAGAGCAATACAGTGCAATCAGTTTTTCATATAGCTGTAGCTACCATTTTTCCCACTGTGCCACTGGAGGGCTTTTTAAAAAGCATGATAACTGCTGTTTTACACTAACATTCTAATGAGCTATCACCACTTTCTTTGAAGTCCCAGGTTTTTTTTTGTTAAAGTCTCTTGCCCCTTTCATTGCAGACTTCTAAGGGAAATGTGATGCCTGCACCTTTCTTAAATGGGTGGTGGTGGCTTGGCTTGCCACTACAGCCATGGATAGTTAAGTCTGATAAAAATGAATGCTGTTTTTTAAAAATCCTACCCTTCAATGGTCATCTAAGTAGTTCTTAGTGAACTGCTACTAATTTGTTTGAATTGTTTTGTACTTGCACAGCTCTGAAAATCCCAATGTAAATCTGTTCAGCAGAAAAAGTCATTTAAAGCCCCCCAAACAGACTGGGTGAAAACTCACACCTTCTTGTCACATGCCAACACAGTAAGTTTGACTGTCAAACTTGTTAGACACAAAATTTGCAGTATCTAAGAATATCACTAATTTAGACTACTAAAGGTTTACACTGTTTCAGAAAGGTGAATGGTCAAAAGGACCCATTTCTGCAGGACAGAATACTGAAAGCACTGGAATTTTAATCAAGCATTCCATTTTGGTTAAAAATGTGTCTGTGTAAAGTGTTTCAATAAATTATGTTTGTGTGCAGCTTTTTAAAACTATTAGCTCATTAGTCAACTGCTGCTTTCTGTGATTATGTGATTCTGGATGCAACACTTGGAGGGTACAGTCCAGCTCTCCTAAACTTACTGGCGGCAGCGGCAGCAACTCCAGAGAAAGCAAAGTTGTGTCCTTTATGCTAGTAACCGCCAGATGAACATATCCCCCAGTTGGTTCCAAAATAATGTGGGCCAGTTTCAGGCCAGTTCTTTCAAATGCCTGAAAAAGTGTTTTCGGTGGTAATAATGATTAATAATCATCGCATGGCAGTGTGTGTAATATAGCCAGGAGATTCTAAGATTGTCTGGCAGCCAGACGTTCTAGCTCTTTTAGGAGCTGCGGTGGCTCAAGTGGTTAAGACGCTGAACTGCAGGCTGTGGAAGGTCAGTAGTTCAGCAGTTCGAGACCCGAGTATGCCGCATGACGGAGTGAGCGCCCGTCTCTAGTTCCAGCTCCTGCCAACCTAGCAGTTCGAAAGCAAGAAATTGCAAGTAGATAAATAGGTACCACTTCGGTGGGAAGGTTAACAGCGTTCCGTGCACCTTGGTGTTTAGTCACGCCGGCCACATGACCACGGAAACGTCTTCGGACAGCGCTGGCTCTTCGGCTTTGAAACGGAGATGAGCACTGCAACCCTAGAGGCGGACTCGACTGGCTTTCGAGCAAGGGAACCTTTACCTTTTACTTTTTACCACTGGGTGGCAAGCTGGACTTGTTTTTTAAGGCAAGAGATCTTTTAGAGATGGTTTGCCATTGCCTTCCTCTGTGATATGCTCCTGGTATTCCTTGGAGGTCGCCCATCCAAATACTAGCCAGGGTCAGCCCTGGTTAGCTTCTGAGATCCGATGACATTGGGCTAGTCTGGCCTATTCAGGGTCAGGGTTTTTGAATGGGAAGAACCACCAATCCACGAAAAGCTTCCAAGACAACATGTATGAGTATTTCTAAATAGGATGAAACTGATTTTTTCCACATCTGGAACCCTGTAGAGTTACTTAAAACTGAAACTGTAGGCTGGCTGTAGCCATGAGGTAAAGATACAGTTGGGCTCTCCCCAATCTATTTAATCATGGCAGTTCACTAGAAGCTGATCCAGTGTCTAGGTACACATAATCTATTTATTGTAATGTAAAAACGTGTGCCTAACCTCACACAGGATCAGGTTGTAGAAAAAGTACAGCTGCAGAACATGCCAGTTTGGTGTAGTGGTTAAGTGCGCAGACTCTAATCTGGGAGAACCGGGTTTGATTCCCCATCCCCACTCCTCCACTTGCACCTGCTGGATGACCTTGGGCAAGCCATAGTTCTGGCACAGCTGTTCTTGAGAAAAGAGCAGTTTCTGTCAAGGGTTCTCTCAGCCCCACCTACCTCACAGGGTGTCTGTTGTGGGGAGGGGAAGGAGTTTGTAAGCCGCTCTGAGACACCTTTGGGTAGTGAAGGGCGGGGTATAAATCCAGTCTCCTCCTCCTCTTCTTACTACTTTTAGGGGACAGACTGTGGCTCAGTGATCAAGTATCTGCTTTGCCTATATAGGGTCCCAGGTTCAGTCTTCCGCCTCTCTAGTTAAAATGATTTTATAGTAGGTGATGTGAAAGACCTGTGCCCGAGACCCCCTGCCAGTAAGTGCAGACAACACTGACACAGTGTAAGGCAGCTCCGTGTGTATGTATAAGCCAGTATCAATAATAAGAAACCGTAACGTACTATGGCTGAAGCAGTCCTTCCTGATAGAACTGTTGCGGCTCCAGTGCACCAGAGCAGGTTCATCACTTAACAAGAGTGTGAACTAGAGAAGCAAAACGCTGTCAGGTTTGCTGCCACCAGGTCAGCCTACATCCCAACTCTTAACATGAGGACAATTTTATCTAAATGAAGGATTCTATTCTCTATTATGTTTTGCAGCACTTCCTTTTCCATTTATCAGAAGTAACCAACATCAGTATACCCAATTCTCAAAGCGGTCTAATCTGTGGATACTTAAAGATTGGTGTCAAGAAGATGTGTCAGTGAGAGAGATATCAATTATTATAAAATATAGGAACAACCTCTTCAGTACAGTGATGCAAGTCCCATCCAGCAGAAGAGTCCACCTAAAATATCACCAGACATTGATTTACGTCCAATCCATTTGTCATGTTATCCTCTTCAGTTCGACAGACCATGGCTTGGATCCAGCGATAAACAAGTGGAAACATAACAGGATTTAGTGCAGTTCTGCTTGCACAAAGTCTTCTGCAACACCTTGCACTTTCATCCCTATATATTATAGTGCCCAGAAATTGGTTGCAAAATATTGTGTGCAAGTGACTAGTGCAGTCGTCTTGCACTTCTGCTTGCAAAAGGGCTCTAAGCCCTGGATCCAACTCAATGTTTGGGTTAGTCCTACATTTTCATGAATGCTGCATTAATTTAAACACATTTCTAGTGAAACCACCAGTGTAGCCATTCTTTTGTACAGTGTGGTTAAACTACAAAGACAGCAATATACCAAACTAATTACAAACATAAAGACTTTATTGAATGCTGCTCAATCCCTCAATACAAAACTGTTTTCCACACGATTGCAATTTAAGGAAATTGGAATGGTACTCTGAAAGATCTGCCCAAAAAAAAAAAATCCCCCACCTGATCAGATAAAAACAGACAAGACTTGGTAAAGTCAGCTTTTCCCAACTTAAATAAGAGCACTGTATTTTCATTAAACAAAACAGGAGTTACTTTATCAGACAGGTATTTCATTCCTGGATAGGAATTACAGAGCCCAAGCCTCTACCTTGCAGAGCCAGCTCAAAGCAGAACTGCTCTGTTGTATAAGAACTCTGGGGCCACTAGGAGCTCTGGTGAAATGCTCAAAAGGAAATGCCACCCTCTGTTACAAAACAAGAATCACCACTGAATGCCTGACTAAAGGCAGAGATGTGGTGACCCAGTGGTAGCAAGGCATCCGGAGAAGCTGCTGCCTCCCTACCCAGTCAGAGTGTGCACGTGGTATCCTATTTTTAACTTGTGCTCTATTTAACCCCCCTCCCTTCACACACACACCCATCGCTTTGCTCTCTGGAATGTTTTGTGCAGTAACAGCTTTGAAATCTGTGGCAATGTAATGCACAGAAGAGTAAATGCACAGAAGAGTATTTCATCCAGATAAAATATACCCTGCAACCCAATCTTGTGTGTGCTTACTCAGAAAAAAGACCAACTGGGGTCAACTGGGCTTACTCCCAAGTATGTGTAAGATTGTAGTTTTTAGTTTCATTTGAGAAAATACAGCACAACTAGAAGTCTCTTCTAGAAATCTCAGCCAAACCTGCAGTAATGTGAAAAGCACATAAGGGAAAAACGTAAATAGCTGACTTCTATACCTATGTGCAACACACAATAAAAAAGAAAAAATTCAAGTCAATTTTCACCACTCCCATAATTAAAATCACACACATCATGGATGATAAAATTCACTTGTGAAAAGTCAGAAGTGATAATATAGCAATGATTAGACAAATTTACAATATGCTGTGTAAATGTCACATTCAGTTATTGTATTTCTGTTCAAAAACTTTCATTTACATTTTGCCAGAGGAAAAAAATAGGCCATTTCAAATATACTGATGAGGTTTCTCTTCTGTATTTTACATATGTAAAAAAGGGGATCCTGTGAAGGAGTCATTTTCACTTGGCACTTCGTCTTCAGGTTGTGTATTTATTGTGAGTGTGCTAGCCTGCTCAGGCAGGGCTTTTTTTAGCTTTAGTTCCTCCAACTTCCTCCATAGTTCTTCACGGTCTAGCTCCTTCTTCTTCTCTCTGTAGAAAAGACAAACAATTGTGTGTCTTTAATCACTGGGCACTCTTACCACAGGGATAAAGTAAGAGCATCCAAAGCAAAATAATTCCAAGATTAACAGCTTTATCAAGGCATGAGCTTGTCTCTACAAAGGCTTACTTTACGGGATGTGCAAATACATGCGAGAAGGTGTGTGTGTGTGTACAGAGAATGCAAGCACATTCTACAACTAACGCTTTGTGCAGATAAAACAAGGTTGCGCTTACCTGTAACCATTACTTATCGAGTGGCCTTCTGTGCAGGCACACATGGGTCTGCATGGTTGCAGGCCAGCCACGGAGAAGAGCTTCCAAGCTTTCTAAAGAAGTTCCCAGGCTCTGGAGTGCTCCTCCTCTCCTCTGTCTACAGAGACTCTTTTCCTGCCCAAAGGGTCACGTGACAGGTGGGGCAAGCACTCCTCCCTCAGTTCTTTTTGCTGCCATGAGGAGGACCCCTGCAGGGCTGGCAGCCCGCAGCGGGAAAAGGAGGGAGGGATGTGTGCTATCACAGAAGGCCACTGGATGAACAACAGTCACAGGCAAGTGGAACCCCATTTTCATCATCGTGGCTTCTGTGCAGTCCCACATGAGAGAACAAGCTCACTTGCCAAGTAGGAGGGTGTGGGCTGAACGACACATTGCTTGTAACGTTGCCTTCCCCACTGCAGCTTCTTTTGTGGCGTCCACATCCATCGAGTAGTGCTTGACAACCGTAGAGGGAGTGGACCATGTCGCTAATTTAAAATGTCCTCCAGCACAGGTCTGGCATGGAAAGCTGCTAAAGAAGCCTGGGCTCTCATGGAGTGAGCTTTCAGGGACACGGGGCAAGAGATCTTAGCCTCATCATAAGCTGTTTTGATTGCTGAAACCACCCACCTAGAGAGAGAGACTCTGCTGAGGCAACTCTCCCTTTCTTTGGGCCTCTAAAACACAGAAATAATTTCCTACCCTTCCTGAATTCTTGTGTCATTTTTAAATAAAAAAGAAGTGCCCTCTTCACATCTAGAGTGTGTAGGGTTTGTTCTAATGGAGACGTCAGGGACAGGAAGAGCACTGGGAGCATGATGTCCTGATTGAGGTGGAATGGCAACATCACTTTAAGGAGAAACTCCAGGCTAAGCCTGAGGACTACCTTGTCTGGGTGGAACTTGATAAAGGAGGGTTCACACTGAAGTGCACGGCGTTCATCTACCCTTCTGGGAGAGGTGACCACCACTAAGAAGGCGGTCTTGTAAGAAATAAACGACAACTCAGCATTGGCTATGGGTTCAAAAGGTTTATACATTAATTTTGATAGGACTAGGGACAAACACCATTGGGGAACTGGGGGGTACAACAGGAGAAACCATGTTAAGTATCCCTTTTAGAAATTTCTTGGACTCAGATACAGAGAAAACTGACTGCCCCTTAACTGGGTTATGATGGGTGGATATTGTGCCCAAGTGAACTTTTATTGACAAGGCCGCTAAACCCCCTTTCCTGCAATTCCAGATGGTCAAAAATCCTCCCCAAATTGCAAGACTGTGGATCAAGCCCTTGCTTGTCACCCCAATGAACAAACCTCTTCCATTTGTATTACTTCCTTCTTGTGGGTTTACAGGAGGCTGTAATAACCTGTTCTACCTTTTGTGAAAGCCTTCCAACTGCAGGATCAACCAAGCCGTCAGGTACAAGGATCCCACCTCTGGGTGGCAAACCAGGCCTATGTGAAGGAGGTCGTTCTCTAGGGGGAGTGTTATGTACTGCCGTCTGGCCAGTTTCCACCATGTGGGGAACCAAACCCTTCTGAGCCAATAAAGGGCCAGAAGTACACATGATGTCTGGTCTGCCTTCACCTTGGAAATTACCCTGTGGAGGATACCAATGGGGGGGAATATATAAGAAAGATGGCCATGCCATTGCCATTGAAAGGCATCCCCCAAAGAACCTATGCCCTTAGCTGACCTGGAGCAGAAAAGATGGCATTTTTTGTTGTTGATGTAAATAGCTCTATCTCAGGACCCCCTATTCCCTGAAGACTGGGGCCAGGTAGAGGTCTTACATGGTCCACTCTCGTTCTGCACTTGTGTCTCCGCTCAGGCTGTCTGCCAGGGTGTTGTTTAGACTGGCTAAGTGAACTGCTGTCACCTGTACCCCGTGTCTTACTGCCGATTGCTAGATGAGTGTGGCCTCTGCACAGGTGCATGGATCCCGTGCCTCCCTGCTTTTTCAGGTTAGGGTTAGGTAACCCTAACCCTAACTTTGCTGTGACATTGTCCGTTGCTACCAGAATGTGTCTTCCTCTGGTGATCTCTGCAAAAGAAGTGAGAGCTAGTTCGACGGCTCTCAATTCTAACAGATTGATGTGAAGGCTGGACTCCCTTTTCATCCATTTACCTCTCACCCTTAATCCCTGATAGTGGGAACCCCATCCTGTGAGGGAAGCGTCAGTGAAAAGGTGAATTTCATGGGACTGGATCCCTAGGGGGACTCCTTTGAGAAGATTACCAGATATGGACCACTATGAAGTTAGCAATTAGACCCTCCTCCCACAGAGGGGCTGTTTTTGGGTAGAGAGAGAAAGAAAAACACTCCTCTTAATATCACCCCAAAAACCATATGTAAAGGACACTGCCTGGCCCAAAAGGAAACAAAATGGATGCCAGCCAGGAACAAGCCTGGGCAAGTATTTTGGAAGGTGATTCAGAGCGGCTGTTTAATGTCCCCTCCACACCCCAGAGAGATGAATAATTGATGGGACAATGGGTCCATCAGGATCTATTGACTCACCTTGGACTAATTGCTTCAAGTCCAACCTTACTTCCTCTGCACCCACTTACCCTAATTACTCTTTATTCACCAAACCCATTAGCTTTCCTGTCCGGTACTTGCACGGTCATCAAGCTTCTTTCACATTTTTTGTCTACCTTAGGAAAACCCATCAAGTTACTATTTTTCTGGCAAACGTGTCATACCCACCAAAGGGCATGTTTTGCCTTATATCAGAAGCACTCTGCTTCCTGGAAGTCTCTGTGTAGGTCTTGGATCCTCTGCATCGACCCCCACTTTGTTGGGCTCTCCCCTCTCATGAAATGCTGGTTGTTTCGCTGCTTCCGCAGACCTTTCCTCAAGACAGGTAATTACCATTGTGTGTTTGTTTTATTCTTTTTTTTGTAAATAAAAACAAAACCTTTCTAGTTGAACATTTGCCTGGTTTATTTCAAGAGTTCTCTTAAGGGAAAAATCCCTGTAAGCACAGGTGGAGAATCTCAGTTACCCCCTCTCGCTCTGTCTCCTTAAAGCTAATTCCCCCAACTAATTAGGAGACTGCCTATTTGGGTAACAATGAGGCATGTTACAATGGGTCTCAGGACTGATAATTTTTTCTAATGGGGTTCAGAATTTGGGCCAAAGTTCCTTATGAACCAATTCTGTAATGGTCTCATGCATAAGCATGCATATGGAGTCGAGGCCATGTATCCTTAGGCTAGGAGTCTTTGAATGGACCTAGCTGATCGATACCTGCTGGACAAAATCTTTTTCACAAGGGCTTACATCATTCTGACCCTGGCTAGGGTGCAGGTATGCCTTCCCATCTAAGGCACTCAAGGATACCCCGATGAATTCAATAGACTGGACCAGAGCTAGGCGGGACTTCTCCCAATTCACTAGGAAGCCCAGGGACTGAATGGTGTTCTAGGGCGAAGTTCAAATTCGCAGCCAGCTTATCTGGGGAGTTGTCTATAAAGAGCCAGTCATCCAGGTAAGCCAGTCATCCATGCACCCCCTTAACCTTAAGCGAGCTATGACCTCTGCCACACATTTAGTAAATACTCTCTGTACTCATAAGCAGTGTTCCCTCTAAGCTGAGTTAGTGTGAGCTAGCTCAGTTTTTTAGCCTCCAGCTCACACATTTCTGTTTTAGCTCAGGAAGGATGGCTCCAGAGCAAATTGATTTATGCAGTAGCCAAATCGCTCACTCACAACTTTAATGTCAGTAGCTCAGAAAGTAGAATTTTTGCTCACAAGACTCCACAGTTTAGAGGGAGCATTGCTCATAAGTAGCCCCTGAGTAACAAAATCTTAAGTATTTCTTACAGGGTTCATGGATCAAAATATGGAAACATGCATTCTTTAAGTCTAAACTAGCAAACCAGACATTTTGGCCCGTGAGTGACATCACTTCATGAATAGAAAACATCCTGAATTTTGGGACCTGTAAATATTTATTCAGGGATCTCAGGTCCAGGACAGTTCTCTTCCCACCCTTTTGTCAATGGCAAAATATCTTAAGAAGCCCTTTGAGTCTTCCCCAGGGGTGAGTTTTGTAATTGTGCCCTTAGTCAAAAGAGAAGCGGCCTCCTGCATCAGGAAGGGTGATGAATTACAGGTCTGGACCAATAAGCATTGAAGCGGAGGCAGTGATTTAAATTCCAAAAAATAAGCCTTCTTTATTATTGATAACACCCACGAGTCAACAGTAACTTGGCACCAACTATGAAAGAACTTAGATTACCTATCCAGAAACAACTGGTCAGAATTTAGTCAGACAGAGGGAGCACTTCTTGAGTGCTGATCCCTAGGGGACTGAGACAGATTTATTTATTAGATTCAGTTTGTATCCCGCCCTTCCTGCCGAAGTGGGCTCAGGGCGGCTTACATTAAAAGTTAAAATACAATAAAACACAAATTCAGTGCATACAAAACACATCATAAAATTCATATACATTCCTTCCCTACTGTCTACACTGCCTTTTTGGCTGAGGTTGTTGAGTGTAGGGTGGTCTACTGACCTGCTGGCGGGTCAGTGGGGGTTGGTATCTATTTATATTTTATTTTATTTATACATTCGATTTATATACCGTTCTTAACCCCAAAGGGTCTCTGAGCGGTTTACATACAGGTTCCAAACTCAGTTTATCCTATCTAAGGCCACATAGTACACAAGGGACGGGGCTGCCTACCGGCACCCAGGTGTCAGGGCTTGCTGTTCTCCGGCTTCCACTGTTTTCTATATTCTTAGTTACAGTATGACCTTGGTTAGTGATAATTCTGGGTATGCCTCGGGAAGTACCTTTGTTTCTTGAGCGTTGATGAATTGTGGGTTATGTCAAAAGACCTGGCTGTCAGCTTGTTCTTCCTAATGCAGTCCAAAACCGTATTGGTTTGACAAAGTCCGAGGCCATGGATCTGCTATTGTGCACCGTGCCTGGCCACATTAAGCTGCTGCTTCCCTAGCTTTTGGCTTTCTGCAATGAGGACCTTAGCAATGCTCTGCTTATCAACAGGTAAGAGCTCCACAAATTGTAACATCTTTTCCCACAGCAACATTTGGTAGCGGCCCATCACTGCCCTAAAATTGGCCACCCTCAGTCCCACTGCACTGGATGGGTAGATCTTTCTTCCCAACAAGTCCAGTCTCCTGCTTTCCTTGTCAAGAGAGGATGAATGACTGCCTGCTCTTCTGACACTACGGAATTTGCTTGGGGGTGGCGAAACAAGTAGTCACACCTCTCTTCCTTGATCTTATAGAGATTCTCCAGTTTGTTAGATGAAGCTGGGGTGGAGGCTGGCTTGGCCCAGATGGCCATGGCTATATCTTGCATCCCTTGAAGCATAGGGAGAGCCACAGGATCCGAGTTGGGGCTATATAACACTTTCATTATAGAATCAGTTGACTAGGGTTCCAAATCATGGAATTCTAACCCCAGGGCTTTTGCCATTCAGACCAGGTTCTCTGTGGGAGAAGGAGCCAATGGGTCGGCAACTGTATCTTCCAAGGAGGGCATCGAAGTGCCCTCTGAACCCAAGATCTGGTAGAGCACGTCTTCAGATCCTTGATGAGGGGGTTCAGAGTTGGATCCCTGGAATTGCTCACAGCAATATCCTCTGGATCTGGAAGCATTCTTTTGAGGCTGCCATGGTTATGGAACCTGCGCCGTTGCCCAGGGTCCCCATTGCAGTGGCCTCATGAGCGGAAACGGCCCCCAGGGATTTTGCTGCAATGGCCACTGGTTCAGTGGCTGAAGCTCCGGCTGTCTTTTGTCTTGCAGCATGGATGGCCTCAAAGGGGGTACCTTGAACACCTCGTCCTCTGATGACTCCGGAGATCTGGTAGTTCATCTTGATGGCAAAGGTGTCTTCGGATGGAAGAATGGGTCAATCTTGAGCCCTGGTGGTGAATCTGGGTGTCCAGGGGACATCGTTCTAAGGATCGGCAGTGTTGACGTTTGACTCTGAAGGGAGTCAGCCCACCAGGTTTGTGGCAGGGAAGATCCATGATCCTGAGTCGATGGTGAAGTCTGGTTTCATGGAGATAGGAACTGTTGATTTTAAGGTGAGACTGAATGGCGTCAAAGGCTGCGGCGGGAGTGTTTAGCACTTTTCTTATCTTTTTTTGGGGGGCGGCTCTAATGCCAATCTCAGAATGGAGGTTTGTGATTGCAGTTCCAATGTTGAGGGTATTGGTGCCGAAGCCACTGAGTGGGCCCTCATCCCTTTTTCCATCATAGCCCATTTCTCCCTGTGGGTCTGGGGCACCCACGGCCTTTTCCCATAGTGCCACTTTAAGTCTCGTGGCTCTGCCTTCATGGGCATGTGGCTATAGGGCATGTGACCATACTGTGGCCCTCTCCCAAACATAGGAGACAAGAGATATGGTCTTCATTCCAGGCCATTTTGCTCCCCACTCCCCACATGTCTGAAAAAGAGCCATCCTAGCGATTCTGTAGGTCAAATCCTAACACTCTCAGTGGACTACTCTTTTGAGGCTCCACGAAGTAGCTTGTAGAAGTACATCCTTTCCTCACAGCAGCAAGAAGATAACTGAGGGAGGAGTGCTTGCTCCACCTCTGTCCTGTGACACTTTGGGTGGGAAAAGGGACCTCTGTAGACAGAGGGGAGGGGGAGCACTCCAGAGCCTAGAAACATCTTTAGCAAGCTTGGAAGCTCTTCTCTGCAGCTGGCCTGCAATCATGCAATCCCACGTGGGACTGCACAGAAGTCCTGTCAATGAACAAAACATCTTTGTGCACATTTCCAAAACCAGAGATAATTTACTTTTACTCCTTAACCTTATTTAGATGAGTAACGAACAACCATTTTAACTGAGGCCTGCTGTTTGAATATTCACCACAGTGACCCTAAAGCCAGAAATGGACTGAAGGCTCAGAATGCAAGAGATTAGTCCTCTGCTGCTTTCAGGAGTCCCTGAAAAACTTGGATTTGCAGTCAGCACATTTTTTTTCTGTCTATGGATCAACTTGCTAAGTCTTTTGAAACAGCCCACGTAACCGATTAATGATCTCATTGTACTGCCATGTGTTACTAGCTCTAGACTACATCTCTTGAAAACTGCTGCTCTGCTCAAGTGACCGGCGCTTACCAAGAAGACTGCCATTCTGAACATGCAACTGTGTCTGGAAACAAGATCACTGTAGAAACAGAACCATGTAAGCAAGGAAATCTAAAAACCATAAAAGGCCCTTTTTTCTTGCACTAGTATGTCACTTGGTTTGACTCCGCATCTATAGATGGTGAATATTCACGTGAACATTGTACTCTCTGTTCTGCCGCTTAAAGCCCTTTCAAAACTGTGGGCACCTTTGGAGTTCTGAGGCAAGGTGGTGACGAGCACAGCCACAGAATAGCTGCCACGGGAAGTGGAGTCAACCACAAAACGTCAGGATATGAAATTATGTATAACTCTAATAGTAACTTCAACATTTCAGGCAGAATTACTGTTTAATGGAATGCCTTTTAAGAATGAACACCCACAGCAAAACAAGTGAAGATCCTTGTGCTGTGGTGGCAGCTATTGCTGAAGCAAATTTTTAAAATACCTGCACAGCAAAGCAGCAGCTGTACTGGCCGAAAGCCCCACCTGGCCTCGCTCACGTTCTAAAAACACTTGGTGGGCACCCAAAAAGGTGTTTACGGGTGTCACGGCACCCATGGGCACCATGTTAGGGACCCCTAGGTTAAACCGTCAAGAACGTCTCCCTCGGTGCTCCATCTGAGACTTTGCACAGAACAGAAGTGGCCAACTGTCCATCTCAGCACCTGCTGGCTCAGAGGTGGCCCCTCACGCCCTTCCGCTATGCCAAGGCAGCCTCATCTGGGATGGCAGCTGCACCTGATAACTTCCTTAGAACCAAAGAGGGGAAAGTTCTCTGCAATGGTAAGAGGCCTTTGAGCACATCTTTCCATCTGAATGTTGGAAGGAAACCCAAGTGTGACAGCTCTGCGGCTGTCTTAGCACTCGTCTAAAGAACATCACAACAAAGAGGCCTGGCTCCTCCTTTAATACCGGGGGAAGGCAATATCGTGCCTGCTCAGCCCCCGAGATGCTCAGCCCCAAAGAGCAGCCATCCTTTGAAGACGTTTTTTCCCCCCTAAGCTTATCAGATTTGCAAAGCATTAATCTGCACCAGGGATTGCAATCTTCTTTGGCGTCCAACATATGCTGGGTGCTGTATGAACACATGCATTTCACACCTTGAGACTTAAAGGCTACTGAACAGAAGCCCTTACTAAAGTGGGAAGGTAGGTCTGGAAAAGAGCAGCAATGGCCCTGACCTGGATAGCCCAGGCAAGCCTGATCTCGGAAGCTAAGCAGAGCCGACCCTGGCAAGCGCCTGGAAGGGTGACCCCTCCACGGAATACCAGGGCTGGGACGCAGAGGCAGGCAATATCAAGCCACTTCTCTGAAACATCCAGGCCCCACTAGGGGTTGCCATAAGTCCCTATAACTCCCAGGCTTGCAAGCGCACACACACACAAATACTCACCTCCCCCCCCAAAAAAGAAAAACAGCAGCAATGAACTGATTGCTAGCAGACTGAACAGAAAATGCGAGGCTCCAACAGTCCAGGCAAAGCTTCATATGATAAATGGATTTGAACGAGAATTTAAGGGAAAGGAGTTGTTTGATGCAGACAGAATTATTCGCAACTAAAAAACCCCACAAAATCATCTTAATCCCAAAATCAGGATGCAATTCAGATGATACTTTCAGAGCAAGCATCAAAGTAAAATACCTTTGTCTCTCTGCTTTGTAAGAGTTTGTGAGTTCATCAAATAGTTTCCCATTCATCTCCATCAGTGTTTTCAGCACGTTATATACTAATGCTACAATGGTCCTAGAACAAAAAAAGGGGAGCATGTTAGGAAACTGACGGTTGTATTACAACATCTGTTCTGAATATGTCCAACGGCTGCTCTCATTTTGTAGCCACTTATGTAAAGTACCAGGCAACAACACGATCTAAATGGTAGTTTTAAAACAGATGTTTTCTCTCTTGACTTAATATGAACATGGAAGATGTTTGGCCCAGTCTCTGCTTTTGATTAATAAAGCTTTAAAGCAGCAGGGTAGCGCCAACTAATCCAGTGAAACTGATGATGACTACTGCAATATTAAATAGCTCAGAGGTCATAAAATGACTGGCTGGCACAAATAAAAAGCAACTATGCAAGTGTCATTATATAACAGTAACATACGGAAGGCCATTTTCTATAGAGATTACAGTAGTATCATTCAGATCCAATTCAAATTCTACACATTCAAGAGACTAATTTTATAATTCCTTGTGCTTACAGGAACTTAGTTCAAAATTAGGTTACCTAAAATCATATAAACAAGTGTGGCCCCACAAGAAACTTGTGGGGAGGGGGCATTTCCCCTGCCTTTTTATCCTTCCCTCTTCCCCCTCTCTATTAATGTTCCCACTGTCTCATTCTGCCTCCACCCCTTATCTATCAGTCTTCCCTCATCCCCTTTCTACCCTTACACCTTCTACGTCACTCTTCCCCCTCTCTCCTACCACCCCTTATCTGGCAATCCTCTCTCATCCCCCCTTTCTCCCCCCACCCCTTCTCAATCACCCCCCTTTGAAGTGGCTTGATAGCCTGCCTCTGCCTCCTGACCCTGGTATTCTCTGGAGGCCTCCCATCCAAGTACTTGCCAGGGTTGGCCCTGCTTGGCTTCCGAGATCTGACAAGATCGGGCTTGCCTGGGCTATCCACGTCAGGGCCAGCAGCTGTCCTTTCAAAACTTTCCCTTGGCTTCTAACCAGTCAGACTTCAGAGAGAAGCAACCCTGGAGGCGGGGAGGAGGAGTCTTTGCTCCGACCCCATAGCTCCACCATTGCTTCTCCCTGCAGTCTGGCTAACTAGAAGCCAGGGGAAAGTCTTAAAAGGACAGATTATTATCATCATCATCATCATCATCGCATGGCATTATGTGTAATGTACCCAGGAGATCCTAAGATTTTCTGGCAGCCAAAAGTTCTAGAACTTTTAGCATTATGCACCACTCGGTGGCGAGCTTGACTTGTCTTTAAGGCAAGAGACATTTCAGAGGTGGTTTGCCATTGCCTGCCTCTGCGTCATGACCCTGGTATTCCACAGAAATCTTTAGTAAAAGACAAAAGATTTATACAATTTGAAGAGAAACCAGAGCTGGCAGCTACGGAGACAGGGGTCCTTTTAAAAAATTTCCCACCAGTTTCTAACTGACCAGACTGCAGGGAGAAGCAATGCTGGAGACGGGCAAGTGGGGGCGAAGAACTCACCCACCCCCCACCTCCAGCGTTGCTTCTCCCTTCAATCTGACCCGTTAGAACCTGGTGGGAATTTTTTTTAAAGGACAGCTGAGCCAGTGGCTACGGAGTCTTGTGAGTGGGTGAGGAGACTCCTTCTCACCACCACCTCTGTAGCCGCCAGCTCAGGCGCCCTCTGAAAAATTTCCCACCAGCTTCTAACTGGCCAGACTGTGGGGAGAAGCACTGCTGGAGGTGTGTGTGTGTGTGGGGGGGAATGCTGCTTTTCCCTGCCCTCTTTCCCTCCCCTCCTGCAGCAGTGCTGTGTTTGGGTTTTTTGAAAAAAAACCTCATACCTTTTTAGCAGAGGATTAAGAATTTTCTGCAACCATGAAGGGGTCCCACAAATCTGGAGAAAAATCTCTCTTCTCCCCATGTGGGCTCAAACAGCAGATATAAGTTCCTAGAGGAGCCCCCATCTGACTACCAGTATATAGATAAGATAACAGACTATCTTTGTTAGAAGGTGGGAGATTTGACTGACTTTTAAATATGAACAACTGTTTGCAAGATACTCTTCCAGCTGTTTTGATTTACTATACTTTTGTCACTGATTTTCATTCTATGATGATGGCTTCTTAATAGACGTAACCTCAGGCTCTGTAAACCCTGAACGCAGCAGAGTCCATGACATCCTGACATATAAATCCAGCAATTCTAGCTTTCTGCAGAGATACTCTCTTGTTAACTTTTCCCTAAATCTCACTCCAAAATAATTAAATCATCATTATTTAGGGGACCTTCAAGAGAACAGATACCCTCCTATTTCACTAGTTATTCAACTTTATTCTTTTGGCACAAGTTGGATTTCTAGCATAATATGGACTGCCTACTTGTGGAAACTTGCACACATGTTTAATTCATCAGAAAGCTTATGACAAACGCTAACTCAATATATATCTAAAAGGTACTTTAAAAAGAATGAATGGTAAAGAGTACATACGGGTTCCAATGTTCTTTGGAAATCTTGTATAAACTACCAAACATAATCGGCAGAATTTTATCAATGTTCTCCTCAATCAGACCAAGAATGTATTCATTATTCCAGAAGTACAAAGCCCTTTCTGCAACCTGAAACATACATTTCAGAATTCAGTTCAATTAAGTTGGGTAATACAAATCCCAAATAAAAGCTGAATGTGCCGTATTATACCTGAAAATGTGAACTTGACACACACTTGGATATCTGTTTAAAGAGAGGTTCCTGTATTTTTTTAAATTGTGTTGGTTCTATTACATCCAGGATTTCTTCAATTTCACCTAAAAACATTACCTGTTAAAGAAAAAAAAGTAAGTAGACTAGAGATCCTTCTTTACCAATCATCATATAAATAGCTATAAAGCATAAGTGGTAGACAAAAAAATTCCAGTGTTTTTTTAAAAAAGTAATCTACATCGATACATTGTTATTTCATTTGGTTTGTTAAATTTGAAAGAATAATCGTCAGATGCAGACCTCTTCGTGTGGGGCGCTATGCTGGATCCTTTTAAAAAACTGTAGCCGCATATGCTTAGGCTCCAGTTCATACAAAATATGTATTTACAGTCAAGGAAGGCTCCCACCACTGGTTGGATCTAAAGGACCACAAGTTTCTTTTTACCTCCCCTTTCCTATTAACGGCTCTTTGTACTACCTTATGCATGGCACTGGGTGAGAGGGAAGGGCTCAGCACCATCGTTTCCCACCCTTGATGGGTTCCTATGTGCTTGAATTTCTTCTTTTTTACCCCCACTTTTCTCTACCCTCAGGAGTCTCAAAGTGGCTTACAACCACCTTCCCTTCCTCTCCCCACAACAGGCTTCACGTGGAGGAGTGGGGAATCAAACCTGGTTCTCCAGATTAGAGTCTGCCGCTCTTAACTACTATACCACGCTGGCTCTCGGCTCAAAAGTAATTTCTTTCAAATATGCAACTGCAATCCTACTTATACTGGGGAATAAGCTATTTCAGCTTTCTCAGTCTGTGCTACTGTTCTATAAGAAGAAATGTAGAAATGAATGAAACTGACCTCTTTCTGGCTGCATGTTTTTGGCCAAAATTTGAGCAATCCTCTGATAACCTACATTGTAAAAATAAAATGTAAAAAACAGAGTAGAGTCAGAACATATCTACTAAGATAGCTGCATACTGAACTGAAGCAGGGGTGGACCTGAGATGTTAAAACAGTCCTGGAGCAAGCAAAGCCAAATAGCCTCTTATGGGGGCCACACATGGTTCAACTTGCTCCTGGCTGCTGCCAGCAGCTCTTCCTGACAAGAGACCTACCACAAGCTTCCCTGCTAAGAAGAAGGGCCGGTCAGCCCACCATCTGAGCAAGTTGTGCAGATAGACAAGATTTGAATTATTATAATCGTGCTATTTGACTTTACATTGTATTCAAAACAATGCTTTTGTTTCAACGATATCTCAACATATTTTACATACAAATTTCAAATGACAATTTATAAGCTGGTTATGAGCTGCGGTGGCTCAAATGGTTAAGACGCTGAACTGCAGGCTGTGGAAGGTTGGTAGTTCAGCAGTTCGAGACCCGGGTGCCACATGACGGAGTGAGCTCCCGTCTCTAGTTCCAGCTCCTGCCAACCTAGCAGTTTGAAAGCAAGAAATTGCAACTAGATAAATAGGTACCACTTCGGTGGGAAGGTAACAGCGTTCCATGCGCCTTGGTGTTTAGTCATGCCGGCCACATGACCACGGAAACGTCTTCGGACAGCGCTGGCTCTTCGGCTTTGAAACGGAGATGAGCACAGCAACCCTAGAGTCGGATTCGACTGGCTTTCAAGCAAGGGAACCTTTTTTTTTAACAAATCTGGAAATAAATTATACTTAAATGCTCCTCTTGGAATTCAACTTACTTACCTTAAATCAGTTTTCCTGTTTACTTGAAGATTCTCTAATTACATTTTTATCTCATCCTTCCGCCAAGGCGCTCAGGGCAATATACATGATTCCCCTTTTCCACCTCATAGCCACTTTGTAATGTAGGAGATTTGGTGACTAGCGCACAGTCATGGCACTAGTGAGGATTTGAACCTGCAACTTTAAAATCCTAGTCCAGCACTATACCTCAGTGGCCTACTAACCCATGGTCTTTTACATACGTTAGCACTGCCGCCTCTATTTCATGTTTGGAAACACTGCATTTAAAAATATTTGGTCAAGTATCTCTTCTAACTAATCAACACTGGGGTTTTTCTACAGCTTAATTTTTCAGAATGCTAGATCAGCGCCAGTTTGAGGTTTTGGTGGGCCCACAACACACTGCCCTTCCCTCCATCCCACGGCTCCAGCAGAAGAAAAGCAATTGCTGCTATTAAAAGCATCCCTGCTTGCTTGCCACCTCCTCCTTCTGGGCAGGAGAGGGACTTCTTGCAAGGACTCTGAAGAGGTGGCACAGGAATATCCTAAATAAACACATTGGAAGCTGCCACTGCGCCAAGAAAGATGAGTGAACAAGCAGGTAAATGAGCGGCAGTGATAACCTGAGCAGTAGTGGTACCCGGGGGCAGCTCAGCTGCTTGCCCCCTTGTCTGCCTAAGGGTGACAAGCAGCTGCTGTCCATCCCTCAAGGGGAACCCACTCTCATTGCTGCTACTCAGCAAGAGGAGCAGGCTGAGGTGAATAAACAGAAGCAGTAGCTCCAGGCTCATACAGATGCTCACCCAGGCAGGCAATGACTAATAGCAATCACTCCCTTACCTTGCTCTGGAAGGGCCAAGCTTCAGCATGGTGCATGTGCCAAAAGATAATGCCCAGGGAGGGAGGAGCGCCCAACCTAGTCACTGGGCAGAGAGAGGGCAGGTGGTGATACTGCCGTTGGCAGTGGCCCTTCTAGTGCCCCGGCGACTGTGC
This sequence comes from Gekko japonicus, assembly GCF_001447785.1. NCBI lineage: Eukaryota > Metazoa > Chordata > Lepidosauria > Squamata > Gekkonidae > Gekko > Gekko japonicus. The sequence continues at coordinate 951,365 of NW_015177011.1, forward strand.
CAGAATGTCAGCTTCCAACACTGGGCCTCCTGTAGACAAATGTCTGGCAAGTGAGGACCTTTAAAAATCTCAGGCCACCAAACAGTCATCAATATGAAACTGAATTGTCACTCTCACTGGCTGGCAAAGAGATGCAGGAATAACGTCTCACCACTATCAGTCAGCAGACAGTCATATCTAATGGTATCTTTCAATTCTTGTGATCCAAAGAGGAGGACAAGTTACATAGAGGGGAAGACTACCACTTCTATAGCTGGCCTTGCCCATCTTGGCTGCACACATCTAGATGGCAGGGACTTGTACAGTTTGGTCCAAGGAGTGAGTAATACTTTCTTAAGGAAAGAGTCCGTTCTCACTGTCTTGAAGGAAGCAGCAATGAGACCTCCGCAGGCCTTCCTTGGAGGAGACAGGTTATATAGACATCAGCCTTGTTTCAGGTCTGGCTTTGGAACCAGGCCCTGATAGACAACTGTTGCTTGGGGGATTTGGGAAGAGGGAAGAAGCCGTATAACTGAGAAGTTCACTATGGTCAATGGGATCAAGTCACAGATGTCTCACCCAGTTGGAATATTTGGAAATGAGGGGCATGTTCTGTGATGGCTGGGTGCCCATCTGGCTGACTGGTATCAGGAGACAGCGCTGGGGACAACTGCTTGGATCCCTGGCACTTATAGCAGGAGAAACGGCAGAACTCCATCTTGCACTCAATGCTATGCAACATCTATATAAAACCACTGGAAGAAACCATCCAGAGTTTTGGCATGAAATGTCATCAATATACGGACAACACTATCCATACCACTCTTCAGAAAAGCTGCCCGAGACTGCTCGTAACAAATGTCAGCATTAAAAGAGTAATAAATTTAAAAAAAAACAGCTCAAAGCTAACATGAAAGACAACAGTAAAATAACAACGAAACCAAAGCATAAGGGAGTTCAGCATAAAATCTGCAAGAACAAAGCGTGTTAAATACACTGACTACACAATGAGCCAAATACAACAAAATGGATAGGTCACTAAGATGGTAAGATGGTCACGGGAGGAACTCAAGTAAAAGCCTGGGTAAACAAATTACCTTAATCTGGTGCCTAAAAGAGTTAAGCGCTAGGCAAGCTTCAAGGGGAAGAGCATTCCACTTGCAGAGCATCACCCTGAAAACAACTCATTTCTACTCACTATCCATCTCACTTCTATAGGCGGCAAAGACAAAGTGGGGCTTAAGATGAAGATCTTAGCTGGCAGGCCAAATGGTGCAGAATGGCAGGTAAGCTGTCCTATGAACCAGCATTATGGCTTGTGCAGATCGTTCAATACAGGGGCAATATAGTTAGCTGTATCCAACCACTGACGAGCTTGATTGCCAGCGTTTTGTACTACCTGAAGCTTCCAAAAAGCCTCCAAAGGCAGCCCACATAGAACTTGTTACAGCAATTTAACCTGGATGTGATCACAGCATGAATTATGGCCACGTTTTGCTTCACAAGGACAGTCACAGCTTGGAGGACCAGTTGAGGCTTGTAAATAAATAAATGGAGCTACACAATACATAAGTCTGAGTTTTCCACAGGAATGAGTAGCACTCCAAGCTATGAACCTGCTCTTTTGGGGAAAGTGCTATTCTTCCAATACAAGTAGGCCCTGTATTCCCACAGTAGCTGTACAACCCTGACCAACAGCACCTTACTTTTGTCTAGAGATGTGAAGGCCTGGAAAAAAACCGGAAAAATTCAGGGGAAAAAACGTTTTTTCCCCATTTTTTTCCTGAAGCGTTTTTGTTTTTTTCCGAAAAATTGGAAAAATTGAAAAAAGAAAAGAAATGATTATGGAATGTTTCATTTTAACATGATGAATAAAATATTTTAAGACAAGGTGTTCAAATATTTTCCAAATCATTTCACATATATATATATATTATGGCTTGTGCAGATCGTTCAATACAGGGGCAATATAGTTAGCTGTATCCAACCACTGACGAGCTTGATTGCCAGCGTTTTGTACTACCTGAAGCTTCCAAAAAGCCTCCAAAGGCAGCCCACATAGAACTTGTTACAGCAATTTAACCTGGATGTGATCATAGCATGAATTATGGCCAAGTTTTGCTTCACAAGGACAGCTTGGAGGACCAGTTGAGGCTTGTAAATAAATAAATAAATGGAGCTACACAATACATAAGTCTGAGTTTTCCACAGGAATGAGTAGCACTCCAAGCTGTGAACCTGCTCTTTGGGGGAAAGTGCCATTCTTCCAATACAAGTAGGCCCTGCATTCCCACGGTAGCTTTACAACCCTGACCAACAGCACCTTTTGACACTTGTTAGAACTTAGACAAAAACACCTGATTCAGCTGTTAAGGAAAAGCTGGATGTCGTCAGCATAGTGATGGCACCTGACCCAACTCCCAAACAATCACTGCTAAAACAGAATGGAGGATAGAACAGAACCCTACAGAACTCCATGGTGTAAATTCTGGGGTGGGGTGTTGAGACCAGTAGCAGTCTGCCCAGCACCACCTTCCACAAATGAGTGGCCAAGTAGGAATAAACCTCAGCCATATTTCTCCTTTCAGCCACCTAGAGGTGATAAAAGGCTTGATGAAGGCTGGGACATCAAAGCTCAAGCCAGACACGACTGAGAGGTTGTTGGCTGATAATACTGCCAGCCTGGGATGAATGAGCTGGCTTGTGCTGGCCAGGTTTACATTCTTCCTCAAAAAGCAGATGTGCATCTTGGGCTTGAGCCCCTCTCAGGCTACTCTCTCCCTGCACCTATCCAGCAAGCAGATGAGTGAGACACAACTCCACCCAGATGCTACAGGGAATTCGTTTTGTCCAAGGGACGTACACAGGAAGGCAACCAAGATGATTGGGGGTTGGAGCACCTTCCCTGTGAGGAAAGGCTGAAGAGTGTGGGACTTTTCAGTCTAGAAAAGAGATGACTAAGGGGGGGACATGATAAGAGGTTTCTAAAACTATGCACGGGGTGGAGAGTGTGGACACAGATAAAATTTTTCTCCCTCTCCCAAAATACTAGAACTCAAGGGCATCCAATGAAGCTGATGGGCTGCAGGTTCAGGATGGACAAAAGGAAATACTCCTTTACACAGAGAGTGATTAAAATGTGGAATTCACTGCCAGAGGATGTAGTGATGGCCCCACAGGAATAAACAGCTTTAAAAGGGGATTAGATAGATTCATGGAGGATAAGTCTTATCAATGGCTACTAGCCATAGTGACCTAGGAACCTGCACATTCAAAGGAACTAATCCTCTAACTCCCATAGCCAGGAGTGACCTAGGAACCTGCACATTCAAAAGAACTAATCCTCTAACTCCCATAGCCAGGAGGCAACATCAGCGGGAGACCTCAGTCTCTATGCCCTGTTATTGGCCACTGTGTGAGAAAAGATGCTGGACAAGTTATCGGTCTGATCCAGCAGGGCTCTTCTTATGTTCTTATGTTAAATCCAGCCTTCTCTCTGGGAATCCCTCACTGCCCCCGAATGCTCTTAAAACTTTTAGGTAGCTGCCACCACCTCCTGAATCACATCACCTCACCAATTTGATGCCAGGAGGAACATCAAACAGGGCTATTTGGTAAAGTGGGCATGGCAAGGCTCATCGGTAGGAATCAATTTTTAAATTCCTTGAACAACATAAAATTTTATTCCACTATCCATATCTCTTGAAAGTATACATGCTACAGAATTAAGGTGCATGTTCTAAGAAATAAAATAAAACAGAATGATTTCTAAGGTATAGATAGGGACTCTGGAACAAGTGATGCTCTGTCTTCTTGGTGCTTGGGGGGGTCAACAGTGGGAGGGCTTCTAATGTCCTGGCCCCACTGGTGGACCTCCTGATGGCACCTGGTATTTTTGGCCACTGTGTGACAGAGTGTTGGACTGGATGGGCCTTTGGCCTGATTCGACATTGGCGTCTCTTATGTTCTTATGTTCTAACCTAACTTGAAATCTACAACTACCTGGCATTTGTTCCCCTCTCACTGTGAGCTGGAATAAATGGGTATATGTATGGAGGAAACTCTGGCTGTCACACACACAAAACACACATACACAGAAAACATCTTAATACAACCTTGTGGTTTAGTCATTAATGTGCTGCTTCGGAAGAGTCAAAGAAATTCCCGTACAATGCATGGGTTCTGTAATGGAAGATCTTGTCTCACAAACCTGTTAGTGTTCTTTGAGGGAGTGAACAAACATGTGGACAACGGGAACCCAATAGATGTTGTTTACCTTGACTTCCAGAAAGCTTTTGATAAAGTTCCTCATCAAAGGCTCCTAAGTAAGCTGAATAGTCACGGGATAAAAGGACAAGTTCTCTTGTGGATCAAAAACTGGCTAATTAATAGGAAACCGAGAGTGAATATAAATGGAAAATTTTCTCAGTGGAGGGGGGTAAGCAGTGGGGTACCACAGAGATCAGTACTCGGTCCAATGCTTTTTAACTTGTTTATTAATTATTTGGAGTTGGGAATAAGCAGTGAACTGGTTAAATTTGTGGATGACATGAAGTTGTTCAGGGTGGTGAGAACCAGGGAGGATTATGAGGCATTCCAAAGGGATCTGTCAAGGATGGGCAAGTGGGCGTCAGCATGGCAAATGGGGTTCAGTATGGCCAAGTGTAAAGTGATGCACATTGGAGCCAAAAATCCTAAATATAAATACACATTGATGGGGTCCGAACTGGCAGAGACTGACCAAGAGAGAGATCTTGGGAGTCATAGTAGATAACTCACTGAAAATGTCTAGACAGTGTGCACAGTGCAACTGCAATCAAAAAGGCCAACGCTATGCTGGGGATTATTAGGAAGGGAATTGAAAACAAATCAGCCAGTACCATAATGCCCCTGTATAAATCAATGGTGCGACCTCATTTGGAGTACTGTACACACCGAATAAACCGAATGTATAAACCGAATGTAACAATACAGTTCTGGTCACCACACCACAATAAGGATATTATAGCTTTGGGGAAAGTACAGAAAAGGGCAACTAGAATGATAAACGGGTTGGAACACTTTCTCTATGAAGATAGGTTAAAGCACTTGGGGCTCTTTAGTTTGGAAAAACGACGACTGAGGGGTGACATGATCGAGGTTTATAAGATTATGCATGGGATAGAGCAGGTAGAGAAAGAAGTACTTTTCTCCCTTTCTCACAATACAAGAACTCATGGGCACTCAATGAAATTGCTGAGCAGTCGGGTTAGAAGAGATAAAAGGAAGTACTTCTTCACCCAAAGAGTGATTAACACATGGAATTCACTGCCACAGGAGGTGGTGGCGTTTACAAGCATGGATGGCTTCAAGAGGGAATTAGATAAGCACAAGAAGGGGGACCCGCGATACTCACGGGGGGGGAGGTCCATGTGGAGGAGGAGGAAGCAGCCACAGGTAAGCCTCCCCCCTGGCACCAACGGCAAGGCCCGTCTGGCTCCTGCCGGGCCCACCAAGCCTCCCCCCTTCCCCTGGCACCATCGGTGAGGCTTGTGTGGCTCCCGCCGGGCCTGCCAAGCCTTCTCCCCCTGGCACCAACGGCAAGGCCCGTTCAGCTCCCACCGGGCCCGCCAAGCCTTCTCCCCCACACCAATGGTGAGGCCCGCACACCTCCCAGCTGTCGGGCCTGCCTAGCTTTATCCCTCCCCCCCCCATGGTGGCGGCGAGGCCTGAGCGACTGGCCCACCAAGCCTCCTCCCGCCTCCAGTGGCAGGGGCAACAGTGAAGGCTTCTCAGAGCATTCCCTGTGCATGCACAAGGAATGCTCCTTTACTTTTGGGGGGATTTAAGTATCCCCCCTATAGTTTTTTTACAGTTTATAGATTTTCCAGCAGATCTGGAAATTGCCCCAAATGTGCAGGAAAATATCCCTGTCCCCCAGGTGCCCCCGATGTGTGGATTTAGATATCCGCACATGGAGGGCGCCTTGGCTATTAGATATATAGATACGGAGCAGAAGTCCATCAGTGCCTAATAGCCACAAGGTATAGATAGGAACTCTCAGGCTGGGGCAAGTGATGCACTGTATTCTTGGTGCTTGGGTGGGGCAACACTGGGAGAGCTTCTGGTGTCCTGGCCCCACTGCTGGACCTCCTGATGGCACCTGGAGTTATTGGCCACTGTGACAGAGTGTTGGACTGGATGGGCCTTTGGCCTGACCCACCATTGGCTTCTTATCTATATATCTAATAGCCAAGTTGCCCCCTCCATGCGGATACCTAAATCCGCACATCGGGGGCACTTGGGGGGCAGGGAGATCTTCCTGCACACTTGGAACAGTCCCCAGGTGTGCAGAAAAATCTAAAAAGTTTAAAAAAACTGTACAGGGGATATTTAAATCCCCCCAAAAGTAAGCGTGTTACCTGCGCATGCGCAGAGAACGCTCTGGGAACTCTGCAGCGGGGAGAAATTGGCAGCAGAGCTGGGGGGTGGGGAGATCGGCAAGCCCTGCGGCTGGAACGTCAACAATTCTGGCTTTAAAATACTGCAAGTTAGCTGGGTAGGTGTCACGGCTGGGCTGCCTTGAACCTGGACTGCCTGCATTCCCACTGGAGAGCTCAATCAGGGAGTATACAGGCTCATTTGAAGTATTATTCTTCTGTGCTCAAATTAGGGGAACATGACTTAGTCTCTACTTAAGCAGTCTAGAATTTAAGCAAGATGACTTGTAAATTAACCAGGCTGGAATGGAGACTGACCCAGCAACCCTATCACACTGCTCCAAAGCAAAGTATGACACAGGATGGTGTACCATTCATTTGCATTATCCAGAATTAAGAAAAACCCTTCTAAAGAGTTATGAGTACAGCATTCTGTGGGTCAAGAAACAAACTTGGCTTTTCAGCTCTACTAACATCAAACTTGACCTGGGGCTGCTTGACATAGCTACCATATAGCTAAGTCAATGAGGCTAACATTTCCTGGCAAAGGGCATTTACAATCCCCCCCCCCCCACACACAATGCACACTGAATTATACTGGTAGCCAGTGGGTCAAATGCTGGCAGCCATAAACAGACTGGGAGAAGTCTGATATTTACATCAAAAAGACTAGGTAGATGAAGTGAGCTCAGTCTTCCTGTGCCTTGATTTCCATGCTTTGGGATCTTTCCTCCGAGCGTGGCTCACTTCTAGCAGAGGAGCCAGCTGGGACAAAACAATCCAGGACAAAAAAAATCAAGTTGTAAGGTGAGAGAGGATATGAACACCTGTTGTGCAAAGATCAGCCCCACACCCACCCTGCTGCACTTATAAAGGGCAAACATGAACAGAAAATATGACTGAAGCCATCATATCTACTTTGACCCATAAATATTGGTGAGAGGACAGGAAGCATAGATGTTTCAATGCTTGTGTTTCCATACTTCTCACACATACAAAATAAAAACTCTTCTGCGTAAAAAAACAACAACAACCACACCCATATCTGCCTTAAGAAATGTGAATGCTTAGATTGCACATGTCTGGGGAAGGAGGGAAGGAAAATTTTGACTTTGGATATGGTGGAAAACCATGGAGACTGAAGCATGCAGCTTTTATTACATATATGGGTTTAAAGCAAAAAAGCTTTTGATCCTAAAGTACTAGATTTTAAAAAGTTTGATTATATGCATGAGCAATTACATTTGTCTTCCAATTTAGTCTTGTGTAACTTAAAAGCAGTGTACACATACTACACATACACAAGTGTTATTCAAGTATGTAGTCATAGCTGTTAACAACACTAAAAATGAACGAACAACACTCACCGGCTCTGTTAATGCCATATCTTTCTCCAGGAACTGAACAACACAATAGGCCAACTAAAAAGCAAGACCAAAGAAGATTAAAAGCAAGTTTCTGTTAATGACAACAATAGTAGTTTCAGTTTAGTTTGTAGTGGCATTTGGTTAAGCCTCACCAATTTCAAATATTGCAGCATGTGCAAATATTAAGCCTGTTTAAACCGGGCTACAGGGGAAGCCAGCCCCGGAAGCTGCTGTGCTGCAGGGAGTGATCTGTTAGCTGTGGCACAGCAGAATCCTGGGGCCAGATTCTCCTGCAGCGCTGTTTAAACCATGCTGCAGGAGAAGCCATCCCAGCCAAGTCTGTGTGCCGTGGGGAGAGTCCTCCCTGTGGCACGCAGATCCTGGAGCCAGCTTCTCCTGCAACACAGTTTAAACTGTCCCTGCAGGAGAAGCCAAGCCAGCCCCAGGATCGGGCTGCCATATTTTTTAACCAGTATTTTTCTTTTCAGGTCTATTGGACCTGAAAAAATTCTGGATTTCCGAAAAATTCCAGATCTGAATACCATACTGGTATTGGGATCCAGGATTTTTTGGAAATACCAAATTTTGGGGGGGTCCAATAGACCCAATTCAAAAAATGCCGATAAAAAGAAAGTGTACACCCCTATTCTTGTTCTATTGGTGAAGAACTTGTTAAAAAATACAGCAAATCTACTGTTGAGCTGTCATTCGTAACCACATACCTAGACACAGCTGGATCATTTCTTTGGTAAAACACAGGGTATCTATCGTATGAAGCATTTAAAATTCTTACAGCCTATAAACTATGCCAGTGGCAATGCATGCTCCACTTTTTATTCCCTCTACTCAAAATAAGATGTGTGTATTACACTAACTAATCAAACCTTAACCACAATAGCATTGAATATATTTTATTTATTACAAAAACAATTCTTTCTGACAGGTAGACATACCTGTGCATGAAATAAAGCTAATCCTTTTGCAGTGTGCATAGGAATCAGAACCTTCATAAGGAACTGCTTGTGCTCTGCTTTCAAGGGCAGTGCAAACCCATTGATAATACTGGAAAAGAAGGTAGACAGGACAGTTTTAGGGACAGTAGATTAAAGAACAAAATGTACTGTTAATATTAAAAAAGCAGCACAACCCACACTTACACACCTAACACCCTGTCAGAAGTCTCTCTGGCAACACTAGTTCCAGATTTACTTCATAAATATGAAGCAGCTATAAGACCAGCACAGGGCAAATCTCTCCATCCCCCCCCCAGGCTATAAGCTTCTTAATTCTGCAGCTGAAGATGGCAGCAATGAGCAGCATTTCCCAGTAACTGCCAACCAGTTTTGTTCCCTCATCTCAGCATTCAGATACAGATCTTTATATTGTTCATGCAAGAACTGCTTTTGATGTTACAAAGCAAGACCAAACGAGATTCAAAGCAGTCAATTTTGTACCAATTCATGGCCCTTTCCAACAATTTATTCTGTAATATATTAAAAAAGCATATAAACTGCATGTAGGTTGTGACAAGACAAGGACATGAATCTATTCTTGGCATTATTCATCTAGCATGGATATGGAGTCAGACATGCATGTGATCAGATTAAATTTATGCTTTTTCCCCTTTCACAGAAGCGCTGCCCTTACAGTCTATTCATAAAAACTGAAGGAAGCTTTCCAGTACTCATTTCAGGCTTTGAAGATGAGCTTAAGTCACCCTCCTTTTTCCAGGCTAGACAGTATTTTGCTTGTTAATCATAAGCAGACAATACTATTCTTTAACCCCCACTGACAATAACGCTCTTTAAATTACATTCTTGAATTGCACCAGTATTTGAACAGGAAGAAATTACTGTAATATATCATCCCAGAAAAGTCACATGACAGGAATACAAAATTTCTGGCTAATGCTTTGAAAAAGATACAATCTATATACTATTAGGCCCCCAATACGAGGATAGCTAAATCCACAGATTGGGGCCACATGGAGGCTAAAGACATTTTTCTGCAAACTTGCCCATTGGGATGAAAAGTGGGATATAAAAAAAAAAAAAAAAAAAAAAAAACACGGGGGGGGGGGGGGGGGGGATCCCCTGAAAAGTAAAACACCTCTGGCAGCCAATGGCGGCTGCACAGTAGGGTGCAGTGGAAGCAGCAGCCACGCAGCCTGGGCGCCGTGCTGGGCCCAGTGGCAGCCATGCAACCCAGGAGCCACACTGGGCATGCTGCCATAGTCAGCACAGTCCAAGAGCTGTGCTGGGCCACAGTCCTGGGAGAGGCCAGGGGCTGCACCAGGCCCAACAGCAGCACCCCAGGACTCCATGCTGGGCCTGGCAGCGGCACAGCCTATAAGCTGCACTGGGCCCAGTGATGGCGCAGCCCGGGGAGAGCCTGGGGGCCGCACCAGGCCTGGTGGCAGCTGCTAAACAGCTCAGGTCTCCATACTGGACCCTGTGGCAGCTGCTGGAGAGCCTGGGAGCCACACTGGGCTTGGTCGGGGGGGGGATGGGATTCTCCCCCATGAGTCTTGTGAGCCCCGCTTACAGACTATATGTATTCAGCTGAGTGTTCCAAAAGTTCCTGATACGTGAGTAATATCATTAAGTGAGAAAAACAATTTGCGGCGTGCTGATGCAATGCTCCTGAAGCTGCTTTGAGACACATGAACACATGAAGCTACCTTATAAGGAATCAGGCCCTTGGTCCATCAAAATCAGTATTATCTATTCAGACCAACAGTGGCTGTCCAGGGTCTCAGGGTGAGGTCTTTCATATCACTTCCTACCTGGAGATGCTGGGGACTGAACCTGAGGATTAGTGTATCAGCTAAAAGCAATCTTAGGTATCAAAGCTAATTTTCACCTTGAGAGACCAAACTGAAACACAAGGCCCCTTTCAGAGGCAGTTATGACAGTTTGATGAGTTTTCAACAAAGAACAGCCCCAAACTCACATAAAGAGGGCTTTGGGGGTTTAATTTTAGCAGGAAACAGTTACTGAATCCTACCCATGTTTGCAGTTACCTCCCTGCAGCCCTTCACCTCAATCACTTCTGGAATCAGAGTTCAGCCAAGGAGTCAAGTGTTCAGAAAAAGAAGCTACAGGAAGGTAAGCAGCAAGTGGAGGGAGGGTCCCTTAGCCAGGTGCCCCTTTTGCTGTTTGAACAGGTGGAGCTGATGCTGTTGCATCCAATTTGGTTGTAACTCAGTAAGTAAAACCAGAAATGACAAACAGCAAGTCTTTTGCATATTAGGTCCAAAGTTTCTGCCAATGTGTCCTACAAATGAGAAAGGCAACCCCATTATCTGAATGGCTATTTAGTAAAAGAATAAGCATACCTTCCTAGTATCTCAAGGAGTTCAGCAACACCATTGAAATGTTCTGTTTCATATATAAACCTGTCAAAGGTACAATTCAACATATGAGACAAAGGAAGCCGAAATCTAAAGAGAGGCACGGAAATTTTATGTAGTAAGCCATAAATTATTCGATCATGTTTTTAAAAAAGTTTTGATAAGAAAGTATTGATATATTTCAATCCCCTCCCCCCACCCAATCTGCTTTTTCCGGGAACGTGACATATTTTCTTCTATGCCTCTAAAATTTCTGGACATTTCACATCTCTACTCCTTGGAGAGGTAGAATGTCTCTTAACATTCTCTGTGTACACAAATACATAGCCCCGGTACCCTAGTTTCCCTCCAGCAGAAACAAGTAAGAGTTAAAGGGTACACTCTGGAGCACCTTTAAACGAGTCCCTGCGCATGGTGATCCATCTCAGCTGAGGAACAGGTTTTCACCTCCCCTAACTGTGTCCTGCATTCAACTTGTTTACTTCATCACATAGAACACATAAGAACCTCATAACTAAGCCAGTTCCTATGTACACAACCATACCCTGAATTCAATTTCTTGGTCATGCTACAGTGCGACAGAAGTCAAGGGACTAGCTCTTTTTAAAAACATATTCATCACACTTGCAAATTGCCATTCAATTGGTCATTTGGGAAGGGTATGAAGTTGATCAGGATGATCAAATCTCCATTTCACAGATTATCTTCAGGGCAAGTCTGACCCTTCATTAAAAAATCAATTCATTCCACATGATCAGCCCAGTGCTAAATGAGCGTTCAATGGTGAGGAGTGAATGACTAAGGTTTTCATGCTTTCACTTTCATGCTTCAAGCCTCCTGCTTTGTTTTACTAACAGCGTGGTTGGGGCAGCTGTCTTTTGTACAGTCTCACGTCTATGTCTGAGTCAGCTGGATTATCTGCAGTGTTTACCTTCACATGGGTGATCTGAGCCTGGAATCTATAAGGTTGGTGACATTCATTCTTCCTAAGAGCAAAGAGCTAAAGCTATTTAATTTTTTTCAAGAGAAAACAGCTGAAAGATTCTGCCGCTGAAATCCTATAATCACTTACTTGGAAGATAAGGGCCAAACTACAGCTACACAGGAATTTGGCAACTGGACCCCCCACCCAACATCTTTGTTTCTTATTAGAAGCAGAAGCATAGGGCTGCCAATTTGCTAGGGGAGGATTTTAACACTATCCCATTGTGGAAAACACACCAGGAAAAGGGCACTAGAGGGATTAAAATTCTTCCTGCAGTATGCCAAGCAAATGGCAACCCCCTGCAGCTGCTTTTAAGTTAAAAAGAAAAACAAAACAATGAACACCGGGAGATCCAATCCTGGATTCAAGTGGACATATACATGCAAGTATATGGAAATAGGACCCATGGAACTCAGTGAGACTTATTTCCATATGGAAGATGTGACATGTGCCAGTTTGGGCAAAAAAGATTCTGCTCCTCTTACTGTCTAAGAGGAGAGGTGAATTTCTTCTTCTAAATGGCGTTAAGGTTATAATAATAAATCCTGTAACAGCTATTTTTATTTGTGGGCTAGCAATAGTATACTTAGTTGCAAGGCTGGTACTTATCATCATTTATTACATTCTGGGACCAACGTATCTAAGGGAATGACTCCTCCAGTATGTCCCTGGGAGAGCCTTACACTCTTCAAATAACAACCTGCTGGCAATCCCTGCCCCTAGGGATGTCCGGCTGTCCTTGACCAGGGCTAGGGCCTTTTCAGTCCTGGCCCTGGCCTGGTGGAACTTTGCCAAATGATATCAGGGCCCTGCGGGATCTTATGTAATTCCGCAGGGCCTGTAAGGCAGAGATGTTCCACCAGGCTTTTGGTTGAGGGCAGCAACAGTTTCCTCATTGGCTGGCACTCTTCCCCCCCCCCTTCTGAATTCCCTTTCCCTCTGCCCAGAAAATTGGCCGGTAGTCCAATTGGGTTAAAAACATTATGGGACACCATCTTGGACTGTTTATTCTGAATTTAATTTTTTATTAAGTTGTACATTGAATTCTAATGTTTTGTAAATTTTGTGGCCTTATCCCCCTTTATACATCGCCCAGAGCTCAGTGTAAGCTGGGATAGGTTGATTAATAAATCTATATCATTATTATTATTATTTCCCCCTGGGAAGGCAGCATGGTATAGCCTGATCTTGTCAGATCTCGGAAGCTAATCAGGGTCAGTGCTGGGAAGGGAGACCACCAAGGAAGACTGTGCAGAGGAAAGCAATGCCAAACCAGCTCTTTTTCTTATTTGCCTTGAAAGCCCCTTTGCTGGGGTCGCCATGAGTTGGCTGTGACTTGGCACTTTACACACACATTATATTTCCTCCTGACCTTTCTTCCATTATGGCATTCAAGGGCCTATACAGGTTTCCTAAGAGGCCTGTTATCCGGGCACAAATCCGATCCACTTAAAGTTCAGCAAGGCCATTTTAGAATGTGCCCTCAGAACACATCTTGGTTCTAAATGCTTCTATAAAGAACTATATATATTATACCTGAGAAAAATATTGTTGATTTGTTTTCTGATGAATGCTCTTAATCCAAGGAATTTGCCATAAATTCGATGAAGAACAGTTTTTAAGAAGTCGCGCTCTCGTGGATCTTCACTATCAAAAAGCTCCAACAGCTATTAATAAAGTATTACTTATTATTTCAGTTCCTGATATAGCTCACACTTAGTGGAATAAAAACAAGTTCTGCCATGACTCCCCCCCCCCAATATTTTGCCACAAATAAATTACTTCACACACATGCAGACTGGGAACCTCTAAAAACCAACTTAAAAACATTAGATAAAAGAAACTGCTTCATGATGCATTCCCATTTGTAACACTATAACCTGCAATAAGTACATCAACAGGCATGACCCATAAGAAATTAGACTCCATGATAAATCCCATTATAATTAGATCTTACTCATAGTTAAACCACATTATTTCCGTGCAATTCAGGTATTACTAATTTACTCTGAAATGAGCCTAATGTTTCTAAACAAGCTAGAATACTCAAGGGGCAACTTAAGAAATCTGGACAATTCCCCCCACCCCAATACAGCACCATGATTCATGAATATTACCCTTAGCAAAAGCACAGAAACATGCTAAGAATATTTACCTGCTGTACAAATTTCTGGTCAATATGACGCTTTGCAATGCTAGGCTGGAAATCAGGACTCTCTAAAAATCTCAGGAAAAATTCATATACCAGCTATGAAAGAACAAAACAAGAATTTAGAAAATATACATTCACAGGCAATGAATCCATAAATTTCCAAGAGACAAAAAGTTGAACATAAGTCAGCTAGAAGAGAGACAGCAGGAGTATGTTTCAAATAAATTCGATACAGCAGTTATTAGCCTACCAAACCTCGCACTGCTCAGGCTGTTAAGAAATCACCTCTTTCCCTATGTCCTCCTGTGATGAAGTCAGATAACAAAGACTTATCTTAGGCTTGGTAGATGAAACGTTTTCTGTCTGATTATAATAGCATTACATCTATACTGAACTGAACAATAACTAGTTATCTTAAAACTGGTATTTGAAAACATGGCTAGAAGTGGAAGTCAAACTCGTGTTTAAAAGCTAAGTGTTGTTAGCACTAAGACCCTAGAAAATCCTAGCTAAAACACAAAAGAGTCAAACAAGAGAGGAATGTACCTGGGGCAGCAGCAAACACCCCCCAAAAAAACCCCACACCCACCAACAAAGCAAGGATGAAAACCAGAAGAGACATTTAGATTTGGCAACAAGATAATTGGTAATTTTATAGTAAGGCAGAGTGAAAGGCAGAGGGCAAAAGCCAGGAAGACAAGAGAAGTGTTAGAAACATCAAAACAGCAAGTTCCAAGAGCTTGGGAGTAAAAGACAGAATGGAAATCATATCGTAGTTAAGAGTGACAGAGAGAACACAAAAGCATAAACCAACACATGTAAGATACTTAAGAAAGGAATATACTGCACTTCCAGAATTGCCAGGATAGCACACTACCCACAAAAATGTTCACTCACTGTAGCATAATTTCCCCCCAAAAAAATTAAGTTTATTTAAAATATTTTATAACACATTGTTGGGGATGGAGAAGATAAAGTTACACAAAACATTCTACAATAACATCTAACGGTTCTTGTCTTATACAATTATTTATACTTACAGAACAAATTACAACTTTTCGTAAAGTCAGATTTATGCAACTAGAAAGAATAGAATTGTTCATAGAAAAATAACTATATGTTTAGGAACCATATATCAAAAGTTGATTTTTTGCTTTTGAGATTGTTTCCCAGTTGAATTTGTCAATTGTAATCTTGTCTAATACTGGATTCCACTTATCCAGAGGATCATAAAAGTCACATTCATTTTTATGTTCAGTATTGTAAATAGAATATTTTTCTAAAAGAAAAAAATCCCAAACTTTATGGATCCATTGTGCAATGGTAGGTGTTTGTTTGTCTTTCCATTTCTGTGCGATAACCATTTTGGCTGCAGTAAGTAAAACATATGATACATTTTTTTCCCTCGAAGTGTGGGTGTCAAATGGCCATAAGTTTAACAGAATTATTCCTGGCTCTAGCGGTATATTAAATCCTGTAAGACTTTTAATATTTTCTAAAATTAGTTTCCAAAATTGCTGTATTTGGGGGCATTTCCACCATATATGGAAATAGTCCGCTTTTTGTCCACACTTTTTCCAACATAGTGGGGAAGTGTGTTTATATATATGGGTAAGTCTTGCCGGGGTTAAGTACCAGCGCATTAAAGTTTTGGCTGATGCTTCTTGTATATATGTTGACTTAGAGATTTTCGTTTGTATTTTCCATATTTCTTTCCATTGGTCTTGCGTGAGATTTTGCTGAAGATCCTTGGGCCAAGCAAGTTGATATTTATGCAACTTAGGAGAGTTGGTGTTAAGTAAGTATTGGTAAATTTTTGCGATTATTCCTTTTTTATATATACGGTTTAAGTAAAAGGTTTTCAAAATCTGTGGTAGGTTTTGTAATATTATGATGAAATTTAGTATTCATAATCAAGTGTTGTACTTGCAGATATTCGAACCATTTAAATGTTGTTTTGTGCTTTTTTTCTAGATCTAGTTTGGAAGGGATTTCATTGTTCTGGAGGACGTCAATGATTCTTGTTATATTGGACTTTTTCCAATTGAGGTAAGTATTGTTGTTTTTTGCTGGTAAAAACCATTTTTGGCCCGTAAATGTGCATAATTTAGAGTATATTGCCGAAAGATTATTTTTATATTGATACCAAATCTTAATTAGGGTTTTTAGATAGGGATTAGCTATTTCTCTTAATGTTTCCTTACTACTGTGTTTCCAGAGTAATACAAGTATTATGTGGGGCTGGTTGTTCTATATCTTTCCAATCCGGGGTGTTGTCATTATGATATAGGCGTATTAGTGATGCTAGATTTGTGGCCACGTAATAATATTGCAAGTCTGGTATTGCCAGGCCTCCGTTTTTCCCAGTTTGAGTAGTGTTTAATTCGTGAGATTTTAAATTTCCATAGGAATGTATTTATTTCCATTTGCCATTTCCTTAAGAGTTGTTTATCAATATACACTGGTAATGTTCGAAAGAGGTATAAATATTTAGGTAAAATATAAGACCTAAGAATACTAATTCTGTCAAACCATGAAAAAAAATTACTATTCCATTGTAAAATTTGGGATTGTATTTTTTTATGGAGTGTGTAAAAGTTGTCTTTAATAATACTGTTTATATTTAATGGAATTTTTATCCCTAAATATGGCAACGTGTTTTCTGTCCATTCATATTGGTAGGTGTTTTTTAAAGATTTTGTGACCTGGTCTGAAAGTAGTATAGGATATATTACGGATTTTGTTTGATTAATTTTTAAACCTGATATCTTCCCAAATTTTGTTAGTTCTTGTTGTATTGATTTTAGTTATTCTATTGGATTGGATACATATATTATCATGTCATCCGCAAAAATGCTTGTTTTATATTCTTTATCGTTAACCTTAATACCCGATATTAATGTATTGGATCTTAGCGTGCATGCAAGGGGTTCCATAGCCAAAATAAAAAGTAAGGGTGACAGAGGGCAGCCCTGGCGTGTTCCTCTATTTAGAATGAGGTTTTGTGATGTTGTTCCATTAATTAATAAGTTTGCCTTTGGTGCAGTGTATATTGCTTGAATGTATGTTCTTATGATTGGTCCAAACTGTAAATGTTGTAATAATTGATCTAAATATTTAATTTCCAGCGAATCAAATGCTTTCTCGATGTCTAATGAAAGCAATAGGGATTGTTTGGAGTAGTTGGACCTAGCTGTGTGTATAATGTTGAGTGTTTTGCGGACGTTATCAGTTATATCTCTAGAGGGTATAAAGCCTGTTTGGTCCTGATGTATATATTCTGCAATTATATTTTTAAGCCTAGTCGCTATGATAGTCGTAAATATTTTGTAATCACTATTGAGAAGTGATATAGGTCTATAAGCTTTGGGATCAGTGGTGTCTTTTCCCTTTTTTGGAAGCAGGATTACAGTAGCTGAGCTCCAAGTTGCAGGCATTTTGTTTGTTTTTAATATTTCATTACAAGCTTTTTGCAATGGTTTATTCAGTAACAATTGGAAGGCCTTATAATATTCGGCAGTAAAGCCATCAGGGCCTGGTGTCTTATTGTTCTTTAAAAGTTTGATTGCTTGATCTATTTCTTTTAAAGAAATTTTTGTTTCCAATTGATCAAAGTGTTCTTTACTAAGTTTGGGCATTTGGCAATTATGAGCTAAATAAGAAATAATATTTTCCTCCTGTGGATTAGTTGAGGTATATAGTTTGGTGTAGAAGTTTTCCATTATTTGGACTATATCTGGTAAAGAGGTTTTAATAGTTCCATCAGTATTTTTAAGAGCTGAGATATGTCTTTCCGTCTGTCTTTGTTTAATTTTCCACGATATATATTTTAGCCTTTTCGGTGTTTTTGACGTTGTGGCTTGCCTTACATTAAAATTGTGTTTTTGTATTAAAGTTGAGTCTAATATTTTGAGCTGTTTTCTAACATTAAGTAATCGTTGATAGATTTTTTCACTACAAGTTTTTTAATGTAATTCTTCCAATTTTTCAATAGATTGCCTAAGTTCTTGACGATGTTTCCTCTTTTCTTTTTTACAGAGGGCTGTTAAGGCAATGCATTTGCCTCTTACTACTGCCTTAAGTGTGTCCCAGAGGAGTTGTGCTGAATATTCTGCTTCCTTGTGATTTTGGAGAAAGGAAAGGATTTCATTATTTAGTTGATTTTTTAATTGCTTGTCAAATAATAAAATTTTATTAAATTTCCAATGAAAGTTGCTTCGTTCTCTTTTGTTTGCATTTAAGGTTAGTTCGACTGGAGAGTGGTCTGACCATTTAGATATACCTATTTTTGAAGAGGATGCTTGGTTTAATAGGTCTCTAGATATAAATAAATAGTCTAATCTTGTATAAGTGTTATGTTGAATTGAAAAGAAAGTAAAATCCCTATCCGTTTTATGATGTAGTCGCCATATGTCAAATAATTCGTTGTTTTTCATTATTCTTTCCATTTGGGTTATAGTGTTTGTAGATTCCTTGCTCGAGGATGTTTTGGCTTTTTGTTTACCTGTTTTTTTGTCTAATGTGTTATTCATAAGAGAATTAAAGTAGCCTCCTAATATAAGTGACCCCTTTTTAAATTTTTGAAGTTTGCCTATGGTATCCACCAAAAAGGTGTTTTGATGGACATTAGGGCATATAAGGTTGCAAGGGTCATACATTCATTATTTAAAAGTCCCTTAAGAAATAAATATCTTCCATTGCCGTCAGTTTCCATATCTGTAATTTGGAAGTTTACATTTTTGGCTATTAAAATTGCCACACCTCTGGATTTAGAGGTACCCTGGGCTAGCTTTTGTATAGGGAACCAAGCCGATGGTAATGCATAGTTTTTATTTTTTTATATATGTTTCTTGTAAGAAAACTATACTTACTTGTTGTTTATGGAGATCCCTAGCTATACGTTTAGCTTTAATAATGTTATTTATTCCTCTACAGTTAAGTGTTACCATTTTTAATTCAGTCATTGTTATTATGCAAGAAACTATTTGTCATATAATAAATATTTCCTTGGATAACATAGTTTTCACAAAAGTTAAACAATTTTATTAATAATTCAAAGCATTTTTCAAGACCATTGTCTTTAAAAAAAAATCGGTATCTCCTACTAAACTTGTAGTTATTAGGTTAGTACAACTCACATAGATAAAGCTTGCTAAAATATAAAACAAATATAAACCAAACCATTTTTGGTAATTTTTATAAATCCATGTGTTAATATTTGACACATGTGCTCTCGTTTTTTCCAAGAAACCAATATCGGTTGTACCAAACATTAAACATTTAAACTGTCTTCGAACCATGAAAACATCCCCCTCCCCCCTCCTCCCATTTTAATACCATCTAAGAAGAAAAAAATAACCTGTTTCAACACTCCCCTCCCTTTCCCTTTGCTGAACCTTCGGGTGAGAGTAGTACTCACACAGAGCCTTATGGGATGTGCTCTGCCGAAAGGTTTAACTGCTTCACAACAAAAAGTAAAATACAAATGAATAGTGTCATCATAGGGGTTTCCTAGCCACCTCCCATGCTGTCCCCCTCCCTCCTCTATAGTTATGTATATTTAACTATTAATAAAGCCTTCCACTATAATCGGGACAGAAAAGTTAGCTCCATTTAACAGAAGAAAAGACATGTTGCAAAATACTTATAAGATCACACGGCGTCGAGTTGGAATGCGGCTCCATTTATGAGGTGAGCCTTGTTCTTTCCGCTTGCGTTTCTTTTGTAAGTCCTCAGTGTCCATGTTTTCCGGTAGTTGCAACCCCAGATCTTCTAGCAAAGCCAAGCCGGATTCATAATCTTCTGCTTGGAACGTGGATCCTTTGATCCGGACTTGAAGGTATCCAGTAACAGTCCATTTATATTTTATATGAGCTTCCTGAAGGCGTTTCGTTATAGGTTTGAGGTCCCTTCTTAGTTGCAAGGCTTCCTGTGGTATATCTGGAAACACGGAGATCTCTTCTGTGTTATATTTAAAAGGACCCTTGTTTCTGGCTTCTTGCAAGATTAGTTGTTTTATTGGCAGGTCTAAGAACTCAGCAGCAATGTCTCTGGGCCCTTTTCTTTTGTCGTTGTTCTTTGGACCTAGTCTATACGCCCTGATAAGCATCGGTGCTACACCATCTTCAAAGTGAATGGTATTAGCAAGCCAGGTGGAGAGAAATGACGTCAGTTGTTCGTTCCCCTCAGCAAGTTCTGGGATTCCTCGAAATTTCAAAAATTGTTCCCTGGAGCGATGCTCAAGTATTAAAATACGCTCTCTCGACCAATCTTGATGTTTTTGTAGTTTTTGAATATCATTTTGGTTTGTAATGGCGGTCTCAAGGGCTGTATCTACAAGTTGAACAGCGTTTTGTATAGAGGCTTTTACCGTTTCCAATTGCTCTGCCATTGGTTTTAGTATTTCGTGGAGATTTTCAAGGATTTCTGTTTTGAATTGCGTTAGAGTTTCTTTTAAGTCTTCCTTCGTTATTGTTTGTGTTGCTGTGGTGTTTTTCGCATCTCCGGTCGCCATTTTGTTTCCGTTTGTTTTCGCTTGTCCGTTTTTTTCGTTCGTGTTTGGAGCGTTAAAGAGGTTCTTTAGTTTATTTATTTGTTGGTCTTCTGATTTCAGCCTTTTCTCGTCGCTCTTTCCCATATTTTTTTCGCGGTTTAGTTAAGTGGAGGCTTTGTTTTTAAGGAGGTCAGGGGATCGCTCTGGAGAGAAGCTAGAATGCGTCCGCCATTTGCAGCCGACGCTCCGCCCCTTGACACTGTAGCATAATTTGAAAAAACAAGAAATAATATACCTGTATATGGGGCCAGGAGGCTTCTAATGTTGGCTCATCTTCTTCTGGATCAAAATCTGGATTTTCACTTGGTGGAAGTGTTCTGAAGATATTAGAACAGATCTGGAAGAAAAGAGTTACCTCATTAAAAACAGAATTCAATTTAGTTTTACATAAAATAGACAAAGTAGGTCTTATAACTGCTTAGTTCTTTATTCCACAACTGAAGTGTATACTTCTGCACATGAACCTCCCTTCTACAATGTCAAACCGTTGGTCTACAGCGAGTAGAAAGGTGCAATTCTGCTTAGGACTGCACTGCTAGCTCAGTATGGTCTCCTGAGACAGGCATCAGCCCTTTTCAGTCTCTCAACTGGGGTGCCACAGACTGAGCTGAAATGCTATGCATACAAAGCATGCACTTAACCACTGTCCTATGAGCACTCAAAAAGATAGGCTAGAGTGGTCCCAAAATTATATTTTCCTGAAGGTCTTTAAAGTACCAAAAAAAGTTAAGTCTCTTAAAAACAAGACATGCTTCTGCAGTATCAGAGAAACTCAACATACAAATCTACCCTGTACAGGATCAGTTCACTGCTACACCTAGTTCAGTACTGTCAGATAAGCTTCAGTATTTGAGATCTCAGGCAGGGGTCTTTAACAGTGCTACTTGAGAATTATAATTTAAAGAATTCTGGCTCCACTTCAGTTTATGGGCCTTGTCAGAGTGAGAAAAAGGAAGACTAAACAAAAACAAAACTGTGAACTTTATTCAAGCTTTATTTGTGAATTCTTGGGTAGTGCAGCCATTTGCTAAAGAATATTCCAAGTTACAATTTATCTTTGTAACCATCAAAGCTGTGATACCATTCTTCTGGATAAAGCCCTCAAACTGTAGCAATTTTTTAAAAGACATGTTTGGCTGAGAGTCAACAGCCCACAAAAACAGGATGAGCTCAATAACTGCCATAAAAATGCTATTAAAGTATCCCTCAAACCCCAGTGCAAGATCTTTTCCAAAACATAAGTGCCACTCAGATTTTGTAGAAGCGATCTTGGAGACACTAAGATCCAAGCACACTAGTGAGAGGCAGAATCCTTTGTTATTACTGTATTCTGCCCTCATTTCCTTCCAGGAAGAGCTTAACTGAGAGGTTTCAGAGCTTAGAAATCCTTCCTCCCATGAGTGATTGCTTCATTGCTCAGGTGTATTGGAAAGGCAACCACCATATCTTACAGAAATCCTTATTTCTACTGTTCCATATCTTCCAGAGCTGTGCCTCATTGTAAGAGGCTCTAGAATTGTCCCAAAGTGAAGACACAGAGAAAAATTAGGTGAATGCACATGTGTAAAGATATAAGCCTTACAGAGAAGAAATACAGGTGAGCAGTGATCACAACAAAAAAGTAAGATACATGGTCAAATAGTACAAATCATATTCTGTTCCAAAGTGGGAAGGGATCCAGACTATCAGATTACTCTCTTGACTTAAGAACAGCATTCACATGTGTGATACACATACACCCTTCCTTATCTGTAAAACATTTAGTAAACAAGAATTCTCATATTGCCTGCTTCACATTTTCTTCTAACAATATGCTGACAGAAGAGGAAACTTCGCAGTTTCTTTACCAAGACCCTAAACAAAGTGGCTCAAGTAAGAGAGAGAGATCCAACGACTGATAGACAACTTAAAACTGATAAATCACCAGGCCCAAATGGCATACATCCAAGAGTTCTGAAAGAACTCAAATGTGAACTTGTGGATCTCCTGACAAAAATATGTAATCTTTCATTAAAATCTGCTTCCATTCCTGAGGACTGGAAGGTAGCTAATGTCACTCCTATCTTTAAAAAGGGTTCCAGAGGAGATCCGGGAAATTACAGGCCAGTCAGTCTGACATCGATACCAGGTAAGTTGGTGGAAACTGTTATTAAGGAAAGAAATAGTAGGCACATTGATGAACAAAAACTATTGAGGCAGACTCAGCATGGGTTCTGCAAGGGAAGATCTTGTCTCACTAACCTGTTAGTGTTTTTTGAGGGAGTGAACAAAGACGTGGACAAGGGGGACCCAATAGATGTTGTTTACCTTGACTTCCAGAAAGCTTTTGATAAAGTTCCTCATCAAAGGCTCCTAAGTAAGCTCAATGGTCATGGGATAAAAGGACAAGCTCTCTTGTGGATAAAAAACTAACTAATAGGAAACAGAGAGTGAGTATAAATGGAAAATTTTCTCAGAGGAGGGTGGTAAGCAGTGGGGTACCGCAGGGATCAGTACTCGGTCCGATGCTTTTTAACTTGTTTATTAATGATTTGGAGTTGGGAGTAAGCAGTGAAGTGGCTAAATTTGCAGATGACACAAAGCTCTTCAGGGTGGTGAGAACCAGGAGGATTGTGAGGCACTCCAAAGGGATCTGTCAAGGATGGGCAAGTGGGTGTCAACGTGGCAAATGGGGTTCAATGTGGCTAAGTGCAAAGTGATGCACATTGGAGCCAAAAATCCCAAATATAAATACACATTGATGGGGTCTGAACTGGCAGAGACTGACCAAGAGAGAGATCTTGGAGTTGTAGTAGATAACTCACTGAAAATGTCTAGACAGTGTGCAACTGCAATCAAAAAGGCCAACACTATGCTGGGGATTATTAGGAAGGGAATTGAAAACAAATCAGCCAGTATCATATTGCCCCTGTATAAATCAATGGTGTGACCTCATTTGGAGTACTGTGTACAGTTCTGGTCACCACACCACAAAAAGGATATTATAGCTTTGGGAAAAGTGCAGAAAAGGGCAACTAGAATGATAAACAGGTTGGAACACTTTCTCTACAAAGATAGGTTAAAGCACTTGGAGCTCTTTAGTTTGGAAAAACAATGGCTGAGGGGTGACATGATCGAGGTTTATAAGATTATGCATGGGATAGAGCAGGTAGAGAAAGAAGTACTTTTCTCCCTTTCTCACAATACAAGAACTCATGGACACTCAATGAAATTGCTGAGCAGTTGGGTTAGAAGAGATAAAAGGAAGTACTTCTTCACCCAAAGAGTGATTAACACATGGAATTCACTGCCACAGGAGGTGGCGGCAGCTACAAGCATGGATGGCTTCAAGAGGGAATTAGATAAGCATATGGAGCAGACGTCCATCAGTGGCTATTAGCCACAAAATATAGATAGGAACTCTCAGGCTGGGGCAAGTGATGCTCTGTATTCTTGGTGCTGGGGGGGGGGCAACAGTGGGAGGGCTTCTAGTGTCCTGGCCTCACTGCTGGACCTCCTGATGGCACCTGGTATTTTGGCCACTGTGTGACAGAGTGTTGGACTGGATGGGCCATTGGCCTGATCCAACATTGGCTTCTCTTATGCTCTTATGTTCTTATGTAACTGGGACTAATGAGCTGGAGCCTATCATTCTATTCCATCAGTACATGAACCTTTCCACTGACACTAGACACCTGTGCCTCAGATCTTTACCCCAGAGAAATGCAAAGACAAAATGGCAGGGCCTAACCCACTGTTATGATAGGTTAAATGAACTCTCAGATTTCAAGAATTGCCACTGACAGACAGTTTGGCCACATCTTTGTTAAATACAAGGCCACGGTTGCCAACAGAGGGGGATTGGGCGGACAAAATTGGCGATTGGGGGGGGGGGTCTGCTGGAGAGCCCTTGAAGCCAGCGTTGCATCTGGCCAAACATCTTTCCATTCATTTTTAATGCAGTTCTGGCTGCACCCACTAGGGGTACAGGGAAGCTTGAGTACAGTAAAAGGCACTCTATTATTGGTTATTCTTGCCTTTCTCCAAGACTGAAGCAACTTACCTAACAGATCATGCTAACATGATCATCAACCAAGCCAGCATTGGTGCAAGACAAGATAGCACACTGATGGCTGCTACAATAATTGGCAGCTTGGAGCCTGCTAACAGCCTAGCCTTTCTCTCACCCAAATCAGCCTGATCTTGCAAAGTGGTAGTTAGGGTGTTGCAGCAAGATCAAACAACCTCTCTCTTTTACTTTATGTCTCTCCCTCTTTTCCACACTTTTCTCATTCATTTCTGTCTCCCTCCACCTATTTTTTCCATGTCCTCCCCTTTACTTTCACTTCTTGGTCTCAAGACTTTCTCATCCCTGTCCTGCTTGGTGACAGAATGTACTTAAGAGTAGTATAGTAGCAAACCTTTGTTAATATTATGAACAGAAGAGGGGAGTTAATATTTGCCCGTGATCTAACAAAGTCGCAAAAGGATGCCCCCACCCCACCCTTTACATGCACAGTAATGGAACATAAATCTGTATCAGTGGTTATATATGTGGAACAGAGGTTACAAGTACTGGGTTAGCAGAAAAAAGCAAGAGTCCAGTAGCATTTTAAAGACTAGCAAAATCTGTGGCAGGATATGAGCATTCATGAGTCACTGCTCCCTTCTTTAGAAAGTAAGTAAAGGTAAAGGTTCCCTTGCTCGAAAGCCAGTCGCATTCGACTCTAGGGTTGCGGTGCTCATCTCCGTTTCAAAGCCAAAGAGCCAGCGCTGTCCGAAGACGTTTCCGTGGTCATGTGGCCAGCATGACTAGACACCAAGGCGCACGGAACGCTGTTACCTTCCCACCGAAGTGGTACCTATTTATCTACTTGCAATTTCTTGCTTTCGAACGGCTAGGTTGGCAGGAGCTGGAACTAGAGATGGGAGCTCACTCCGTCATGCGGCACCCGGGTCTTGAACTGCTGAACTACTGACCTTCCACAGCCTGCAGTTCAGCGTCTTAACCACTTGAGCCACCGCAGCTCTCTTTAGAAAGTACTGGGTTGTTAATCATTACTATGCTGCTGGAAGATCTAACAGCCCTTTGCAAATCTACTTTGCTATATGACAATCTTTTAAATCTTTTTAGTATCATTAAGATTAGATTTACAATAAATACCATACCCAATCTTTCTCTCCAATGGGCACCCAAAGCTACATTGTTCTCCTTTCCTCCATTTTATCCTCACAGCATCCTTGTGAGGTAGGTCTGGCTGAGTGTGTCACCCAGCAACCTTCCATGGTGAGTTGGGGGATCTGAGTATTAGAGACACAAGACAGGTTGCTTAGAAGTTCTCATTACATGTTGTCCGTGATGAAAATAGCCTGGTTCAGGGTGTTTCGGTTACCTTCATTTTTTGGCACTGTAACTTTCATTGTCGTTCTGGGGCTGGTGGCCAGTTTTCAAACATGTTACATTATTTTCTGAGTTATGCCTGCCATAGAAGCCCTTAGCTTCAGTCGCAAATATCATGGTGTTGTGGTGGTTTGTCTCAACGTGGTCAAGATTTTCCTATGCCTTTCCATTTTGGCCCTGGAACTCCCACAATCATCCTGCAGCTGGTGGCCAATTTTGTGTCTCCTAGCTTTATTCTTTGACAAGTTATGCCTGCCAGTGTGGTGTACTGGTTAAAGTGTTGGACTAGGATCTGGGAAACCAGGTTCAAATCCCCACTCTGTCATGGAAGCTTGCTGGGTGAACTTGGGCCAGTCACATACTTAGTTTAACCTACTTCACAGGGTTGTTATGAAGATAAAATGGAGAAGAGGAGAATGATGTAAGCTGCTTAAGGTCCCTTTTGTGGAGAAAGACAGAACATAAATAAAGTAAATAAACAAACGTGGACAGACTGGCTAATTCTTTTATTATTGTAGATACATTCTAACAGCAAGCCAAATGATTTGTTATGATCTTTGGTTTGGATCAGGGTCATATGAGGGGGGGGGGAGCTCAGATGGAAACTTTGTTTGGGGGCTCTTGGCAGCCCTGCACAAGGCAAAGAACAGGACAAATATGGTTCAAACAAGTAGATGCATTTACAATCAAGGAGTCAAAGTATATGATCTGCACAATATTCTCACCCATTCATTTCAGTGTTAAAACATTCCCGGGCTTCCTTTTACTCCATTCTGAAGTTGTTTGAAAAACCATATTTAGGGAAAAGAACTACAGTGGAACTATAGTTTTGGAAGAACAACTGTCCCTAGAAGAGAACATTCTTGTCCTTTTCTTTTATCAGTGGGTATTACAGGAGAGCAAGAATTATTTGCATTGCCCATACCCCTAGGACATGGGTAATTCACATCTCACTAGTACAAGTTTGGTACTAACTCAAATTATTATTATTTTTAATTATTCTTACAGGCCTTTATATAATATTGATTCCACATATATTTACTTGTTGCTAACCCAGTACTTTTAAGCAACAGCTGTCCTATTAGTGACAAATATAATTTTGAAGAACTACCTATTCTAAACCAGCATCACACCATTTACAAAAACAAAACAAAAACTAACTGTTGTTGATGGATTGTTATTCCATATTGTTTTGTCTGACCTAAGTTAGACTATCATTTTCAACATGGCCAAATATTTAAATACTTAAATCCAGAGACTGGAGCTAAGGACAGACAAGACAGATCTTTCTATAAATACAAAAAGCCATAGATTTGCAGAAAAATCTGAAATCTAAAATAATATATATGGGCCCCGTTCACACGAGGCGATTTGGCCCGGGAACGGGCCAGTTTGGAGGCGGATCAAAGCAGCGCGATCACACCACCACATCTGGGAAGCGTTCTGCTTCCGCCTCCAAACTGGCCCAAACCCGGGAAGAACCGCCGCAAAATGAACCACCTACCTCGGTGGTTCGAGTGGACGCGGCGCTTCTTCCCGGGCGTCTGATCGCCGGCGCTCCCTTGCGCCGGCTCAACCCCGGGCCGGAGCCGAACTGCGCATGCTCCGACATGCGCAGATCGGCCGGCTCCCGGTTAGAGCCGTCTTTTCTCTCCGGCGTTTGATCGCGCCGGGGAGAAAAGGCGGCTCGGCCGGGGGATCCGGGGGATCCCGCCGAGCCGTATCAACGTTGGCGCGGCTTTTAAAAGCCGCGCTTTAAAGGGCTTTTCCCCTGCCGTGTGGCAGGGGCCATGGATTTTCTTTAAAAAACCCAAATATTAGAAACAGTACCTTTAGCTTTAAGAAATACCCATTCAGTGGCCACTGTGGGGGTTGGTAAGCAGCCACAACAGTAGGCTTTGGCTTCTGTCAGTAAAAAGTAGGAGGAAGGGCAGGGCCCTTTCTTGATTGTTTTGGCCTTCAAAGGTGGATGCATTGGGACCAGGCCCACCAGTAACCAGCAGGTGACCTGCTACCACCCAACTTTCATGATTCATCCAGGCCCAGCAGTTCACTACTGTTCAACAGCAACCACCTCATAATAGCCAGTGCAGTGTAGTAGTTACAGTTTCAGACCAGGATCTCAGAGACCCAGGTTTGAATCCGCACTCTTCCTTGAAAGCTCACCAGATGACCATGGGCCAGTCATACACTGCCAGCCTAACCTACCTCACAGGGTTGTTGTAAGGATAAAATGGAGAAGAAATGCGAAAAATAAATAGATAAGAGGAGAATGATGGAAGCTCCTTTGGACTCCCATTGTGGAGAAAAGCAAGATATAAATGAAGCAAATAAATAATCGATACAGTGGGAACTGGAGGGGCAGATAAAACGTAGGTTGGTTAGTGGGTGGGAAGGAGAAAAGGAAGCAAGGAAAGGCGAGGATATAGGGGCTACCAGGAGGGAAATAGGGAACAGTGGGGAAGGGATACAGGGAAAAGTAAAGTGCTTTCCACAAATCCTTTCAAGTTTCCCACTGTACAACTAGGCCAGGCATTTCCCAGGGAGAAACTGCCAGGGGGAAAAGAAGAAGGGAAAGCTAAAGAGGGGGAGGGGGGGGACACACACAGATAAAGGTAATTTGCTCGTGTGTGGGAGGGATGTTAGGCTGTCCGTGACTGCTGCAGGATGCGGAAGCAAATAGCCTTCTCTCCTGTCCTTGCTCACAAATGATACTATAATGAAACAGGGGGAAGCTTGGCTTCACAGAATACTTGACAGCAATTAGTAACAAGCAGTTATTTTACTGGTGTGCCAACCCTAGTTTAAACAGTGAAATATGTAGTATGATGGAAGACCTGACAAATATAAATTTAATCCCGCCCCCCATAAACAACTTCTGTGTTGCCGCATTGCCTGTTACTAGTTACTTAGAGGTGTGTATCTTAGGGGAACCTTGAGATGCTATATATTCAGTCTATTGTCTTGTGGGTATTATTCCTGCCCAAAGTGTTCCTCAATTAAATTAAGGTGATTTTTAAGGCAAAAGGCTCAACCGTGTGTTCTAATAACTAAAACAGATAGGATAAAGAATATCTCCTATGTATGTTTGAGAAGTCAAAAGTCCCTCTCCAAACTCCCCCTTTTTAGTGTTACTAATTCTTACTATCATATCTTACCATTACCCTTCACAACATTTATAAAAGGCCTTAAGGCAAAAAGACTGAGACTTAGTAAAACACAACATCATAACTTTGCAAACCGCTTTTGAATTGCTGGCTGAGACCCATTAAACCTTGAAACCTATCAGAGGGCTGTATTTTAAACTAAAACAAAAACATTCAGTCAAAATTGAAGATTGTACTTGTGTTTGAAGGGGGGGGGTAAGCCAAGGGAAGAACTCAGTTATTCGGGGAGAAAAAAATACCCTAATGATCTCCCACTGTACTGCATACATGCAACAAGCATGTTTCTTAAAGAGCTTGCCTCAGTCAACAGCTACTCATCTGAGGGCAACAGTACACTACTACTACTAATAAAATCAAAACTCACTGACAACTGGAAGGAAAAGCACTTGCATGGGCAATACTTGAAAGACATTGAGAACAAAGTTGATAGTGAAAATACTTGGAAGTGGGTCCAAAATGGGCACTTGAAAAACTCATTCTAGCTGCACAAGAGCAGGCACTCAAAACGAGTAGTATGAAAGCAAAGATTCAGAAAATCGGTGATGGTAGCAAATGTTGAATTTGCAAGGCAAAGGATGAAACAGTCCTCCACATGGTCAGTGCCTGCAGTAAAACTGCTCAGACTGACTAGAAAAAACATCATGACAGAGTTGCAGCTCTGTTGCACTGGAATCTTTCCAAGAAGTATGGCTTACTATCAAGCCAGAAATTCATGGGAGGACCAACTAGACATCATGGAGAATGATGAAACAAAGATTCTTTGGCACTTCTGATTACAAACAGATAAATACTTGGAGCATAACACCCCAATATCACAATTGTAGACAAAATCAGAAAAAGGGTTTGGACCAATTCAGCATGATTCTTTGGTTGAAAGTGTACCAACCCCATTTCGAAATCTTTATTAGACTGAAGCAGAAAGAAAATAAAACTTCAGTCGGAGCTGAAAACACACTAGAATTAAAAAAATACAGCTACATGTGGCTATATCTTTTTATTTTTGAATGATTCCATAACTGCACAGCAGATGGTATGGCTTGAACCCAAAAGATCTTTGTAACTTCCCCCTAGCATCTTTGATGGTTGTATGTCACATCCGTATTTCCAATTAAGTATCGCTTTCTACACAGTTTTGAAGTCCAAGTACTAGCAAGTAATCCTGCTGTATGCTAATGGTAGTGTAAATTTTAAAATTAGAAGTCCTTAATTTATTGTTAAAACAGCAACATAATGAAGTATTTGGGTCTTGATTTTCTAACCTGTTAAAGGGCTCATTTTGCTAGCATTTTAACAGATGACAGAACTTTTACTGTGAACCACACTATATTTAACCTTGTGTACATTGGAAATCAGGGACGTCAACTAATCCAGAAACCTATACAATTTATTTAACCTAGAAATAAAACTAGTGTAATAATGAAGTCAGAGAGCAGATGAAAATGCAACTAGGCAAGCTGATTTGGTTGCCAATTGTTTCTAGAATAGTCAATCAACTGAATTCCAAATATCTATATGCAAGGGAAGCATTTATTATTGTTGTTGAAATGCCACCAAATCAGGTTTTCTTTGGAAGCAATTAAAAGTTCTCTTCCTAATTCAGCGGTTCAATTTACATGTCTTTCTGAGGTATTGTGAAAAGGCAATATGAGCTGCAGAATATCCTGGAAATGTTTCTGCCGTATCTATTCTGCTAATTTTCATAAGTACTGAAATGTGAAATAGTGTTTGGAAGCAAGACATCTGTAGTTTTATGATTTGAATTATTGTGTTACTTGGTGATCAAAGATTTTTCCCAGGTCTCTTAGCTAATATCACCTATCACTGTTCAGATCTTCCCTGCCCCCATGAAGAACATTTTAATTGTCTGAACACTTTACCCTTGTGATATCTTGTAGCTGTCATCAGCTGTAATACTTGCGCATCTGTTTTCCAGGACTGTAGCCATGTCTGACTTCTGCGCATATCCAGGTCACAGCTACTAAAGTCAAAAAAACTACTGAAAATTTCTCTGAACTATGGATGCAACCTCACAGCCATTAAAGACACCATTTACAAACTTCAGCAGTTGTCCATTAGCAGCACATACTGCCTACTGAACTAGGGTTTAGTCCTTTAACAATATGCTTCAGTTTCCTCCACAAAAATGTAGACAATGGCCAGGAAGAAATCAAGCAAGAACCGCTGTATTCTAGATCAACAAACCTTTTGGGAGGTAAGCTATGAGGCTCAGCAGCTGGTCTATCCATTTTTACACTGCCTTTCTTATAAGTGCACATGGTTTCCCCCATACACATGTCCCAATTTTATTTTCAGAACAACATTGTGAGGTAGGCTGGGCTGACACATGGTGACTGTGGTCACTTAATGAAGTTCACAGCATAATGTCATTTTGTCCCCAGGTTCCTTAGTCCAACATTAGTCCACCATGACTCAGCTAGAAATGGGTATTTAAGATGAACATAGACATAAGCTGAGTTTTGGCCATTTGAATATAACTCAGTTTCATTTAGAACTCTGCAAATATTTGGGCAATAAAGAAAAATGAAACAGAGCATTTGAAACGTAACTGATACCAGGAGACAAAGTGTCTTAGTGTTTAATGTAACTTAAAGTTTGCCAATCTTTCCTGAAGAACTCAATTCTTAGTAGCCACACCCACAGGAATTACAGGACAACTTGTGCTCAAGAACAGATATGCCAACAGCATTAAGATCTAGGCCCATTCTGCATCTAGCATTTGCTCCGCTGTTTTACCAAACTCTTGTCTGAACAGAAATTCCCCTCTACATTGCAAGCCACTTTCACTTTCTTTGATTGTTGGATTTTATGGTAGCCTCCACACTCCATGCAGGTTTCACTTCCTTTGATCTCTCGGTTTTATGGTACTGTCTGCATAGATTTATGGCTGTTTGATGGTCGTTGTGGTTTTGAGCTGCATATTTTTCTGTTCCAGTGTGGGTTTGGTAAAACAACAGCGCGAATGCTAGATGCAGAATGGGCCCTACTTATCCAACACATGAATATTCCTCCATGCAATAAATGACCACCATGTGGCAACACTAGGACATTCTACTGAGACCTGAGCCTAATCTTTTACCACAAAATTTCCAAAATACTTGCAAGTATGAACATATGTGCAAAGTTTTTTACAAGCCATAGAAGCTGAAACTGAAGCGCTGTGAAAGTAACTAACAGTAGACATATCACTCAGAAAATCACAGCTTGCACACAGACTTCCCTACAGCAGAATTCTGTACCAGCTTGCCACAGATTTCTCACTCTCAGTTATTCTGTTCCCTTAATTCCTCATTCCCTGGTTCCATATCTTTCTTATCTGTAGTTTTATCCTCCCAGTGTCCTCTTTCTACTGACACTTCCAGCCGTCTTGCTCTTTTTCTCCTCCATCCCAATGCTTCCCTTCTTCCTCCTCATTTCCACTTTGTTCTCTCTTCCCTATTGCTTCGGAGGAAAGGCACAATAAAAAATAAGGCAAAATGGTTGTATGCTCTCTCATCCTTGTTTTGCACTGCCTATTTTACACCTGGATCCAATGCAACGCCTAGAGGGCAAAGCAAACAAGGAACTGGGGGAGGGAGGTTGGAGACAATCCTTCCTAAGGTATGTACTTCTTCCCACAGAAATACTATAAAGCCAGAGACAGGCTTAAGTCCTAGAAAGATAAAGAGCTGAGGACTGCAAACAAATGAAGCAAAGCAACCCGCTGGGCACACTCATCTATGCCACAGCAACTGCAAGTTAAGCAGTGCAGCAGCGTGCTCCTTTTCTCTTCACCAACATGGAGGGAAATGACCTTTAGGGCAGCCCTACTTGCACACTGTCCTCCCTGCAGCAGGTTTCTACAGCGGGGATATTTCAGTTGTAACGCCATTCCTTCACTCAGCAGTGGAAAAGGGAAGAAAACTGTGCTCTTCTCTGCTTCCTATAGTCATCACACTCAATTTAAAAAAGCAAGTGGTGAACAAGCTACTGGGTTTCTGTGCCCGAGAGTATAACCATTTTGTTCTCTTGCAATTTAATGACAGCTAAGTTGAGAGTGCCAGCCAAGGTATTGTTCTAACACAGAAAGGTAATCTGGAACACAGACTCAGTTAAGCAAGCAATATTAAGTTTCATTTTAAAGGTATAAGAAGGAACACATCACTTCAATTAGTTACTTACCATTTTCACTATGTCACAATATGCTGATTCAATAATCACACCACGATTTGTTGAAACATATTCCACCAGTTCATTCAGTGTTGCTCTTTTAATTTCTTTGCTCCTCAAGTCCGAGACAGAGTCCATGAAATCAAACAATACACAACACTGCTGCAGCTTCTGACAAAAGAGGTCTTGCTGTTCATTTGAGGTGGCATCTGTAAGGGGGGGGGGCAATGATGACACCATTTTATCACTAGGATTCCAATTCTGCACGGTAATATACAGAAGTCAACATGTTTGCCACAAGCTCCAATAATGGAAATGAAATATAATACAAAGTGGGAAATATCAGATCTGATGCTCTATCACAGGGGTGTCAAACACAAGGCCCGGGGAACGGGACCAGCCCATCTAGGGCTCTTATGCGGCCCCTCAAGCAACTAGTACAAGGGAGGGAACAGGAGGCTGTTTGGGGGGGGAGTGTGTAGAGCCACTCTGATTGTGGCTTCAGTGGAACAACCTCGTCTGCAGCAGTCAAGCAGCACGGGAGCATCTGCCCAGGGCTACACTGCTCGCTCTCCAGTCCGCCCACATGGGTTTTCCTTTGCACCCCCCTCCCAGACCATGAGGCTTTGCAGTGAGGATACACCAATTTGGAGATTACCAGCCACTGTCCTTTATACAGTTTGTATTTCCAGTACTTCGCAGGGCTCTTTTTGTAGCAGGAACTCCTTTGCATATTAAGCGACACACCCCTAATGTAGCCAATCCTCCAAGAGTTTACAGTAGCCCCTGTAAGAAGAGCTCTGTAAGCTCTCGGAGGATTGGCTACATTAGGGGGTGTGGCCTAATATGCAAAGGAGTTCCTGCTACAAAAAGAGCCCTGGAACTTGGCATTACTTTTTATGCCACACATTGCCCAGCCCGACAAAGTGACATTTATTTCTTTTTTTAAAAATCATTTTTATTGCATATTGTTCAGGCATTACAGATTAAAATGTAGTGTAAATACAGTGTAAAAACAGTATACGACAGACATTGAAAAACAAGTTAAACAGGAAACTATAGAAAAGAGCAACTTCTTCTATGCTTAACTGACCTATAACGAGTAGTCATGAGCTGTAATGAGCTGCAGTATATTATAAACTGGTTAATCAAGTATTACTTATAGATAAAACCATTTTTGATATATTTGGTTTGAAGGGAGAAAACTTTGTGCCACCATATATTCTAATACTGGAGTCCTTCTTAAACCTCCTCAGGAAACAATCCATATACAAAAGAGCCAGTTTGGTGTAGTGGTTAAGTGCGTGGACTCTAATCTGGAAGAACCAGGTTTGATTCCCCACTCCTCCACTTGCACCTGGCTGGATGTCCTTGGGCAAGCCGTAGTTCTGATAAGAGCTATCCTTGAAAAAGAGCAGTTTCTGTCAAGAGCTCTCTCAGCCCCACCTACCTCACAGGGTGCCTGTTGTGGGGAGGGGAAGGAAAAGGAGTTTGTAAGCCGCTCTGAGACACCTTTGGGTAGTGAAGGGCGGGGGATAAATCCAATCTCTTCTTCTTCTCCTCCTCATCAGGAAAGCTCCTCCATTAGCATGTTCATAGCCTGGGGAACTCCTACAAGATAATGACTCAGCCCTACCCCACCTTCTGGAGTAGATATAAATTACCTGCCTACCATTTTTCTTCTCACCTTGACACAGAGTGTACTCCATCTTTCTATGTTATACCTCTGAGGATGCCAGTCACAGCTACTGGCGAAATGTCAGGTTCTACAATGCCAAGACCATGGCCACACAACCCGGAAAATCTACAGCAACTATATATATAGCCTTTATACTTCTATTCTCCCTTTAACATCACTGTACAAAATATCTGTTTCACTACACCAAATGAACTCAGTCATACTGGGGTTCTTTTGATGTGATGACTGTCAGACAGGTCAATGGCAGAACATATAGACATACAATTTCATATACACTCAGAAGAAGAGCATATCTTTTGCATGCAAAAGATCCCAGGTTTAATACCCCTCCTTTGAAAGATCTCAGGAAACATGTGCTAGAAAAGACCTTGAATATTAGCTCTGACCAAGCAGACAGTTCTGAACAAAAGTGAACACTGATCTGACTCTTTATAACATTACTAAGG
The DNA here is from genome assembly GCF_001447785.1 of Gekko japonicus. Classification (NCBI taxonomy): domain Eukaryota; kingdom Metazoa; phylum Chordata; class Lepidosauria; order Squamata; family Gekkonidae; genus Gekko; species Gekko japonicus. The sequence continues at coordinate 987,031 of NW_015177011.1, forward strand.
ACTGGCCTAGGTTCTTAGACAGGGAGAACAGAAAGTCAGTGTAAACTCTCCATGTGTTTAGGGAGCTCTCTTCTTCAAGAGAAATGTGGAATTAGCATTGTACTTTCCTCTAGGGAGCGGTGGCGCAGGCAGTAAATGCCTGCCGTAATAACAAAAAAGAACAGCCATGATGGCTGTTCGAGTCCCACCGTGGCCGGAGTGAGCTCCCGGCCCTAGTCCCAGCTCCTGCCCACCCAGCAGTTCGAAAGCAAAAATAACAGCAAGCGAGTAGATAAATGGGTACCTGCCCTAGGTAGCAGGGGGCACCCCCCCTCCGTTGTGAGGCTCGGTGGGGGCATCGGCGGTGGCAGAGTGAAGTGGCGAGCAGTGATGGCAAGGAGGCGCAACATCAGCGGTGGATCGGATGACGGCGGAGGCAGAGCCAGAAGGCGCAGGAACGTAGCAGCGCAGGCGCGGCGGAGCCTAAAGGACATAGCCAGAGCCGGGCTGATGCGAACCATGCGCCAGATGGGCCCGCCGGAAAAAACTGCAGACTCCGAAGGCCACCGGAAGAAGAAGAGCCAGGCCGAGCTGAAGCCAAGCCGAAGAACAGCGAGTCCCACCATTGGGTGCTGGTAGGGCAGTCCCCACCCCTGACGATGTGGCCATAGATAGGGATAAATGAAATTGTGTAAGCCGCTCAGAGACCCCTCAGGGTTCGAGCGGGATACAAGTCGAACGCATATAAGGACCCCTGGCCCCGTCCAACTACACCAGAAATTTGTTTGAAATGTATGAAGGAGAGGTGAAAGGATCATTCCAGAACAGCAGCAGGATTTGGAAGCTGGTAGCACTTTATGGGATAAAACTGAACTGTCAAGTCTGTATTGGTCAGATTATATTTGGAACAAGAGAAAACACTTGACACAAGACATGCAAGCTCATACCAAAGATTCTGCAGTAGACACTATTAGTGTAGTTAATGGTACAATAAATGCAGACAACACAACCAACAGTATAGCACACAGAGGAAGAGATATAAAACCAAAGGGGCGAAAAAAGGGAAATAGGTGTTTTTTCCAACTTTCTTCCATTTTAGAACAAGACACTTTTATTTCCCCAAATATCTTTTAATAACTACAGTTTATTCAATATACACTGTTTTCTACCATTTGTGTCCATGGCAGTTGAAATGTAGCACAAAGATCATAACTATGTTAAGAAGCGGGAGGGCCCTTTAAGGAAGCGGGCAGAGCCCCTAATAGCCCCACCGTAACTACGGGCCAGGGAAGAGAGTGCCTGCCCCCATTCCAGAATGCAGCAGCCAGAATGTTGACTGGAGTGGGTTGTAGGGGTCATATCACTCCCGTCTTGGCCTACCTACACTGGCTCTGAGTCAGTTTCCAGGCACACAATTTAAGGTGCTGGTGCTGACCTTTAAAGCCCTACACAGCTTGGGACTAACATACCTGAAGGACCACCTACCCCCTTACAAGCCTGCCCAATCATTACACTCATTCACTGCCAGAGGATGTAGTGATGGCCACAGGCATACACAGCTTTAAGAGGGGATTAGACAGGTTCATAGAGGAGAGGTCTCAGTGGCTACTAGTCAAGATATCAAAAGGAACCTGGTGACTAATGGGAACTTCCATGTTCAGAGGCAATAAACCTCTGAATGCCAGTGCTAGGAGGCAACATCAGGGGAAGGCCTTGGCCTCTATGTCCCGTTATTGGACTTCCAGAGAAACTGGTTGGCCACTTTGTGAGACAAGATGCTAGACTAGATGGACCAATGGTCTGATCCATCAGGGCTCTTCTTGAGCGGTCTTCTTGAGCACCTGAGGGACCGCCTCTCCCCATACGAACCCCAGAGAGCACTGAGGTCAGGGTCGCAACACCAGTTGACCTCCCTGGTCCGAAAGAAGTCAGACTAAATACTACCAGTTTGGTGCAGTGGTTAAGTGCACAGACTCTAATCTGGGAGAACCAGGTTTGATTCCCCACTCCCCCACTTGTACCTGGCTGGATGACCTTGGGCAAGCCGTAGTTCTGATAAGAGCTATCCTTGAAAAAGAGCAGTTTCTGTCAAGAACTCTCTCAGCCCCATCCACCTCACAGGGTGTCTGTTGTGGGGAGGGGAAGGGAAAGGAGTTTGTAAGCCACTCTGAGACACCTTTGGGTAGTGAAGGGCGGGGTATAAATCCAATCTCTCCTTCTTCTTCTACCAGAACCAGGGCTTTCTCGGTGGCGGCCCCACACTGGTGGAATGGGCTCCCAGAGAACATCATGGCCCTGCGGGACCTCACACAGTTCCACAGGGCCTGTAAAACGGAGCTCTTCCGCCAGGCGTTTGATTAGGGGCCGCTGCTGAGTGGTGTGCCCTGGAACATCTTCTGGCCAAACTTAGACCATCTCCTGGCTAGAGTCCCCGCTGGTTACTACCCCTAGCTAGGGATTGATTGGATTACCGCCATAGTTGGTACTGTAATTGTTGTTGTTTACTTGTTTTAACTGATATTGTATTTATTAATTGTTTTAACTTCTTATGTTATTTAATCTGTTAGCCACCTTGAGCCTGCTTGTCAGGCAAGGCAGGGTATAAATACAATAAATAAATAAATAAATAAATAAATTAATTCTTATGTTCTTATCTCCTGAGGCACTGATTTGAATACCCCAGGGTTTTCCAGATAGTTTAAGGAATACTGCTTTAAACGGAGTAACCTGTTTTTTATTCCACTTTAAAAAATCAAACTATTGACTAGGAACTTAAAAAAACAACTGAACTACAGTGCATAGGATCAGCCAAAATTGGGAGAGGAGAAGCAAACTTGATATGCTCCACCAAAGAGTGAGCTCCTGTATCAGTAACCAGCCAACATGGTGGGGAGGGCGGGATACAAACTGAATAAATAAATAAAATAAATAATAAAACTTCCTTCCACACAGTGAGGATACTTTGGTTTTCTCATTGCTGCTGCACCTGTCAATTCAGTGCAGTGACAACGGGGTTTCCACATGGTGAGCCTCCCTGGTTTTTTTCCACGCCCCAGTCTCTTATGGTGGTCTTTCCTTCTCCCCACTATCAGTTTTTTAAGCAACTGATACAACTGTTACGATTGTTATTTCCTCTTAATTCCTTGCTTTAATTTCACATAAAAGTTTCTAGTCCAAGTTTCTAGCCCTTTTCATTGCAGACATAACCCTTTACCCTTATACCTCTTCAACAAAAGGGACTAAATTATTTTTCTTTTTTAAATCTGGGAATTCAGAGGTCCAGGAAGACAAGTTATTATAATGTGGTAGCAATTTGTCAACCACCCATTTTATGAAAAATCCCTCTGATGGCACGGGGGTGTGTGTGTCTGTGGGTCAGTAGCAGAGCATCTACTTAGCATGCAGAAAACGACAGCAACAGGAGTAGAGGAGGGAAGGGCTCAGACATTTTTTGCAGTGATCACTTTCCTAAACAACCTCAGTAAAACAAGCTTGGGAAGGATCACAGGAAGGCCAGGGAAAAGTCAAATGGTGCACAAGAACACCACAGTGCAGGATGGAAGCGGGAGAAAAAACCCCAGCAGGTAACCCAGACCAAATACCCAACTGTGGAAGCAAGTCTGCTTTACTTACACCTTGTCTCTCTTGTCTCCTCTTGCTATGACCACTAATATCTTAAAAGAAAACAGTATTCTGTGCTAACCATTTAAAGGAAGATGCTCTGCTTAAATTATGTGTCCAAAAATTAAATGCCAGGTTTTTTTAGGTTACTTGTGCTAGTTGCTATGCAACATCCTACAAGAAAATCATACCAGAATTTAACAAGACTAAGTCTTGCAGAGTTGGGGTGGAGAAAAAGTGTTTAGAGTTCTTAGCTAAGACTTTTTATCAGTGTACAAAGTGGATAATTGGATACCTACCATGAAGGGTCCTTCTCCTCTGAGGGAAGGAGGGCATCTTGATTAGATGATTCCCACCATCCAATCAAGGAAGGCAGGAACTAATTCTCAGCTTCCTGTCTTCAGCCTTGTGGGAGTCACCCTCTCCATTTGGCAACTTCATCAGCAGTTTAGACTAAGCTCAGAGGTTAAGACGCTGAGTTGCAATTGGAAGGTTGGTAGCTTGGCAGTTCAAGACCTAGTGCCATGTGACAGAGTGAGCTCCTGTCTCTAGCCCCTGCTCTTGTGTATGACAGAGTGTTGGACTAGATGGACCACTGGCCTGATCCAACATTGGCTTCTCTTATGTTCTAACCTCCAGGCAGTCAAGTGCATCCAGATGGGGTTGGGATGCAAAGTGGACCCCATTGTAGCATGTCTAGGGACACAGGTAATTTCTAGGGGGGTTCTACTGTAGGGTTGAGAACCAGGGCCAGCATGGCCAGAATAGGGCTACTAGTATAATGTCCGCTTATTGATCTTTGATCTTCTGGAGGACCCTGGGCAGAATTGGGAGAGGGGCAGAGGCGAATAGTGGAGTCTTGGGCCAGGGAGCTATGAGTGCATCCATTGCTTCTGCCCTGGTGTAGTAGAGCCTCATGAAGAAGCAGCTGAGGCTTCTTTGCCATGGAGCCATTGTTGTTCGAATCAATTCACTATCTGCAGGAAGATCTCCTTTTTTTTTTTTACAAGGGAAAAGTGAAGACAGTTTTGTAAAACGATGGTCGGAAATGTACAAATGGTTAGAAAATAGATAACTGACTCTAAGATGTATAAATATAAGTGAACAAACGATTATGTATGAAAACCCAATAAATATAATTTTTTTTAAAAGGAAGATCTCCTTTTTGACAGACCACTCTCCTTCCTGTATGGATGACCAAGGATGAGTATAAACAAGTAACCAGTGCTTGAAGAGAGAAAGTTAGGAAAGCTAAAGCTCAGTATGAGCTTAGGCCAGTGAGAGATGCTAAAAGCAACAAAAAAGGGTTCGGTTCTTATGTTCAAAGTAAGAAAAAGAGCAAGGACATGGTAGGCCTATTGCGGGGACATGAAATTGAAATCGTAACAGGTGAAGAGAGGGAATAACTGCTCAATTCCTACTTTTCCTTAGTCTTCTCTTGTGAGGGAAATGGTGCTCAACATGGCAAAAACAGAGCACAGGATGAGGGAAGGGTTGGCCTAGTTTCTTTAAATGAAACTAAGTCCTCGGGACCAGATGAACTGCATCCAAGGGCATTAAAAGAACCTACGTATGTAACTTCTGAGCCTCTGCCCATTGTTTTTGAGAACTCTTGGAGAACAGGTGAGGTGCCAGAAGATTGGAGGTGGGCAAATGCTGTCCCCATCTTCAAGAAGGGAAAAAGGAGGATCTGGGTAACTACCGACCCGTCAGCTTGACATCTATACCTGGGAAAGTTTTAGAACAAATCATCAGTCAGTCCTTGAGCACTTCGAAAGGACAGCTGTGATTATTAAGAACCAGCATGGGTTTCTTAAGAGCAAGTCATGTCAGACAAACCTTATATCTTTTTTTGAGAAAGTTACTACCTTGCTGGATCAGGAGAATGCTGTAGACATAGTTTATCTTGATTTCAGTAAGGCTTTTGATAAGGCCCCACATAATATTCTTGTTGACAAGTTGGTTTAGATCCTATTACTGTTAGGTGGATCTGTAACTGGTTGACAGATCGCACCCAAAGAGTGCTTGGCAATAGTTCCTCATCCTCTTGGAGATGAGTGACAAGTGAAATGCCTCAAGGATCTGTCCTGGGACCTGTTTTGTTCAACATTTTCAATCAATGATTTGGATGAAGGAATAGAGGGAATGCTTATTAAATTTGCAGATGATACTAAATTGGGAGGGATAGCAAATATGGTAGAAGACAGAGTCAGGATACAGGATGATCTTGACAGGCTGGAAAACTGGGCTAAAAGAAATAAAATGAATTTTAATGCAGATAAATGTAAAGTTCTATATTAGGTAAAGTTCTACATGCATTAGGAAAAATCAAATGCATAATTATAGGATGGGGGAGATTTGGCAGTAGTGATGCAGTAGCTAAAAGGGTAAATGCTATTTTGAGCTGTATCAACAGAAGTATAGTGCCCAGATCACGTGAAGTGATGGTATCACTTTACTCTGCTCTGGTTAGACCTCACCTAGAGTACTGTGTTCAGTTTTGGGCACCACAATTTAAGAAAGATATAGACAAGCTGGAATGCGTCCAGAGGAGGGCATTGAATATGGTGAGGGGTTTGAAGACCAAGTCCTAAGAGGAAGGGTTGAAGAAGCTGGGTATGTTTAGCCTGGAGAGGAGATGACTGAGAGGTGATATGATAACCATCTTCACGTACTTGAAGAGCTGTCATATAGAGGATGATCTGGAGTTGTTTGCTGTTGATCCAGAAGGTTGGACCAGAACTAGTGGGTTGAAATTAAATCAAAAAAGTTTTGGCTAAACTTTAGGAAGAACTTCCCTACGGAGTGGTTCCTCAGTAGAAAAGGCTTTCTTGGAAGGTGGTGGGCTCTCCTCCTTTGGAGGTTTTTAAACAGCAATGCTAATTCTGACAGCAATGCTAATTCTGTGAACTTAGGCAGATCAAGAGAGTGAGGGCAGGAAGGGTTGTCTCAGATACTGGCAGTGCCATAGAGTATAATTGGAAGGAATAGTTTGTATTCCATTCCAAAATTGTATGATATTTCTGTTGTAAACATGTTATGTGGAAAATAATAAAATAGAATTTAAAAAAAAGGAAGGGTTGTCTCAGTGCTTAGTTCTTGTGGCCCTTTCTTACATGTCCAGGGAAATGCTGATCACTACTTTGTGGTCAGGAAGCAATTTTTCTCCAGGCCCGTTTGTACGCTTTTGTTACAGGATAGTGAGGGCACTTTCCAGCATAGTTTTTACAAGAGGGGTGTCTCACTCTGAAGGAAGCTTATGAAGGCTCCACTATGACTGTTCAGGCTTCTGCTCTAGTCCCAATAGTCTCAAGAGTGGCTGTTGTCCAACTTATTTCAGCCATTGCATGATAGAGGGAGCCATTAGGGTTCTTACAGCTCACTATGGTGAACACAACCTTTGGTCCCTTACCATCTTTCCAGAACTATGGCATCTGAGACTGCTGCCAGAAGAAGATTATGGCTCAGAGCTTGGCAACTGATGCCTAATCTGAATGGCCCAAGCTAACCCGATCTTGTTGGGTCTCCGAAGCTGAACAGGGTCAGGACTGGTTATTTCTTGAATGGGAGACCATCAAGGAAGTCCAGGATTACTATGCAAAGGCAGGCAATAGCAAACCACCTTTGCTTATGTAACTACATGTTAAGTCCATAGATATGACCTATACTTGTTAAAACGTCAGACCATTTGGGGACGTTCTCGACAAGACTTATATTGAAACCTGACACACTAGAGCACTCTGACAAGAGGAGTTCTGGGAGTTACTTCTTTAGTGTCCACTGTGTCCTTCTGAGATTTCACAAGGATTGCAGAAGGATAAACCGGGGTTCTTCCAGACAACCCTTCAGAAAAGGTTCATTCAACAAATAATTATTAGCGGAAAAGATAAAACAACCTGTAGCCATAAGCCATTCAAAGCATAACTTCAAACCCTTCTGGTGGGGGGGGCATATTTTCTATACTCTGGGACATGTAGTCCGACTCTCAGGCAGGCAATTAGTCCTTACAAATACGTTACCAGAGGATACTCCATGGAGTTCCTCAAACTTCACTGGAACACCACATGCCTCCCTCCCCACACACACACACGCAAGGGTCAGAAAAAGTTTGTAGAACTCTTGCTACTATACACCATTTCTTGACATTTGAGCCATACAACCTGTTCCTCCCTTAAAAGGGGGACAAGATTTTCCCCTTCATGGTGACAAGAAGGAACGGAAATTGAAGGGCAGTTTAGTCTTAAAATACCCCAAGAGTACACTAAGACATTTCACATTAAGATATTTCAGAATGGAGTCTCCAGATCCATCACTGAGTCCTTTCAGTCAGAAGAGTATCTGACTTCAGTAGATCTTGTTGATCAGATCAAACCCTGTAGCACCAAGAAACAGAACTATATACTGTCTGCAGAACTACAGATTCCTGGTCAATCTTTAGTTAAGTTCTCTAGCACCTACTAAGAAAGTACAACACCTAGGCGTCAGGATGGTCACAACTTGCTTATACACTAGACCACTACAGCAGCTTCTAAGACATTTCCAACTACAAGTTATGACCAAGGGGGGACCCTTTCCATCAGGGCTCCCTTACAGTAAAGACAAATCTCACTGGGAGGGCAAGAATGCTCAATCCCTTTCAGGTAAGGAAACATTGCATCTTGGAGGTGAAGCAGATCTTTCTCAATCTCCGGTCTGCCTGATTGTGGACAATGCTAGAAGGCTCACCAGTATAGGGTTGGTGGTCTGGGAGCGAGGCAAGCCCCATGGAACTTCAGACAATTTATCTGGCCCTCCTTTACCATCAGCCTACAGATACTTGGTCAACATGTACTAATCTGACCAACAACTTACAATGAAGGTTTAGCTCTTCATCTACCACAAGGAAACTATCAAGATCATAACGTGGGTGGAGAAAAACCTGACATCACCAAAAAAGCTTCAAGTGACTTGGGTGCTCCACCATGTTTCTTCTTCTTCCATTGGCCGAAGCGATCGAGGCTTAACATCCCAGTGGCCAAGTGACCTATGATTGCCTATCACCCCCCCCCATCCCAGTTCCTTCAAAATTGGTCAGGAAAATCAAGGACTAGAAGGCAGCACTCACAGTACTAGAACCATATTGTCCTCAGTGACCATGATTCTCTGACCCTCAGGATAGGGCAAACCGAGCACCGCTAACGTTCCCAGTATCACTGGACATGCTTCCACAAGGTCCAGTATGGCTTCCACATTCAGGATGGCTGTGTTTAGCTGCTTGGAGATTAAGGGAGGTGACCTTTATGTCTAGACTGCCTTTACACCAAAGGCAAATTTGACTTTTCACAGGTCCCAGAAGATTTTAGTCTTCTTCATTTTACCCGAATCCTATCCATCCGAAGGACAAACTGCAGCAGGCCTTAGAAGTAAGACATATGCTTAAAATTGATTCCTTATTCATCTTTATCTCTCTGCTGAAGGAAGGAAGATGTCGATTTGGACATCGGCACGGCAGTACCCTTAAGACCTACATTATTGAAGCTTACAAAGCTCAATATTTGAAATACCATCTGGGATCACTGCACACTCAGTTCGAAGTGCCACAACCAACACTGCCCTAACCAAACATGCCACAGTCAAAGAGATAGGCAAGGTGAACACATGGTTGTCAATATCCACCTGTGAACGTCTATGACTTAGCTGACAGAGCCTTTGGAAGTGATTTACAATATATTCTAGATCCAGAGGACTATGACCCACCCAGTAAATGAGGACACTGCTCCGGGAGGTCCCAGCAAGATGTCCTCCGCCTTAGCGGGAGAATGACCATTGGACACTTACCGTGAAGGGTTCTTCTCCTCTGAGGAAAGGAGGACATTTTATCCCTCCCAAAGTCATCATCAAACTAGTTATTCAGCAGGTACACTTCTTGTCTCACAAGTACTGTTTGCCTGTTTTTTCCCTTATCTAGGTTGTCACTCTGTTCTTGTCTGTCTGTTCTCTTTCCTTGAATTGACTTTAAATCTTACTGCTTTTGGAGTTACCAGAACTGAAGAGGGCGACTCCCAACAGGCAAGAGACAGGAAGTTTAAAAAAAAAAATCCTGCCTCCCTGATTGGATGGTGGGAATCACCCAGCAAGATGTCGTCCTTTCCTCAGAGGAGAAGGACCCTTCACGGTAAGTGTCCAATGGTCATTCTGTTTTGTAGAGTTACACGTGTCATGCTGCATAGTTCTGATTAGATCAGAATCTTGTGCTCTCATTAAGGTACCGTAGTTTCAGTGGTGTACATTCAGTGAAAAGAACCTATCACACTAGGTCAGACAAAATGCCTGTCTAACTTAGGCTTTTAACAAAAACAGAACATTTGGAGAACTGAAATCAGATGTCTGTCTTCTCTCCATCTTTAGTTAATAAAGCTTAACACCTCTTCATAGACACATCTTCGATAAGGACCAGGATTCAATAATTTTTAGAGATACTTACGCCAGTTGGTATGCAATACTTGGCTGCAATGAACTCCTTAGGTCAATTATGCAGTGTATGAAACACTTCCTTTCCATCCTGAATATATTATCAATCAATTTTACTAAATGTCCTTTAGAAGTAGCATTGTAAGAGATGGTTTCATCCCCTCTGTACTTCCCCAATAATTTTACAGATCTTTATCACAAGGTCTACTCAGTTACCCTTATTCCAAGCTCCTTCCAAGGTTTAATGCTTTAATACCTACAATGCATAAAAGGAAGACAGTGAAGGATGAAGGAAGGTGAACAGGTTTTTGACTTCAGAGTTGCACTTTGTTCCCATGCAGCATGTCATGATCTTTATCCAGTACCCCTCACTGTAGTGTTCTGGTTCCAATTCCCAATTCCCGCTCATAGTACACATTGCCCTTCCCTTACAATCTATAACACTAGACTACAGAGTAGTTGTTGTTCAGTCGCACAGTCAAGTACGACTCTTCGCGACCCCATGGACCAGGTCACGCCAGGCCTTCTTGTCTTCTGACATCCTCTGAAGTTTGCTCAATTTCATGTTCGTTGCATCTATGACATTGTCTAACCATCTCATCCTTTGCTGTCCCCGTCTTCTTTGACCTTCAATCTTTCCCAGCATCAGGGTCTTCTCCAGCAAAATGCCCAATATGGGGTGAGGGAGTGAAACAAGGACATTTTTTATAGTACCATAATAAATTCTGGGTATAAGTAGAGATTCCCAACAAGGACAAGTATGCAAGAAGTTGGTATATTAAAAGAACAGGAGAACCCTGGAGTGGAAGTAGGTTATTTTTAAAGTAAGATTACTTCAACATGGCTGAAGTCAGCCCCGGAGCAGCCTAACACAAAGCCCATTTTGAACTGTGTATATTTAGAAACAATGTTGTAGCTTACATTGGAGCAAAATGTTCCCTGTTCAGTACTACATTAGTAGGTCCAACTTCTGAGCACACAAAGTGAGTACTAAAAGCAGGGACTAGCAAATGCTACAGGACTGCAGTACCAGTAACTGAAGACACAAGAAAGTGTATCAAAGGGTTTTTCATATGTGTGATTAGAGTAACACAAAGATACCAAAAGTATTTAGGTCTGAATAAAATAAGGACGTAAAAGCATTAGAGATGTTTTTAATATACATGTACTTGTCCACGGATTTAACCAAAATAGTTACATTATGGATTCTTCTTAGCTTATTACGGGTTCACTGCTAAAGAACTTTAGGAGATCACGTCATTCTTTCCATAGAGTTCTGCATTAGCAACCCACATCTTGTGCATTTCTGAAATTCTGCTCATTTCAGAAGAGTTTATTGTCAGTATTTATTTAAAACATTTATTAGCCGCCTTTCTATCTTGCAGAACTCAAGGCAGCTTACAATGTAAATAAAACAATTGATTATTAAAAAAACATAAAAAACTACAATTTATACTCAATTAGGACTGCCAATAAATAAAAACCAAATTAGTTAAATGAAGTCCTAAATCACCTGCCTCCTGAAGATCGAAAGTGAGGTTGCCAGGAGCACCTCCCTGGGAGGTTGTTCCACTGAAAAGTTGCTCTCTCGTGTGCCCACCAGACAAGCTTCTTTGATTGGTGGGACAGTCAGGAGGCCCCTTTCCCTGTGATCTTAATGCCTTGGGTGACACAACATATGGGAGAAGATGGTCCTTCAGATACCCCAGTCTAAATTCATGTAGGACTTGAAAAGACAAAACCAACACCTTGAACTGAGCTTGGGAGTGGATTGGTAGCCAGTGCAATTGCAGTAGTATCGAAGTCACACACTCCCAGTAGGTAGCCCCAACCAGCAGTCTAGCCACAGCATTCTGCACTAGCTGCAGCTTCCAAACACTGTTTAAAAGTAACCCGTCTTTGCAGTAGTCCCGTCTAGATGTAACCAAGGCATGGATCATTGTGGCTAGTTCTGACTGAATCAGGAACGGGTACAGCTGATGCAGCAGCCAAAGCTAGGCAAAAAGCAGCCACCTGGTTTTCTAAGGTGACTGCTGTGTCGAGCAGCACCCCCAAGCTGTGAACCTGGTTTTTCAAGGGGAGTATAATTCCATCCAAGACAGGAGAGACCTCAAGCCCTTGATCTGCCTTTCTACCAACCCAGAGAATGTCTGTCCTGTCAGAATTAAGCTTCCACTTGTTCGCCTTCATCCGGCCCATTACTGACTCCAAGCACCAGTTGAAGGCCCAGAAAAAAAATGGAAAAATTCGGGAAAAACCCGGGTTTTTCCCCTATTTTTCCTGAAGCCTTTTTTGTTTTTTTCCAAAAAATTGGAAAAATTGAAAAAAGAAAAGAAAGAAAAATGATTATGGAACATTTTATTTTAACATGATGAATAAAATATTTCAAGACAAGGTGTTCAAATATTTTCCAAATCATATATATATCAGATTGATCTAATTTCTGTGCACTGAGGACAAGCAAGTCCTAGGTTACAAACTGAACTCTCCAAACAAACTGAACTGGAACATTTTATTTTAACATGATGAATAAAATATTTCAAGACAAGGTGTTCAAATATTTTCCAAATCATTTCTTTTATATATATATATAAATATCAGATTGATCTAATTTCTGTGCACTGAGGACAAGCAAGTCCTAGGTTACAAACTGAACTCTCCAATGCAAGAACAAGAGGCATTTCTTCCTTTAGCAGGTGCTATTGTGAAAATAAAAAGGTTTCAGTTTTGTTTTTGCATGTGGGTGGGTATTCTGTTTGTAATAATTGTTTGGATACACTATATTTTTAATATGCTAGTTGTGATAATTTCATGCCAAGTAAAAATGTCCATAGTCATATTTTATGTTCCTAAAGTAACAGAATGACTTTCAATCTAGAAAAGACAAAAGAAATGCTAATGTAGCATTTTTTCCGAAAATTTCAGTTTTCTCCCGAAAAAAACTGGAAAAAACCCGGGGTTTTTCCCGAGCTTCAAAATGTCAGGAAATTTTACATCTCTAGTTCAGAACATCAATATATTCCCCAGAATTAGCTGGAAAAGAAAGGTAGAGCTGGGTTTCATCTGCTTATTGGTGACACCACAGCTCATACCCAATAGTCACATATAGGCTGGAATAATTACTCATCTATTATCATAGTTGAGACTTTTCTTAAGTACTTTCAGCAGTATTTCTCTGTATTCTTCAGATGTATGCAAGTTATAAAATTGTAATTAAGACTTTAAAATTAAATATATTACTAATAGTTGCAGTTGCACAAGAAATAATCCACAAGATTATATAGCATCATGTTACCCTGACAACCTGAATTTTAATTAGTATATATATATAACTGACAAGTTAAAAACCAAACTCTTCACCGATAGATTTAAAGCTCATTCTAATCATAGTTCTGCAACTACAAGAGGAGCTCATTTTATAATTTCTTGTTTCCTAACATTTGATGACTCTTGATGATTTCAGTGCCAGGTCTGCTACTATCAGTATAATAAACTCTCGGACATGCTCAAGATGCATCTTAAGTTCTCCAACTTAGCCTAGTGCCTATCCAGAACATCATCTATTTCATGACGAGCCACATCTTGGCGGTTCAAGGAACTTGACAGAAACATGATTAAGAGGAACCTAATGGCAAACCACCTCAGTTCATCTCTTGCCTTGAAAACCCTACAGAACTGTCATAAATTGGCTGCGACTTGATGGCACTTTCCACTACCACATCATACCCATCATTTTATTTGTTTGCTGGCACATTTCAATGCTATTTCTCTAGAACAAAGCAATCTAAACTAGCTCATAAGTAACTCAAAACTACAGAACAATTATAATTAAACAGCAGCCTCACACAGAAAGAGCAACCTGGACCAAAGACTGTAAAATTAGTAGGACTAACTGGCAAATAAACAAACCATTAACAGCAAAGGATCCATAAAAACCACAAACAAGGTAGTATAAATTATAAACCATGACCGAAAGAACTAAAAAAACACTCAGAAAAATTTAGTAACTTGGCTAAAGGCCTGGGCAAATAAATATCTTAATTAGGGTTCTAAATGTCAAAACAGTAGATGTCAAGCCAGCTTCTGGGAGAGAACAAGGGTGTTACTACTGAACAAGCCCTGTTTGCCCCTTGCCTCATTCCACAGACACAGGCACAGAGAAGAGAGTCTGGGATGGAGATCTTTAACTGATAAGCAGGGCTGTATGGGAAGAGGCAGCCCTCCAAGTACCTTGGTCCTAAACTATTTGGAGAACTAAAATGGTAAGAACCAGTACTTTGAATTATGCCTTGGAAACAGCCAGCCAGTGTAGATTTTTTTTAGTATGGAGGCAACATGATTCCTAATCTTTGATCTGGCCATAGCGTTTTATACTAACAGACACTTCAGCAGAAAAGTCTTTAAAGGCAGAGAACATGTTACAGTAATAATGTAATCTGGATGTGACTGGAGCATGGAATATGCGGGGGGGGGGGAATAAATCAGAACTGGGGGGTTGCCATTCCTTTCACATGTGAAATTGAGGGTGCAAGAGGACCCCAACTGTCTGGCAGTTTCCCCCCACCACATCTTCAGTTCCCGCCAGTGTACGAGTCACCCTACAGTAGTGTGTATATCTTCTCTATTGATATAAACTTGAAGCTGTCCCACTCTTTGTTTAGATATTGGTTTAGGATTTAGACCCAGTACAGGAACTTGAGGAGCTGTCCTGTTTTACAAACCCTTGTGAAACGGCACTTGAGGCAAACTAACTTTCAAAAACAGAATAAAGGTTTTATTAAACAGGCAGGGAATATATGTATATTAGGAATAGTCGTGGTTTTGAGATTGCTGAGGTAAAAGCTTTCTAATATATACAAAGAGTTGAATTCTTAGAAATTTCAAGAGACTGTATTTGTAGTTTTGTTTCAGTGTTTTCTAGTTCTTTCTTTGAGAGGCACTTTGTTTAGTATATTTCAGCACTAACACAGTTCTTATTAATGTTTCTTCCTGAGGACAGTGTTTGCTTAAAGTTTCTAGATTTCTTCCTCTGGAGTTCTAGGTTTTTCTTTAGGTATTACAGCTTTTCACTATCTCCTGAGGTGTCTAAGCTTCTCCCCTTTATCACAGACCAGGGTTCTCTTCCCAACCCCCTTCACTGGAAGGAAGTTATTCTCCTTGTCCCTAAGAAGCAATAACTCCTTTTACTATTTGGCTTGTACGGGAGTTCACTCTAACTACCCAGACCTTTTGCCAAATCCTTCTCCAGTATCCTTTGTCTGTATAAGGCTATTCTGTAGCTCTCCCTCAGAGTAATTTTAATATATTTAAGACAACGGGGGTTGTCTTAAATATATTAAAATATATTTTGGAGCCAGTTTGGTGTAGTGGTTAAGTGCGCGGACTCTAATCTGGGAGAACCGGGTTTGATTCCCCACTCCTCCACCTGCAGCTACTGGATGCTCTTGGGCAAGCCATAGTTTTGTCAGAGCTGTCCTTGAAATAGCAGTTTCTGTCAGAGTTCTCTCAGCCCCGCCTACCTCACAGGGTGTCTGTTGTGGGGAGGGGAAGGGAAAGGAGTTTGTAAGCTGCTCTGAGATTCTGAGTGAAGGGCGGGTTATAAATCCAATCTCTTCTCTCTGTAGAAGTACTTTTCTAATGCCTGTCAGAAAACACTGACTCCCAAATGTCTCTTCCCTCAGAAGCCAAACCCCGTGGCTACTGATCCAGACTTTAGTTTTCAAACCAAGACCAAATTGCGAAATACTTCTTTGCCCTCCAGATCAGCTGTTTTATTTCCTCTCTCAGCTGATGTTGGCCAACAGGGCCGGCTCGAGGGGTTTCTGCGCCCTAGGCCAGGCTGCCTCATGGCGCCCCCCCTCAGATGCCAACCTCCCGGTGGGGCCTGGAAACCTCCCAGCTGGGTCCCAGCAGCAGGGCCAACCGAGAGAGGGCTCCATTCTCCACCGCTGCTTCCTGCCAGCCCGCCTGCCTGCAGCAGGCGGCTTTTTTTGCTAAGGAGGAGGCCGGAGGCCAAGCGGAAAACACAACAAACCCCTCGGAGCCGCGTGGCCACCTGGGGCGCTTAAACCCCCAATCGGGGCTAATCCCCTTGCGAGCGAGCGGGATTTGTTGGGGACGGGATGGGGAGACAGGGAAGCAGGCGGCAAGAGAGTGAACGGCTTTGAAAATCCCCCCCAAAAAACATGTCTCTGGCGTGCGCCCCCCCCCCTTCTCCGGGGGATGGTTTGGCCCGGAGCCTGCCGAGGCAGCGGGCGAATGTTCATTTTCTCTGGCGACTGGCAACGGGGCAGAGGTGTGAGTGCCTGAGAGCCAAGGGAGGTGGGGAAAGTAGGAGCGCCCCCATTGCCTTCTCTGAGGTTGGCCTGCGCTTCATTGCGCGCCCCCCGCCAGGTCTCTTATCTGGGCCTGGTTTGGATTTGGGGGGGCTGCAAAAACCCGCCGCACAAGGGCAGGCGCTGCTTCCTGCGCCAAATGCGCCACCCGGGAAGGACCACGAGAGCAGATGAGGCTGACGAGGGCTCATGCTCTTTCTGGCTGCTTTGGGAAACTTAAGTTGCAATCCTTAACATTCTTTCCTGGCAGTAAGCCCCCTTCAGCAAAACGGGACTTACTTCAAAGTAGACCTCTTTTCAGGATTGTTTCCGTATCTCTGCAGTGCACTTGAAGGGCTTAAAAGCAGTTGGAGGGATGGGGGAACGCTTTTACTTTTGAAATGGAATTGCCTCGCTTTCTGTGGTTCTTCCCTCTTGCAAACGCTCGCCCGGCGTCCTTTCCCTCCAGTTCGCCGCTGGTATCGGGTTTCTTCGCTTCCTCTCTTGCAGTTGCATCATGATTTGTTGACGGCTTTGTCTCCAAGCTGAGTTTCACTTTGCGCCAGAAACCAAGCCCCTTGTCCCCCCTCCCTCCAAAATTTCCCTGCAAAGAGGAGAAATCCTCAGGCTGTTTTTTGTTTGAAATCCCCATCTTGAAACTTGGTTAAGGGGAGGCCGTAGCGTAAGAGGGAGGGTTTGAAAAGCGGTGGTGGAAACCGGGATGCGCGCACACGCCGCTGGGAAGAGGAAAGAAGGTACGCCGGGGGAGGGGATGAATGACCCTAAAATCTTTGGTTGGCAGCCTCCCCCCCCCGTCCCTGCTGCGGAAGCCCAGGGGCGCTTTTGCACATGGGAAGGGGGCGGTGAAATAGCAGTTTCTGTCAGAGTTCTCTCAGCCCCGCCTACCTCACAGGGTGTCTGTTGTGGGGAGGGGAAGGGAAAGGAGTTTGTAAGCTGCTCTGAGATTCTGAGTGAAGGGCGGGTTATAAATCCAATCTCTTCTCTCTGTAGAAGTACTTTTCTAATGCCTGTCAGAAAACACTGACTCCCAAATGTCTCTTCCCTCAGAAGCCAAACCCCGTGGCTACTGATCCAGACTTTAGTTTTCAAACCAAGACCAAATTGCGAAATACTTCTTTGCCCTCCAGATCAGCTGTTTTATTTCCTCTCTCAGCTGATGTTGGCCAATCAAAGAGCGAGTAGAGCAGCCAATCACATAAGCTCTTCTTTCCAGAGAAGATTAACTCATGATCTCCCTGACTCTCTGACACAAGCAGCATTTTTAAAAGCCCGCTTTTCTTTGCAATCTGTCACACCATTCCTTTCACATGTGAAATTCAGGGAATCACCCCCCTTGTATTGTAACACTGAGGTTCAAGGTTAGATAAGCAGCTTCCAACATATTTTATCCTAAACCTCAGCTATCAGGACAATTGCACTACTGTGCTAGGCTGAGGTTCAGGCCTATGGGAGCTAGCCCTAGAGCTGAGTGGTTCTGCAGTGGTACACTTTACAGGGAATTCCCTCTCTATTTACTATAATATGAACTTAACAAGCCCCCTCCCCAAAAAAAGTCTGTAGAGAAAAGAGATGCCATTCCTCTGAGCTGTCCAATTTCTCATTGCCTACCCAAAACAGCAGCCAACTGTGGGACAGGATACAAAAACTTGAAAACAGGGTTGCCACTTATAGCCATACATGCAACAGGAAACTTACTGGTTCAGAGCAGAGAAATCAAACAAACTAGGACATATTAATTCCGTAAACATATATAACATCTCTTTCTGTTTACTACATTTGCTTTGAGAACACATAAAGGAATCAGCTAATCCAATGCCCCATTCTCAGTTACTTCAATTTAAAAAAATCTTAGCATACTTGACTTTAAAACCAGAGGAATTCAAATGGAAACAGAGCAGAAGTACATGTCAGAAACCCAATCTCTTCCATACACACCTTTGTGACCTTTAGACTACAAGAAAAGGCAGACTCTCTTTTTCATCTTGCTTTTTAAAACTGGCCCCATGACTTAAGTCTATAGTTTTGAATGTTATTTTAAGAATTTATCCACCGTTATGCTTCATCTTACTAATTTTGGTATCTAGCCATGTCATTTTTTAAAAAAAATATTTTCAAGTCTAAGTTTAACAGAATACAACACTGAATAAAGCAGTTGGAAAACATGGCTCATTACTACCACCACCTCATGTTCTGTAATTTCCTTTCCCATCCTCCCTTCCTTCTCATCCTTGAATCAACTATCTATCTATAGATAGATATATAGATATAGATAAATATAGATAGATATGTATCGAGATATGTATATATACACTGTGCTTTCTTAAGGACTGCCTAAAGAGTAGTATAAAAATCTAGTGGATGAGTATTTAAGAATCCAGACACCCTTCAGGACTGTCTTTTTACCTGAATGCTACCAGAGTGAGATCCTCTGTACTCTACCTCTCAGTATCAAGGCATGGTACTCCTTACTTTAGGTGCTCCTTCTACTTGCGAGTTAGAAGAGTATCTTGATCTCTCCCAGTGGGACTCAGAGACAGACTAGTCTCCAAACCCTGTCTCAACAGTAGACAAAGCACCCTCAGAAAACACTCTGTATGTAAATGATATCTAAGTGGAACCACCCCCATCTTTGGTTTCTCGTACACTAGTCATCACTGCCACTAGCTTCAATGGGTTCAGTCTCAAAACCCAGTCTAAGCCCATCTGGACAAAGGACAACACCTGTAGCAACAACACCTCCATTGGGCTGAAGCTTTTCCTTCTCCAACAGAAGCCTCCGGGGGCTTTGACAGACATCACTAAGAGGATGGAAAACCAGTATCCTAGGTCAATCTAGGGGCACAGAGATGACCCTTTC
Source organism: Gekko japonicus (assembly GCF_001447785.1). Lineage (NCBI taxonomy): Eukaryota > Metazoa > Chordata > Lepidosauria > Squamata > Gekkonidae > Gekko > Gekko japonicus. Next base: position 1,006,273 of record NW_015177011.1, read on the forward strand.
CTGCTTGATCATTTCGATTAGAAGAAAAGTAGGTTTTTACGCCCCGCTTTTCTCTACCTTAAGAAGTCTCAAAGCGACTTACAATCTCCTTTCCTTCCTCTCCCCACAACAAGCACCTTGTGAGGTAGGTGGGGCTGAGAGAGTTCTGAGAGTATGACTGGCCCAAGGTCACTCAGCATGCTTCATGTGGAGAAGTGGGGGATCAAACCCAGTTCTCCAGATTAGAGCCTGCTGCTCTTAACCACTACACCACTCTAACTCTCAGGCTTATTACACTGGAAATCAATGGTGGGTCAATGTAGTGTGGAGCTCTCTCCCTGCTGTGTCCTGAGCACACTATCTGCTGAAGCAGCAGTCTCTCTTGCAATCATCTCTGGAGCTCTGAACTTCCTCACTTATCAGATTGAATGTTACTTGTTTCAGGTACCACTCCCCACATGATACACTAAAGCTGAACCTTTCTGCATGCAAGCTGGTTATTCCACAGATATGGTCTGCTATGATTAATGTCATATACCTCTCTGCCAATTCCAGAAGAGTACTGGCGTCCTCTTATAGGGTGCTTGATTTAATGTATGCTTTTGTTGCTATGTTATCTTTCTTTTTTTTTAAGCATTTGCTGTGATAGACTCCAGGATAAAAAGCCTTCAAAATGCCAGCTGGCCAGCCCATAGCTCTAATATTTTACTGGCTCTCTTCCTGTAACCACCATCCTCAAACCTAGGGGAGAGGCCATGTCTCAGTGGCTGAGCATCTAATGGCATGCAGAAGGTCCCAGATTCAAACCCCTGCATTTCCAGTTAAAAGGATCAGCAGGTAGGTGATGTGAAAGATCTCTACTACAAGACCCTGGGGAGCCACTACCAGTCTGAGTAGACAAAATTGACTTTGGTCTGATTCAGTGTAAGTCAATTTCACATGGGAACAGAGCTCATATCATATGAGCCAAGAACTTCTGCAAACGGGCTCTTCAGCCCAGCAAGCTCACATTTCTAGCTACCTGAGCCATGAACTTCTTCCCCTTGTACAGGCTGCATTCTTCTGTCCACCAACACAGACTTCTCGTAACTCTCCCATTAAGAAGTCAATGTATATCTAACTGATAGAGGATGTCTTGCTGGAAATGGAGAAAGGCCCATTGCCAGGGTCTCACATGGCATCTCAGCCATGGAGCAACATCCAGCAAAGAAATCCTGGAATATCAGGTCTGCTGAGGTGGAGTCTGCTGCCTTCTTCAGTTTTTGGACTCCAAAACAGGAAGAGGGAGTCATAGTACTTTTCTCTAGACTGAGAATGAAGCAGTATTTCCTGGGAGTGCAAGATGAGATCTGTATGTTCCTCAGTGCACTTTCCCTTGTTGCAGACCGGATGAACAAGTTGTCAAGGCAGGGATGGGTATGAGTCCCCTTGCTCTAAGGTGTGCTACCACCACACTATATTCTCCATGAACACACTGAGCATTAAAGTCAGCCAAAATTAGTAACAGTTGCTTTCATAAAGAAAAATTCAGGTGGGTAGCCGTGTTTGGTCTGAAGCAGTAGAACAAAGTTTGAGTCCAGTGGCACCTTTAAGACCAACAAAGTTTTATTCAAAGTGTAAGCTTTCAGGCACAAAGCAGACTTCTTCAGACAAATGGAATAAAATCTTCTCAAGGGTTACTTACAGAAAAAAGAGGGAGGGGGCAGTCATAAGGAGGGGCCACTTTGAACCAAGATGCATATGCAGAGCTGAAATTGTATCAGGTGGCTGGTAAGATAATGCATAGCAGCAAATTAGCACATAAATGCAAGAGTTAACAAAAAGATGTGATAGCAGCAAATTAGCATGTAAATGCATGAGTTAACAAAAAGATGTAAGAATGAGGCCAGCAGTACCCCCGAGATAAACCAAGCTCAACCCTGTGTACATGGGAGAACAGAAACTCAGTGTGTGCACACTTCTTCACATACTTCCTCAAATATTACATGCAGGTGGGGAGAGGTTAGTTGCCAGGAAGAGCTGATTAGAGTCAAGATGCATAAGTAACTGACCAATAAATATAGCTAAGATTGGAATAACACATATAATAAGGTATGTAAACAGTGGCAAGTTGGCATACAGATAACAAAGGAGTTAACAACTGATGTGAGAACCAAGTTTGAGTCCAGTGGCCTCTATAAGATTAACAAAGTTTAATTTTGGGTATAAGTAAGAACAGAATGACTTAGTGTGTGTAGTGAGATAAGAAGCCGATATCTCTGTTAAGCCCTGGGGGTTCCATTGTCCTGAGTGTTGTGATCACTTGTAATTTTGCAATTTCCCCTTCCATTCTGTTCCTGAAGTTCCTTTGTAATAAAACAGCTATGTTGAGGTCACCCCTTGAAGGTTGAAGTGTTCTCCTACAGGTTTCTCAATCTTGTTGTTCCTGATGTCCAATGTATTTGAAAAAGTGTGCATGCACATGAAAGCTGATACCTTGAATAAACCTTTGGTGGTCTTAAAGGTGCCACTGGACTCTAAATTTGATCTATCCTTTTTATCTGTACAACATGAATGTACTGGTATGAAGGAGCCATCCACTCCACCTTGATCCCTGTTCTTAAAACCCTTGAGATGGGAAAGTGGAGCCTTGCCTCCTTGTGGGCCCCCATCCTGGTGTTCCTCCTCCAGTTGTTTGGGTTGCTCTGCTTCTGGGGGGGGAAAGCTGTAGAATTTTAGTCCTCTATATAGCAATAGGGGAAAGCTCTTCTAGACAGAACAGATATTTAGTTTGCTAACCTTGCTGAGAGGATCATGCTGCACCAACTCCCACTCTTCTCTGTCAGATTAATTTTCCGAGGCACCTGAATCTATTAATGAATCTCCTCTTATAATCTGAATGAAGGAGAAATGGATTGTCTACCCTGGGTGTGCAATACAGGCCAGGAAGAGATTTTGCAGGGCTGGGGTTCTCATGCAAGAGGGCAGTTTGCCACTTCAGCTGGACATGGGAGGGGGACATCTACTCATATCACTATATATTTTCCTGGAGGCTTGTATGGGCTTTTTGGCTCTCTGTTTGCAAATTCCTTCAATCCTAAAATGAAAGGGAGAACACTAATGGATATAGAATCCCCCCCCCAACTGAGCCATGTTGCCAGCAGCCATGGCTTCTCACTCATTCATCACTCCAGATACTCAGACCTGTGGAGCCAAGGCCTGAGTTGGACCTGTAAGCCTACCCCACTGCACTGGGGTGGGTGCTTTGGCGCCAAGCTGTACTTTGCCCTCTGTCATCTGAGAGGCACTTCTCGGCCTATGGCTCCGCCTTGGAGCTATGTTGTGGCAGGTAGATAAGGCATGAGATTTTGCAGACCAGAGGCAGAAAAAAGGGGTTAGAAAGCAACCAGTGACACACAGGGAAAAAAGATCTTAATTGTTTTTACAAAGGGGGAAAAAAGGATGAAAAAGCACACAGAAGGAAAGATCCTGCAACCCAGTCGCTCAGTGAGAAAGGCTAGTCCCATGGAGCTTCCAAGATCCATGAACTCTCTTTAGGAGGCAGGATTCAGAAAAGTATTAAATAGGATGGGCACTCCCCTCCCCACTGAGGGTGGAAAGAGAAACTCATTGTTGCCTCCTAGGATGATATACCCAGGCCTGAATCTATTTTCATTTGAGATAAGGAAGACATCCTATCAGTTCCAAACCCTTTCCAAAATTGCTGATGTACGAGTATAGAGAACTACTCTAATGACATTTTTATAGCCCTTGAATTCATTTAATTTTGTGTGGAAAAATGGCATGATATAAATTATAAATAGGGCTCTAGACCACATAAAGACAATTGGTCTAGAGCAACAGTTTATTTCCATCTGTTTGAAGAACTAAGTCTAAATTTACTCAACATAGCTACAATCTAACTCAACATGAAACCAATAAACATGGAAAAAGAAATTCAATACTAAGCTGGCACTGAACAAGCAGAAGATTTAAATAGAAAAGTTCTTCATGTGAAGACTGTCAATGGATTCTATACTTAGCAATTACTGTTCATGAAATCTTACTCTAAAAAAGCATTCTAAGGATAAGAGGTCACTTCTTAGAGAACTTAAGTTCAAGTATAGTTGTTTTAAAGACATGGAAACTTTGCACTGCTATGTGAAAACATTTAATAATAACAGTTTTTAAAAGCCTACAGACTAAAAACTCATTACAAAGCTTCTCTTCGTTCTCATTTCTAGAAAATAAATTTTTAAAGCTGGATTCCTAAATAATCTTTAGAGGAAAAAGTCCATACCAAACAATTAGCATGCAACAGAAAGTACATTTACAACTAAAATTTAGGTATCTGCATTCAAAAAGCAAATAACCAAAATCTGATCGACATTTAACTAAGCCAAGATTTGATTTTTGGATTCAAATAATGTCACATCAGGCTATTTTTCTTGGTAGTGCCACAATGTCTGCAGCTGCATTCTTTTTTTCAGTTTCCATTTCCCTGCACCATCTTTAAATTTCCATTCCTCTTGGGCAGACAAGTTAGTGGAAAGACAGTCACAAAGAGGGAGAGAGACTCAGCCGGAACCTGCCTCCTAGGTATACTGTCCAACCAGATTCAGAGTTTTCTGCTATAGTACTAAGACTTCAGCATTAGCCTAACCGCAGACAAGGACAAATGCTTTTGTTTGCATGCACTGGGAAAAGGTGGTAGATACAGAAGTTTCTAATAACAGCAAAATCTGGCACTTCTGAACAGAGGTAAGCGCTTTTGTATAGTCTATAAGGCAGAAGAGCTTAAAAATGTAAATTTTCCAGAAATTTTGAAGCCAGAGGAAAAAATGTTTTGGAGGTTTTTGTTTCCCGGGGGGGGGACATAAATTTGGAGGAAAATTTAAATACATGCACTACTTCCTGTCCTAGCAAAACTAAACTAATTTTATTGCTTTAACAATAGAAAGTGCATCATGTATAACTTATTCAGCATATAAAATTGTAATATTTGAAATATTTATCTAACTTAAATACCATAGTTTTCTACAAGCAAAATTGCAAAAACACTCAATACTTAAGAAAAAAATGCAAGCTGATGCACCCTAAGCCCATATATCTTAATTTTTGCTATCTGAAAAGTAGAAAAAAATAGGAGCTTTCTGTTACAAAAATACAAGCTTTCTGTTAGATAACTTAAAATATATTATTTGGTCAGAAAAAGGGGTCACACAAACGGTCAATAATATTTGCATAGCTAGATGTACCTGACGACGCATCTGTTCACACAAACGCTTATAACAAGAATAAAACTTTGTTGGTCTTGAAGGTACCACTGGACTCAAACTTTGTTCTGACATAAATGAAACTATAGCTAGATGTAGTTCCAGCTAGATGCTGTTTTCTTCCTTCTGTTGCTACTAGTTAGAGCTCAGTTCTCAATGAAACTTTCAGAGTTTGCCTCTGGTGATCTGGGGAAGTTTCTGCCCCACCTCCTTCTGATTTTTTTGCCTTCTTGCAAGGTAGGACACAAAGTGCTATTTGATACCCAGTCTCTGGGTATGTGTGTCATAGTGGTTTGAGGGAGAGGTTAAAAGGTAACTGTAAGGGACGAGTCAGGTCAAAAGGGCCACAGAAGCGACAAAAGCCCTGCATGTTGCCCTCATGAAAATCAGGTATCTTGTATTTAAGAGATGTATACTTCTACAGCACTCTTCACCTTGTCTTTAAAATGATTACCAGATTATTACAATATATTGTTCAAGTCCCATTTAACTATCAGCCACCATAAGATATTAAAGACACAGCAAGTAGCTTTCTGAATTCTTCCAGCTACAAGAGGAGTCAAGAGGGTGAAGTGCGCTTGTTTATCAGAAACCCATTCTACCAGAAGATAGAAAAGAGTAAGAGTCCAATAGCACTTCAAAGACTAACAAAATTTATGGTAGGGTATGAGCTTTCATGAGTCACTGCTCATTTAGGGTGCTATTTTAATTATTTTTCTTACATGTTATTGTTGTCACGATTTTTGCATGACCTTGTAACCCGCCTTGAGCCTGTTTGCAGGGAGGGCAGGATAGAAATTGAATTAAATAAATAAATAATATCGGACTCTTACTCTTTTCTACAGCTTTTGTTGTTGTTGTTGTTCAGTCGCACTGTCAAGTCCGACTCTTCGCGACCCCATGGACCACACCACGCCAGCCCCTCCTGTCTTTCGCCATCCGCTGGAGTTTGCTCAATTTCATGTATGTTGCATCAGTAACACTGTCTAACCATCTCATCCTTTGCCATCCCCTTCTCCTTGTTACATTCAATCTTTCCCAGCATCAGGGACTTCTCCAGTGAGTGCTCCCTTCTCAGTTGGAGGCCAAAGTATTTGAGCTTCAGTATCTGGCCTTCCAGGGAACAGCCAGGTTTTTAAAATATATATTTATTGAGTTTTATGAATGGTAAACACACACCACACTGATACAAAAACATGAACACAAAAACCAAACAAACGTATAGATAGACTACCGTTATTTTCTACTTACAGCAACACAACTTGCTTCTTGAAAATAGAATTAAATCATTTTCCAGCTAAACACGTATTCCTACAACACCTTTTAAGGTTTAGCTACACACTTATTTTCAAATTAATTTTATCATTTCACAACAGACATTGTTTTTACGCAGTTCTCACCACTATTCATACGATAACTATACATATTTATCCCTTTTCATTACTCTTCATTGTCACAATCCATAAGTTTCCTGCATCTTTATTTTCCCATTCATTTATCAATTTTTCCTTATAACCAAGATTCTATACTCACTTTTCCCAAATTAAGTTACCTCTACCTAAATAAACATTTCCAACCCCTTCTTAATTTTCATTATACTTCCATAACAACTACCGTATTTTTCGGACCATAAGACGCACCTGACCATAAGACGCACCTAGTTTTTAGAGGAGGAAAACAGGGAAAAAAATATTCTGAACCCTGGGGCCTACAAGGAAAAAAATCAGAGTCTCCCATCAAAGCTTCCAAATGTTTCAAGGGCTGTGTTAGAGAGAAGCCCAGACCCCCCCAGCACTGTGCTTCAGAACAGACCAGCTGCTTCCTATGATCATAAAATAAATAAATAAATATCACTTTTTAAATCTACACTTCCAATTCAAATTCTTTCTATCCATCTTTATCCCGGTTTTCAAAACTTTTAAAGCTATATTATTACTCTTCCTCTGTTCCCTCTGCAGGCGCCAGTTTAGTTACACAGTTGATTTAAATTTAAATAACTCAATTTTTAATAACCATCTAAGGTATCATGTACCAATTTTCTTTTACCCCGCAACAAAAAGAACAACATTCATACGAATATTTCCCCCATTCCTTCTCTGGCCGCTAATTGACTCCATTTTGGGCACAAAAATTCGGGGTAAATTTTATAAAGGGCGTCTCTTCTGTTAGGTTTGAAAACAAGCGTACTCACAAACTCACAATATTGTATAGGTTCAAAAAGGGTTATTCTTCGTCTGCGTTGCTGTAAATATTGTACTCCAAACATCGTTTAAAACAGAAGGCTGCGGCTAGTTGCAGACATGGAATCCATGCTGCACTCCCCCCGACGCTCCTGCTTCAGGGCAGTAACGATTCCCCCGCATTGCCAAGTGCAGGAGGGGTTGAAACAAAGCCCCCTGCACTGGACCTCTCTCTGGGAGGTCCAGTGGAGCCCAACCCTCATTGGGGGGCTCCAAAAGAGACAAAGGGGGATCGGGCGGCTCGGAGGAACCCGAAAGCCACCCGTCGCCACACCATACTGGAACCGGAACCCAAAGCCCACTGATTTCAATGGACCCAGAAGGTGTCCCTCTGCAGAAGAGAGCACTGCACCCATCTTCATCTTATCTTGCTGAAGACTCCATTTCATCTGTTGTATTCCTTTATTTTAGGACAGCTAGTCCTCCAGTAATTTCTTCTAAATATATATTACATATGTTCTTTGAGTTAAAAATCTTTTACTGGAGTCCTAACACAGCATAGTTTGTTCCTGAAGCAAACAGCCCTAATTCAAGTATCTTCCTGGCAGCAAGGAGAGGTGGGGGAAAAAGCTTAAAGGGCTGGATAACATCGAGAACAGCCAGGGTTGATTTCCTTTAGAATTGACTGATTTGATCTTCTTGCAGTCCAAGGGACTAACACGGCTAACCATCCTGATTTATCTTAGGATGCATTAACAGAAGCATTGTGTCCAGATCACGGGAGGTGGTAGTTCCGCTCTATTCTGCTATGGTCAGGCCTCACCTGAAGTACTGTGTCCAGTTTTGGGCACCACATTTTAGGAAGGATGTTGACAAGCTCGAGTGTGTCCAGACGAGGGCAACCAGGATGGTGATGAGAGGGTTGGAATCCAAGTCTTATGAGGAAAGGCTGAAAGAGTTGGATATGTTTAGCCTGGGAAAGAGAAGGCTTAGAGGGAACAAGATAGCAGTCTTCAATTATTTGAAGGGCTGTCATGTAGAAGATGGAGCAGATCTATTCTCTCTTGCTCCGGATTGCAAAACTAGATCTAATGGGTGGAAATTACAAGGGAGTCGTTATCGGTTAAATATCAGGAGAAACTTCCTAACTGTAAGAGTGGTTGAGCTGTGGAATAGACTGCCTCGGGAGGTGGTGAATGCTCCTTCACTGGACGTTTTCAAGCGGAGACTGGACGACCATCTTTCGAGTATGTTGTAGGGCTATCTTTCGGCTATGTTCCTGCAGAGTGCAGGGGGTTGGACTATATGACCTACAAGGTCCCTTCCAACTCTAACATTCTATGATCTACCAGAAGGTATTATAAGAAAGTATCCTTGCATTCTTCCACTTTTTGTGAAAATACCACTGATATGACAATGACATCCAATTCTCCATTTCTCTAGCCACTATTCAAAGTGCTGATTCTTATCTTTAAAGTCCTAAGTGGCTTGCCATCCTCCCATCCATCTGGCACTCCAGTTAAGATATGTCTCACAAGCCCTGCCTTCCATGACCCTGCCTTCAGAGGTGAGGCAGATGGCAGCTAGAGGGCAGGGCTTTTCCAATGGTGGCATCTCGCTTACAGATGGCCCTTCCCCCTTGAGACTGACCTGGCACCTCTGTTGCTTTTTTTAGAAGCCAGGCCAAAACATTCCTGTTCATCCAGGCTTTTAATTAAGGAGCTGATCTTTTAACATCATTTTATAACACACTTTTAGTCTGAAAACTTATCTTAAACTGCTTAGTTACCTATATTTTTATGCTCTAGCTTGGTTTTTTAATTTCAGGTTTTAATTAGTAAATTTTAATATTCTGTTATTACATTTTATTTTTAAATCACCTCCGAAAGGTTCCCTGGAGAAGTGGAATAAACGTTTTCTAACTAAATATCTAAATTGCCATACCTAGTGGTTCCGTAGAGGTCCTGAATTAGTACCTTACTGCTATGGTTAAGTGACTAACAGCGAATAAGTTGAAACCGAATCTTTAAGAATGGAGATAATGCTGGTTGGGAAGGCTGAAGTCCAGAAGGATGCTGGGTTTCCTTCTCTTGATGAAGTCCAGCTGACCCTTGCTAACTCAGTTAAGAACACTAGAGTTATACAGGATCCAGTATTAATGCTCGAGAAACAAGTTAATGCAGTGCAAAAACTGCATACTTCCAGTTTCATTTCACCCATAAAATGGGCCCCTACCTTGCCTCAGCTGATCTGGCCTTCTGAAGGTGCCACTCTGCAAATAGGTTACAGCAGCAACTGTTCACATGCCTGCCAGGTAGTGGTTCCCACCCTGAAGGGCATGTTTATAAAGGAATTAGAATAGTTGTACAATGGAACAGTTCAGAAGACCACTTTAATGAGTGAATAGGGTTGTAGCCTATTCCATCACTGACTGTATGGTATCACCTTGTGTTTACTGCATTGTTTTCTGTCTTTGTAACCTGCTTTCTGCATTATGGTTATGCCATGCCTTAGAGAGGTTTCTTTTTTGTCTGTTTACAAGGATTGTTTTCCAGTTCTGTAATCCTAGTCCTACTGCATTGTTTACTGGATGTTCTATGGCAGTGGTGGCGAACCTATGGCACGGGTGCCAAAGGTGGCACTCAGAGCCCTCTCTGTGGACACGCATGCCATCACCCAGCCAGGTCCAGACCATCATTAAAGTGTCGAATTCTCTGCCAAATAATTTTAAGTAAATGAAAGCATTTGGGATTGCTTTCCTTACCTTGTTTGGATCATCTTAAGTTATGTATGAGTTGTTTTTTCTAAACTAAAACCTCAGTATTCAGGTTAAATTGCCGTGTTGGCCCTTGGCGATAAAGTGGGTTTTGGGTCGCAGTTTGGGCACTCGGTCTCTAAAAGGTTCGCCATCACTGTTCTATGGGGTCTGACTGAATTTTTACAAATATATATTTTAATCCACCTTGAGACTCAGCAAGAAAGGCAGGCTATAAATGAAGTGCATAAAATAAAAATGAAAAACACTGTACAGTTAAATACATTTACTATGCTACAATTTTATGCTAGTAAAGGTATTTGGATTGGATACTATGCTACAAAACAGCATAAAAACACACACAAAAGAGCAAGCTTTGCTCACTCTTAGGTATTCAAAGGATAATGGACTCTTAGGTATTCAAATCATAATGGAAGCAGTAAAAGGTGAACTTTCCTGTAAGTGGTGGAAGGCTAGTCCAAGTGAGGTAAATAAAGGGGAGCATGGGCTTTGGCAAATAAAATGCAAGTCGGTGATCAGAAAGGAAAAAAGGGTCTATGAGAAATATATTACAAAAAACATAAAGACCAACAATAAAAAAAAAATCAAATGCACTAGAAGCAGAAAACCAGCCAGGGAGGCAGTGGGGCCCTTGGATGACCAAGGGGTAAAAGGAGTACTGAAGGATGATAGGGGAATGGCTGAGAAGCTGAATGCATTTTTTACCTCTGTCTTCACTGTGGAAGATGGGAGGTGCTTGCTCACTCCCGAACCACTGATTTCAGGAGGGGTATCAAAAGACCTGAGTCGGACTGAGATGATGAGAGAGGAGGTCCTACAACTGATGGACAAATTAAAAACTGACAAATCACCAGACTCAGATGGCATATATCTGAAAGAACTCAAATGTGAACTCATGTATCTCCTGACAAAAATATGCTATCACTAAAATCTGCCTCCATTCCCAATGACTGGAAAGTAGCTAATGTAACCCTCATCTTTTAAAAAAGTTCCAGAGGAGATCTGGGAAATTACAGGCCAGTCAGTCTAACATCAATACCAGGGTATCCTGGGGGAATCCATTATTAAGGATAGAATTAGTAGGAACACTGATAAGCAAAAGCTACTGAGGAAGCTTGTTCATTAATGATTTGGAATTGGGAGTAAGCAGTGAAATGGGTGAGTCTGCAGATGACACTAAGTTGTTCAGGGCAGTGAGAACCAAGGAGGACTGTGAGGAGCTCCAGAGGAATCTGTCAAGGCTGGGTGAGTGGCAAATGAGGTTCAACGTGGGCAAGAACAAAGTAATGCACAATGGAGCCAAAAATCCTAATTGGTGGTAACTGACCAGGAGAGACACCTTGGAGTCATGGTAGACAACACACTGAAGATGCTGACTCGCTGTGCAACTGCACAAAAGAGCAAGCTTTGCTCACTCTTATGTATTCAAATGATAATGCCCCTGTATAAATTGATGGTGTGGCCTCATTTAGAACACTGTACACTGTTCTGGTTACTGCACCTGATGGTGTGGCCTCATTTAGAACACTGTGCACTGTTCTGGTTACTGCACCTCAAAAAAAGATATAGTAGTAGAAAAGGTGCAGAAAAGGGCAACTGAAATCATTAAGGGGATGGAACATCTTCCCTTATGAAGAAAGGTTCAAGAGGTTAGGTGCCCTTGGATTAAAGAAACAATGAGTAAAGGTGACATGACAGAGGTTTACAAAATTATGCATGGGATAGAGTAGGCAGAGAAAGAAGCACTTTTCTCCATTTCTCACAATACAAGAACTTGTGGGCACTCAATGAAATTAATGAGCAGCAGGTTTAGAACAGATGAAAGGAAGTACTTCTTCACCCAAAGAGTAATTAACACGTGGAATTCACTGCCACCAGAAGTGATGGCTACTACAAACTTTGAGAGCTGGATAAACATATGGAGCAGAAGTCCATAAGTAGCCACAGGGTACAGATGGAACACTATGCCTGGGGCAAATTCAGGCGGGTAGCTGAGCTGGTCTGAAGAAGCAGAACAAAATTTGAGTCCAGTGGCACCTTTAAGACCAACAAAGTTTTATGTCTGGGGCAGCAATACTCTGTATTCTTGGTTCTTGGGGCCACAGTGGGAGTTTTGGCCCTGCTGGTGGACCGCCTGATGGCACCTGGGGTTTTGGCCACTGTGTAACACAGAGCGTTGGACTGGATGGGCCACTGACCTGATCTGACATGGCTTCTTTTATGTTCTTATGTACTCGTGGCTCTACATCTAGGAGCCAAGTAGTATAGCATCTTCTCTCTATTTGCATGTATCAGCCATTTGGAACTATACCAACAACATGATTCTATAACACTGAGGCAACTTCCATGTGAATCTGAAAGATGTCACAGTCACACTGTGTAAAGGGTTCATGAAGGACAACAATACAAGATTAGATTATTCCATAATGTGCAAAATTGATACATGATTTCTTCAGAGAAACGTATTGAATTTTTAACAGTGGTCTGATACATAGCCATAGAATCATAGAGTTGGAATGGGCCATAAAGGTCATCTAGCCCAACCCCCTGCATGCAGGATTAGCCTAAAGCATCCCTGACAAATGTTCGTCCAGGTGCTGCTTGAAGACTGTGAAGTTCCTACCACCTTAATATCAAGGGATGAGTGGCAACTCTATTGTTTCACGAAAATGAAAACTATGTTGTACCATGCTTCTTTTGGACCATGAATTTCAATCTTTAGCATCTGCTATTTAAGAAAACAATCAGGTTGTAGGAGATGCAAAAGACCTCTACCTAAGACCCTGGAGAGCTGCTGCTGGTCAGAATAGACAATACTGACCTTGATGGACTAATAGTCTAATTCACTACATGTCCCTCCCTTTCCCTGGCCAACCCCCCCAACCAGTGGCCTGGATTTAATTTGACATCAGGTTACCACTGCTATACATAAACAAATCTGACTGACATCTAAACAAATTGTTTTACACAGTACTTTATGATTTTATGATTGTGATTTTATTATGTTTTAATTCGTTATTAAATGACTGTTTAACGATGTTGCTGTAAACCGCCCTGAGCCCACTCGCTGGGAGGGCGGTATAGAAATCAAATAAAGTATAAAAACCTAACTAAAAGTTGGTCAGCTATTATAGTTCTAGCATTATACAAGTATCACACTGCAATAAAAACTCATCCACATGGAAAGGAGATCCATCACAACAGAAAGTCCAGAAAACTCTTCTATTTCAACCACGTAGCCTCACCTACCAACACAATTATCAGCTTAAGACACATATGGTATGGAGAGAGGATTATATACTTCTCTTCCCAGCTGTCAGATCCTTGATTCCAAAAAGCACACCAATATTCTCAGTATTCAACATGACTTCATTAGGCTTGTACATATCCAACAAGAAACTGAACTGCCACTGCCACTAGAAAGTCTGTATTAATTACAAGTTGCAAACCAAAGAATACTTGGAATGTTACCAGCCCTATTTCACTTAAGCCTGTCGCATGTACACACTAAGTGGTTATTTCCCCCAATTTTGCCATTCCCTATTCCCTACATCCTATATTGCAGGACTTATCATGCAACCAAAACTCACAACACCCCACTCCAGCAGCTGAATGCAGCCAGCCCATCAGAGATTTCGTAAACTTCCTCATTTTGCTGTTTGCCTGAAACTGCAAAAACGTGGAAGGTCGCCAAGCATCTGGCAGGCTATATAATACATGGTGGATGGGTCATTTTCATCTTAGTGGGTCAAAAACTGCAGGCTTGTTATACGGCAAGCACTTTAAATAAATTAGTATTTAACATGCTCATTATAACAAGATGTACAGATTGCAGGACAGAAAAGTTAGGAGTACGTTCTACTGCATATATGGATTTCTCATGCATATGTGGGTCGTGGATTGTTCTCTGCAAGGAGAGCAGGATCATGCTACACCCAACTCACTTATCATGTTATCCATCTCATCATTCACCATTTATTCAGTGTGATTTATGTTGCTCAAACAGAATGGAAGCTAAGTCATTCGTGCGGTGTGCAAGCTTGTAGTTCAATGCACTGTAACTATGCATTTTCAGAAAATGCCACAACATTATGCAATAAGGCCTATTACAATTAATTGCACTACCATTAGCTGTAATACTTTACAAAGATCACAGATCAAAAAACAACAATACGAAACACCATACTGATACTACAAGGCCCAAAATATTCCTCAAAACATATCTAGCATGTGCAGGAGTAAACAACTTTTACTTTAGGTTAATCTCCAGCCATTATTTGTACTCACCATCAACCTCTCGCGTTTTCCTGAGGCATATAACTTTGGAGGAGGGGGAGAGAACTGGTGGTTGGCTCTCTCATCTGCAGAAGACACAAAAGTGCCTGACTGCTTCTGCAGAAGTCCAGTGAGAAAGAAGAATCCAATCGTTCTCTTGAGCTCACACAGAAAAAGCAAGTATATTTTCTTTGCCTTCACATTGGACATTTTTGCAGAATACCACCTCCTGCTCAGTACAGGTATAAGAAAACCTTTGTCGTAGATATGCAGGTTAGAGGCAGTTAACAGAAGGAGAGTAGCATCTGCAGAGTGCACATGGAATGCACTGTAATTTTCCAAAATGAAAGACTATAAATTCTTATATGTTCATATTCAAAATATGGTTTACCACATCACAAGCAATGTTAGCAGATACGGACATATCTACAGAATGTGGATCCAGTTTACAGCAAACTAGGATGCTACTGGAGATCTGTGGATTACCAACCTGGCCCTGACTGTGGCCCTGACCCGGATAGCCCAGGCTAAACCAATCTCTTCACATCTTGGGAGCTAAGTATGGTAGACCCTGGTTAGTCTTCGAATAGCAGACCACCAAGGACGCCTGGAGTCACTATGCAGAGGCAGGCGATGGCAAACCATCTCTGAACACCTCTTGCCTTAAAAGCCCTACGCGGTCATCATAAGACAGCTGCAACATGACAGCATTTTCCAACGCCAACTACAGACGTTATGAGAAGGTCCCACTGAAATTAAACCTAAATATGTTTAAAGTGAGTTTTTAGGCACTGCCTGTTCCTTCACCTCCACTTGAGTGCAGACTGCAGGCTTGGAACAGGGATCTGCCTTTTTGTTTGCTTTATTTACTTACTTACTCTGTTTACATCCTGCCTTTCTCCCCAATGGGGACCCAAAGCAGCTTACATGATTCTCTCCTCCATTTTATCCTCACAACAACCCTGTGAGGTAAGTTAGGCTAAGAGTATGTGACCATCCCAAGATCACCCAGCAAGCTTCCATGGCAGTGGGGATTCAAGCCTGGAGTTTCCCAAAGCCTAGTCCAACAATACTATGTACGTTAAAGAAAATGTACACAGAATTAGATAACATAATTACTAGTACCACAAATTAGAGATCTCTGCAAACAAGCAGGGCATTTACTAACCAATAACTATTAGTTTATTACTATCATACTTCAGAACTGCTGCATAGCAATGTCAGTATTACTATCCTAACCCGGATAGCTCAAGATAGCCTGACCTCATCAGATCTCAGATGCTAAGCAGGATCAAGACCTAGTTGGTATTTGGATGGGAGACCACCAAGGAAGTCCAGGGTTGTTACGCAGAGGCAGGCAATAGCAAATCATCTCTTGCCTTGAAAACCCTACAGGGTTGCCTTAAGTCAAGTGTAACTTGATGGCACTCTCCATCCATTACCAGTGTTCATTTTCTGAGGAGACCAAATTGTATACCAACTCTGGTGATTACTGTGGATTTACTGGTTCTGCTAGACATACTCCCCTCTAGTCTTAACTAACTCCTCCCCTTTTCAGAAGAAGGAAAAGAGATAAACTCAAAATCCAGAAATCTGTCTCAAAAGTGCATGGCAGCTCATAACCTCACACCTTTAAAAATACTAGCTTATATATTTTATTCTTTTACTAGGAATCTACTTTCAGAATTATTAGTATTGCAATAAAAGTTTCAGAGTTGACAAAATTTAAACTGATGTGCTGTTGAAACTGAGCTTTCTACATTGGCATAATTTTTAACACAAACTTGCGATCTGGCCATCTCTCCCAGACTGTGGAATGCAATCCTATGAATCTGTGAATGTCAACATAAATTATGTATGGGGGCCATCTATAATTAAGGGATGCTTCATTCACAGAGGCAAATTTCTACACAAAAGGAACTTGTGCACATCATAAAATGTGATAGTCCTACTAGCATACAGATAGCTAGCCTATGCATGTGTACTGAAAAGTTGTGTGGGAGGAAGACTTCACCAATACAATGTATCCACAATTATTATTGTTATCTATTAAAGCAAACACATAAAAATCATGCAATTTCCCAGTTGTTTGCATGTAAAGACTTGGTAATATGTGAAGCAGCTTCAAACAGCTAGATATCAAAAACTGAGCACATACTTCAACATTTACAAATAAACTTCAAGATTAAATGAATGCATAGCAATAAAAACTTTATAATCATAAGGTCTTTTTAAAAAGAAAGAATGTAGCATTGATATAAAACACCTTCAGATTAAGGATTATAGTCAAAGCACACTTTGCTAATCTGCATTTCACATTTTTCTTTGACTACTACCACAGCCAATATTTCCTCATTAAAACATAAAATGAAAACTACATATTTAGGTCTATATTTGTATGAAAGCTTAGTCTGCTATGCAATATCACAAAGTCACATATTTCTGCACTGGTTTCATCCCGAGGCCAGAACAAGGGATAAAGAATGTCACAGGAGTAAATGGTTGATAGTTTAAATAAACAATGCTATGAACTTTTGACAGTCTGTTGACCTGTGTGAGCACTCCTACTCCAAAACAAACTTAAACACCAGCATTTCAGCTTCTAAAGGAAACAAATTGATAATGAATAAAATCAACACTACAAAAGCAAGACGGCAAGCACAAGACTTTTTGAAAATAATGGGGGCAAAGTCAGGTTATATGTAAAGCGTATATTCTGAATAAGTTCCTTTTGTAGGTTTATGCCACATCCGAATAGGCTTTAATCCCAAAGGCTCAGACAACAGGCCATAATGACAAAAAATGCAAGATCCTCAAAATGCAAGAAAGCGGTTAATCCCTCTTTAAATGAGACGCCTAACAACTCGTACAGTATCAGACCCGGGGAAAGGGGGCGGGAATAGTAGCAAGGAATAAGGCTAGAGGGCAGGAGCTTCCGGACAAGAAACAATCTGGTTTCGATGTGTATACGAAAAGAGACAGCTAGAAGAGAGCTGGGAAAGGAAAGAAGGCGCGCGCGTCGGAAGGGCACTCGGCGTTTGTTTTGCTTTTTTCCCCAGCGGCACCTGTAGCCCGAGGGCAGATGAGCTGTCCGTCGCTCCCTATGGCTAGTTCCTCCAAACAAATAATTACCTTTAAGCTGGGGCAGCGGGGCGAGCTCTACTGGGCTGCTCTGCGTCCGGAACTGCGAGGAGCCCTGCGATCGCTTCTGCTTCTGAGCCTTGCGCACCGATCTCCGCGTGAAGCCATCCACTTTCTCCGCGGCGGAGATCGCCGCCGACATGGCTGCGCGTGGAGAAGACACAAGGGGGGGGCGCCGACTCTCCCTTCGTAACACATCCAGTAAGGCAGCGGGGGGGGCGGGGGGGGGGGGGGGAGCCAAAAAATAAACCCCCCCCCGCCGAGGAGGACGGGAAGAGGAAGACTCTCGATCCAGCAGCCCCGACAAGGGCGGAGTTTCCCAAGAACGAAGAGGCTCTTCTTGACCCCAAAAGGGTATCAAAGCAAGGAGAACGAACACCTTGGAGAAGGGGGAGAGCTGCTTAATTACAATCCCCACGAAAGAAGTCGCTTCCAAACTAGGCGAAGGCGGAAAAACCTCAATGGCTTCCAATGGGGGGGGGGGTGAGCAGGGTGGAGGGATGTGGGGGTCGGACCGAGGTGTCTGTGTGTGTGTGTGGGGGGGTTGGATTCCAAAGGGGAAAAGAAAAGAAAAACAAAACCGTTCTTAATCCAGGACTGAGGCCCCGCCGTAATCTCCCGCGCTCGTCTCAATCGGAAGGAGCCACCATTAAAAGACGAAGAAGAAAAAAAGGAGGGGGGGGGCCTTTACTCCACAACCACCACCGTGCCTTCGCCGCCCGCCTACGAGCAGCAAACTTTGTCGGCAGCGTCCGGGCTCCTGAGGTGAAAGAGGCGCTGTTATTCCTCTCAGCCAGGCTCGCTGTGGTTGCCTGGGCCGCCCCGCCAAGAACTCGCTGTCATGAGCTGGAGCTTAGCGGAGACCCGAGCGGGGAAGGGAGGGAAGGAAGGCGGGCGGGCGAGCGAGCGGCCGGACTGCAGCCTCCTCAGCCACCACCGGGAGCCCCCCGGGCTTCTTCCGCTAACATCTCGTCACTCGCTCCCCCCGTGTGCCCCCCCCCCCTACCCCTCCCCTTCTCACTCCTTCGGGCTCCACTTCTTCCAGGACGCGGCTTCCTCTTCCGCGGAGCCCGTCCGCGGAGCCCAACGTAACAACCAAGGGGCGAATCTTCTGCTCCAGAACAGGCGCACAACTTGCTCGAAGCGAACGAGCCACAAGGGCGACGGAGTTCCAGAAGGGGGCGGGGCAGAGCGAGAGCAAGGAGGGAAGGAACGGAAGACGGTTGCGGCAGCCATTGGAGGAGCCCGGTGTAAGGATAATTGGCAGAAGCAAAATTAACCAATCGGAGAGCAGAAGCCTCACAAATTACTTCAGGGGCGGGGACCTGGAACCGATCGACCTTAGGAAACCGCGAGAGTGACGCCAGATTGGTCCAATGCGGGAAGCTAATGGGAGGAGCGTCGGGCGAAGGTGATGAAAGAAGATTGGGAGGCGAGCACCAGGGCGGGATGAGCGGATAGCCAATGGGGGACAGGGAAATGGTTGAAGACAAGCCGTGAGTGCCTGTGCGCGCGAGCGTGGAGTTTGTTTTCATATTCTGGTTGGCCGTGGACTTAGTCCTGTGGGGACGCAGAGAGAAGAGCCCTCCCCCGCCGTCTGTGGTACCGATAGGGTTGCCTGCGTTTTTTGCAAAGAAGACCAGTTACTTTTGTTTAACCTGACTGGTAAGTGATGTTCGCCTCGCTCTGGTGGGCCGAATTCTGTGCTTGGTTGCTTGTAAGTACTGAATGACTAACAACAAACAAACAAACGTGGTAATATGTTTCATGGCACTTGCTGTCCCGTCGAAGCCCGGTTACTAATCGGCTGCGATTCCATTCCCTCTGATCTGGCTCCGTGATGCTCAGTGAGGCTGAAGGCACTCTCAGACTCTTAAAAAACCTGCTGGCTAGGAATGGTTTTCTTTAGATTTTCCACTTCTCTGCACGATTGCAACACCCTTAACCACCAATCGAGACCCAGTTACCACTTTTGTCTTCCCAGCCTGGCCTTCCTCCTGGCAGGTGGGGATAGGTTTTGCCTATTGAAGATCAGCCTGTCATGAAGCCATGTTAGGGGAAGCAGTGACTAGTGATTATGTGTATGCCACAATGTGAAAGTATTCCTGTAATCATTTTCCACCAATAAAAGCTCCTACTTGAAATAGTAAATATATGTTCACTCTACCAAGTGTTTTTAGAAAGTGTGTAGATCTAGGTGGGTTTTTTGACCTATAGGGCTTCTGATTGGCTACTGGAGATCTGGTTGGCTATGTAGATTTGGAAAAAGTTGCTTTGGCAGCAGCTGCCACTACAACACAAGGATCTTCACAGGGCGACTGAAGGTAAGCTGTGTGTATACAGGAGAATATTTTAAAACAAACTTTTCATTCTAAAAGGTATCCTGTTAAAAAGAGCTTCTTCCTGAAATGCTGAAGAGTTGTTTTTGGATTTACGCATGTCTTCACTCTTTGACATTTTGTGGTTGGCTCTGCCAGCAGTCATCTTGTGGTTGTGCCTACCACCCTGTGTCAAGAATTCCAAAGGTCACCTCAAGTTTGGAAAGGTTGGGGACCCCTGCTCTAGGTGGTATGTTAGGGTAAATGTATAAAGATTAACTTTAGGTCTACGAGTTTCTCTGCATGGTGGCAGAAAGAAAATGTAACCAGACCATGATAAAAACAAATCTGGAAAACTCTTCATTGTTCTCTGAAGGCTTTATTCAAATTCACACTTTGTTCAGTGATTAGTTTTACTGCAAGTTGTGCAAGGTTTACTTTCTCCATTAACATTGCAGTCTTAAGCTGGTTTACACCCTTATAAGTCCATTGAGATCTGTTTAGGATTGCACTGTAACACTCTTCCAGAGGGTTTGCAGTGAGATATACAATATAAGCTTGAAATAAAGCTCTCAATGTATGTTCTTTCTCAGCTAGGAAAAAAGCAGTAAGTGTATATTTCTCAATCCTATATAAGATCCCATCTAATTTCTTTAAAAAATCTGGGAAGGAACAGAATCACATTTTCTTTCATGTCTGTACCACAATGAAGCTGCACCCATGGAACCTTTCCTTGCTTCAGAATTAATGGAACTCCTAAAGGTGGAATCTGAAAATAGACAGGTTTACACTGTCCTGTAAGAACCAGGTTCTTGTTCTGAAGTGCTATCTTAAAGGTAAAGGTTCCCTTGCTCGAAAGCCAGTTGAATCCGACTCTAGGGTTGCGGTGCTAATCTCTGTTTCAAGCCGAAGAGCCAGCGCTGTCCGAAGATGTTTCTGTGGTCATGTGGCCGGCATGACTAAACACCAAGGCACACGGAACGCTGTTACCTTTCCACCAAAGTGGTACCTATTTATCTACTTGCAATTTCTTGCTTTCGAACTGCTAGGTTGGCAGGAGCTGGAACTAGAGATGGGAGCTCACTCCGTCATGTGGCAACTCAGGTCTCAAACTGCTGAACTACCGACCTTCCACAGCCTGCAGTTCAGCGTCTTAACCACTTGAGCCACCACAGCTATCTTAGCCTTATGTTAAGAGGCTCTAATGGCATTAAAATGCTTTTTACCAACTTCTGGTTAGTGTGCTAGCAAGTGCCTCATGGATAGAGCTTCATCAAATTTTACCATGCAGTGGTAATATCCAGGTTGGAGTGCTACAGCATATTCTATGTCATCATGCCTCTAAAAAGCATTCAAAGAGCTTTGGGTAGAAAAGTGGGATATAAATATGCTTAATTTGCTGGGCTATTATGTGGGACTTGCTGGATTCAGCATATTTTGTTGGCGTTATATCTCTGCTAGCCTTCAGTGTGTTTCTGGTGCAATTCAAATTGTTGTTTTAGTCCATAAAACTCTACGTGACCTAAGACCAGAGTATCTGAAGGACCACATTCTTCTGTATAAATCTTTCTATTCCTATTTGGATACTTCTGTGTTGAGGGGAGAGCTAGGTGGGAGGAGGGGCTGTGGCTCAGTGGAAGAGCATGTGATAAGAGGGTCCCAGGCTCAATCCCGAGTATCTCCAGCTAAAAGGGCCAGGCCGTAGGTGATGGTGAAAGACCTCTGCCTGAGACCCTGGAGAGCTGCTGCCAGTCTGAGTAGACAGTACTGATCTTGATGGACCAAAGGTCTGATTCAGTGTAAGGCTCCTTCATGTATGATCATGTGTGAACTAGGAATAGGGGATTGTCTTTAACTGTTTGTTTGACAGCAGCCCTTCATACTCTTGGATTCTAATCCCAGTTTTGTTTTATTTTCTTTAGCTAATCCCAAATTTGTCATATTTTCTTGAGCCTTCAAGGAACTATTTTCTTGTTATTGCAGAGTAATTGCCCCATATGGGTTAAAGTCTAACTCCCCATTTTCATCAACAGGCAAATTTTGCTCTAATGAAGGATACACCAAACTGTGTAGTCATATGTTGCTAAAATCTGAGTTAATCATCTGAAGCTACCAATTAACAGCCATGTATAGGCAACTAAATTATGCAGGAAACGGTGGGTTCATGTTCTGTAGTAGGGAACATGAGAAAAGCAAATAAATAGAATTCTTCAGTTGTACGAATATAAATCATGAATCCTTTCTTAGCAACATCCCTTTCAAGATACAAGCATCTTGTTCATGAAGCAGGATGCTTACACGACAAGGGCACATTATCAATATTGCACCACCTTTATTTCCTTCCATTGGTGCCATGGCTTCAACCCCATGCATACCTCACCAGATGTCACATTGACCTTAGTGGAATTTACTTCTGAGTAAACATACATAGGGCCAGGCTTTGGAGGAAATACGATTGCTAAGTTCAATAGTGAGTCTAATAGTATAGAAAGAAACCTGTAGCTGGAACACAAGGGCTGGTGTAGCATAGCATTAGCTCAGCAGATCAAGAAGGCTGCTTGTTCAAATCTCATCTCTGCCAAAAACTCACTAGGTAGTCCTAAGCAAGCCATTCTGTCTCAGCCCTCACTTGCAATATAAGGATAAGAACAATCACTGTCTTTCAGCGCTCTTGTAAGAATGGCAAGAAAGCTAATGTAAAATGCTTTCAACACTAACCCTTACAACAACTCTGAAAGGCAGGCAAGCTTTATCCCCATATGAGGTGCCAAGGCTGAGACAGTGTATTGCCTCATGTTGTCTAGTGAGTTTTATAGTCAATGGAGGCCTTTGCATCTGCACATAAAATGCAGAATCTAAACAAGCATCACTTGTGTGAAAACAATTGTTACTATTGAATGCCATGGGGACTGAGCCCCTCATACCTTCCAAAATGAACAGTAGGTAATTTGTGTTCTAGCCGCAACCAAGAGTCTATATACTCCTTCAATGTTAAGCCTCAAAGGCCTATGATTAATTATTTTGCGTACATTCTGGGGCCCTCATTATAGTCCCTTTGCACGAGGAAAGGAAACATATTATTGCCAAGGAAATCTTTCTTGAGGACTATTAATGTACCCAGCTCAGCCTGGAGGAAGTCGACAGATTGCTTGTATCTGTGTGCCCAACCACATGTGGCCTTGATCTGTGCCCCTCCTGGCTTATCAAAGCAGGCCACGAGGGGTTTTGAGGTGCCTTGAGGGAGATTGTCAACAAGTCCCTCTCGGAGGGGCGGTTCCCTGAGGCACTCAAAGAAGCGATGGTCCGCCCTCTCTTGAAAAAAACCAACTTTGGACCCGGCTGAATTGACCAGCTATCGGCCGGTGTCCAAATAGGGCAAATTGATCGAGAGGGCGGTGGCGACTCAGCTGCAGGGCTTTCTGGATGACATTTCCGTTGATCCATTTCAGTCTAGCTTCTGCCCGGGTCATGGTACGGAGACAGTACTGGTCGCCCTTACTGACGACCTCCAGAGGCATCTGGATTGGGGCGGTGTGACGGCTCTGTTGTTGTTAGATCTGTCAGCCGCGTTCGATACAGTTGACCACCAGTTGCTGACCCACCGCCTTGCTGACATGGGGATCCAGAGGCTCGCCCTTCAATGGCCTCTTTTCTCCAAGGTCAGGGACAGAGAATGGTGCTAGGGGAACTGCAGTCTTGGAGGCATCCACTCGAATGCGGTGTGTCTCAGGGGGTGGTGCTTTCCCTGATGTTGTTTAACATCTACATGCGCCCCCTCACCCAGATTGCCCGGAGGTATGGGCTTGGGTATCATCAATACGCAGATGACACCCAGCTCTATCTGATGTTGGGTGGCCGGTCGGACTCCGACCCAGAAGATCTCCATTGGGCCTTGTAGGCCGTGGCTGGGTGGCTCAGGCTGAGTCAGCTGAAACTAAACCCGGTGAAGATGGAGGTCCTGTGCTTGGTTCAGGTCGGTTCGGGGTTGGGGGTCCCGCTTCTGACCTTCGATGGGGCACCTTTGGTTCCAGCATCGGTGGTTAGGAATTTGGGAGTGCTCCTGGATCCTGCCTTAACTATGGAGGCCCAGGTGGCAGCCACTGCCAAAGCAGCATTTTACCACCTTTGGCTGATTCGGCAGTTGGTTCCTTTCCTCGACCGCGATGACGTGGCTACAGTGATCCATGCAATGGTCACCTCATGGTTAGACTACTGTAATGCTCTCTACATGGGGCTGCCTTTGTCGCAAATCCGGAGGCTGCAGCTAGTGCAGAATGCTGCGGCCAGGCTGTTGGTGGGTGTCCCTAGGTGGGAGCACATCCGGCCTGTGCTGAAAGCGCTGCATTAGCTGCCTATAGCATACCAGATTCGCTTCAAAGTGCTGGTGCTTACCTTTAAAGCCCTATATGGCCAGGGTCCAACATACCTGAGGGACCGCCTTTCCCCACATATGCCCCAAAGAGCACTTTGGTCGGGGTCACAACATCATCTGGTGATCCCAGGCCCCAGGGAGGCCAGGCTTGCTGCAACAAGGGCCGGGTCCTTTTCAGTGGCAGCTCCTACCTGGTAGAATGAGCTCCCGGAGGAGATCACGGCCCTGTGGGACCTTTTACAGTTCCACAGGGCCTGCAAGACGGAGCTTTCCACCAGGCTTTTGATTAGGAGTCGCCACTACCACTACCACCATTGGTAGACCTGAGCGGTGGCCCCATGAAGATCAACCATGACTTTGCTGTGATCAGTACCACTGGATGGGGTCGAGTAACATCTATGGGTCTTTAATCTCCCTATTGTTATGGAAGATACTGGGGAGTCTATCTTGCAAATTTGAGTCCATCTTGTTAAATTTTTATTGTAGCCACTGAGCACTTTAATGTTGATTGTTTTATCCTGTTTTTATGCTGTTTTATGCTTTGGCACATGGTGCCCTATTGTAAGCCATCCTGAGCCCGCTTGCGGGGAGGGCGGGGTAGAAATGTAATAATAAAATAAAATAAATAAACATTTCATAAGCTGAATAGTTCAGCGCAAGCTGACTATTTTTGTGGTTGTGAGCAAGTGAGCCAGTCTTGTGGTGTCATATCTGGAAGATCTAAGGTCTTATGGGTGGTACTTTGTGCCAGTAAGAACTTAAGGGCAGGAGATAAATATAATAAATCTGTGATGAACTTCACTTTTGACACCTCAGAATGTTTGCACAATACACTTTCTGATTATGCCTTAGGAGAGGAAGTTCATTCTTCCACATCCCTTGCATAGTTCTGTGTGGAACCTGAGAGTCCTGGGTTCAAAGTTTAGGTTAGTTGTCCTAAAACTGTTAACAAATAATAAAACATGCTGAGAAGCGGGGCTTCAGCGCATCAAGACAGTCGACACCAGGAGCTGCTCCTGGCTATGACTGATTCTTCATTCTTTTTAGGAGGGTTTCAGGGGATCCTGAACCCTACTAGAGAGGTCTGGAGCAAGGGACTTGATTCAGGCCCCTTGCTTGAGGCAACAAGCGGGTGGAAGTCCTGGATCATCCCAGAAGCACGGAACAAAGAAGAGCAGGTTTGGCAGCCATAACCTGCACCAGATGTGAATGTCCCAAAGTAAGAGAGTTATTTTGAGCCTTATTCAGAACACCGATGAAGACACGCATCTGTGAGTACCTGTAATAGCAACAGTAACATTGAAGAGTATGATGATTTCTTTGAATAAGCCTCTTTAAATCTCCAAAACGATACAGAGAGGGGAGGTGGAATTCCACCACCCCCCGCACGTGAAGTGGCCGAGACGAGATAAGAGCCATTAAAAGAATGTTGAGATAAACACTTACTGGGGCAAAGAGGGATCTCAGCTTCTACAAGAGAACTATAAATTTTCTTAAACTTTTTTTGAAAGAAAGAAAGATATACAGAGTGAAACTCACCATCTTGCGACAACCCTTTGCGATGTCATGCTTTACTGCTGAGAACAGAATAGAAGCGCACTCTGTTTTGTCTGCTGGGAACGGATCAGCTTGTTTTATCTAGTGTTTCCAGTGACGATCTAAAAATCTGATCTGTACTGAAGGATCCTTATTGACAATATTACTAAGCATGGTAAACTTTGAAAAGGTTAATGACAATAAATAGCAGAGACTGTGGACTTTGCTGGGACTTTTGATACAGCTTTAAAATGCAGGGACAGGATTTAAAAAGAAAAATGACAGATGGTGTACCCTTAGAGAGCTCCTCAGAAATTAACCATCTGCAGCTATCTTGGGAGGAACGTTGGGACATGATGGTGGACGCTGTTACCCATGAATTAAAGGACGCTTTAGAACCTGCAATGGACAAACTTGTTGTAACATTAACCCAAACTACAAATCAGATAAAGGAACTTCAGCAACAAACAAAGCTAGAAGAAGAGCAGCCCCAGTGCCAAATTATGCAAGCTGCAGGAAAATACTACAAACAACCTGATTCAACCGATGGAAAAAAGGATCTTCAGTACTCCAAAATGCTACATGCAGAACAAACCTACAATCAAGATGTTCCAATTTACAGAAAAAACAACAGATCTACTAAAAGACTGATAAATCTTGGAATCGTCAAAGCTATAACTCAAAGAGAAGATGAAGTAGAAGCTAAGAGCAACAGACCTACTAAAAGACTGTCAAATCTTGGAATCCTTAAAGCTATATCTCAAAAGTCAGATAAAGTAGAAGCTATGGGAATTTTAACGACTTTTAAAAATGAACAGAGATGGCGAATGCTAAAAGAAATCCCCTCTACCTATAAGGAAAAGAGGCACAGAATGATGATCTTATTGAAAAAAAGGAGTTACAAAATGAAGAAAAGAATAAAGCTTTTTAAATAAGTCTGATCTAGAGAATCCCAGTCTCTGTGTAATTGGTTAAGATGGGCTAGGGGAAACTGTATTTACAATTAATTAACATTCATGATAAATTGAATTCACTCTTTTATAGGTATTTATAAAATTAAAGCCCACAATAAAATTAGGGAAGAGAGGGATCTATATTATGTGTGGGAATGCCTATTTGAACAAAAATGGCTAGGGAAGGAAGTTTAGGTAAAGATAATAACAGAGGATTGTAGAGAATGTAATTCATAAATGTATTATAAGGATTAGATACTTGAAGTACGATTGAGAATAGGTTTTTGTTAAAATATCACCATAATTAGAAATGTATAAATTTGGGTAATAGTTAAAGTTATCTTATAGAAGATTATTGTAGAATGCTTAAACAGAAGAGAGATTGTCTTTGATAATAGCAATGCAAATGGTAGATCTGATTATGTAACTTTAAGATATACTCACAGACTATGGACTCATAGAATAGGATTATTAAAAAACTAGAGTGTAAAACATAGATTTGCAAAAATAGTATTGATTATTTGGGTGAAAGTGGCATATAAACATATATACAAGAGGTGATTTAAGAGATATGGTACAACTATTAATACTCTCATGTATGTTTGTAAGTTTGTTAAATAATAAAAATTATTCAAAAAAATAATAAAACATGCTAACCTTAAACAATGTGCTTATGAAATATGTAGTCGAAGGCAACAATGTTTTTGCTTGCTTGACATGGGCAACCTCAAGTTTTAGAACAGAGTTCCCTAATCTTGCTGAGCCTGTGTGCACTTCTGGATTTTTGAAAATGGCTAGTACATCACAAGCGGGAATTAAGATTGCAGGGGAAAAGATCAGCAACCTCAGATATGCAGACGATACCACTCTAATGGCAGAAAGTGAAGAGGACCTAAAGAGCCTCTTGCTCAGGATAAAAGAGGAGAGCGCAAAAGTGGGCTTGAAGCTCAACATCAAAAAAACTAAGATCATGGCATCCGGCCCCATCACTCCTTGGCAAATAGACGGGGAAGTCGTGGAAGTAGTGACAGACTTCACGTTCCTGGGATCCCAGATCACTGCAGGCAGTGACAGGAGCCATGAAATTAAAAGACGCCTGCTCCTTGGGAGGAAAGCGATGGCGAACCTAAACAGCATGATAAAAAGTAGAGACATCACCCTGCCAACAAAAGTCCGCATGGTCAAAGCAATGGTATTCCCAGTTGTCATGTATGGCTGCGAGAGTTGGACTATAAGGAAGGCCGAGTGCCGAAGAATAGATTCTTTTGAACTATGGTGCTGGAGAAGACTCTTGAGAGTCCCTTGGACTGCAAGAAGATCAAATCAATCAATCCTAAAAGAAATCAACCCTGACTGTTCCCTGGAAGGCCAGATAATGAATCTGAAGCTCAAATACTTTGGCCACCAAATGAGATGGGAGCACTCACTGCAGAAGACCCTGATGCTGGGAAAGACTGAAGGTCAAAGAAGACGGTGACGGCAAAGGATGAGATGGTTGGACAGTATTATGGATGCAACGAACATGAAATTGAGCGGGCTTCGGAGGATGGCGGAAGACAGGAGGGCCTGGCATGATCTTGTCCACGGTGTCGCGAAGAGTCGGACTCGACTGTGCGACTGAACAACAACAAGTTGACACCATCCTAAAATGGCTGACGTGCATAGTGTAGCCAGCCTCAAAATAGCAACAACATGGGCTGGGGCCAGTCACAAAACGTTTGGTGGCTCCAAGGCAAGTCTTCTCTTACTGTGGAGGCAGCCATTTCCCAATGGATGCTCGCTGAAGACACAGAAGTAATACTTCTTGACTGTCCTGAAGCATCTCCTGCTCCAAAGAGACAGAAGAAAGCCAGAATGGCCTCTGTGCTTTGAGGAGGAAGGAAGTGGACACAAGGAAATACATTGTGAAACAGTTTTGGTATATCATGTGATATGCCAAATTGCTAGTACATGTGGGAGCATGGAGTCAAACTGAAGCAAACTTTTCTCAATGGTGTTCATTTATTTAATGTATGTTATTTATAATACACCTTTCTCATGGAGAGTCAAGGTGGATCACACAGTGTAGGTCTGTCAGCAAGATGAGACCTGTGTTAAGCAGTGAGATAGGATTAGGGTTACAGAAATCTGAACAGAGTAATTAATCGTGATAATAACTGAGTTGCAGCAGTCTTCACCAACTGGAACCGCTAAAATTGGGAGGGAGGGTGCTTTACAGAAATCTAATCTCAGTGTTATCATGGCATGGATCAAGGTGGCTAGATCAGTTGAGTCAAGGTAGGGGCCATCCTCAGAGCAAAACTAAGTTGGAAGAAAACATTTATTGCACCTACATTGACTTGCTTCTCTAGCACTAATGCTGGGTCCAGTATAACGCCTAGGCTCTTGACTGAGTCAACAAGGTTCAGTTGAACTTCATTGAAAGTGGGAAACACAATGTCTTTTAAGACCTCAGGCTTCTCAATCAGAATACCTTTGTCTTGTCAAGGTTCAGTTTCAATTTGTTCATTCTATGGCAATCAGGCAATGGCTCATGACCTCTAACATATCACCAGAAGAACTTGAAGAGAGAGAGAGAGCTGGGTATCATCAGCATATTGGTGGCATCCAGATACAACACTATGAATAACTTCTCCTAAGGGCTTTACATAGAGTTTGAATAACATGACTGCACAGGATAAATTGCACACTGATAAAGGTAGAAACCCTTTGAGTCTTGTTTGTAAAGATTGATTTAAACCAATCCAAAACAATTCATGATACCTACTTCTGCCTCCGAAGATTTCAACAAGATGATGTGGTCTACTGAATTGAAGGCAGCTGGTAAATCCAATAGGAGCAGCAATGAGGTATGGCCTTTGTCTACATTTCAGGCAGAGATCATAAACTAAAGCCACCAATGCTATCTCTGTTCCATAGCCTGGCCAGGATCACTGCAAATTGTACAGGCTATTTGGCTTTCAATATATGTAAGTCCCTAAATAACATAAGAACAATTTGTCTGAGAAACCATCTGCTGTCTCTCTTGCATCACATGATTTGAGACCAGGAGGAGAACTGAGATCAGAAGATGGGACTTTGAGTTGGGGCTCATGCTTTGTCTTCAATTTGCACTGCATTGCAATCCATTATTGGATAATTCATTCACAAGGAAATTGGTTTTGGAAGTATTTCAGTTTTAGCAGAGTAGATTTTTAATTACAGATCTGGGTCCCTGTTTTTTTATCAAAATCAATTTTTGTATGGAGTGCTCAGATATCATTGCTAAATGTCACATACAAACATGTTTCCTGCTTTGATCCTAATTGCTTACATTTACTATAAAGTGAATTTTTTTATTTACCTCATTTATACCCTGCCTTTGTCCCCAGTGAGGAATCAAAGCAGCTTACATTGTTCTCCTCACCTCCATTTTACCCTCACAACACCCCTGTGAGGTACATTAAGTTGAGTATATAGTACTCGAGGTTATTCAAAAATCTTCCATGGCAGAGGGGGAGATTCAGATCTGGGGCTGCTAGATCCTAGTCTAACCACTACATCACACCAGCTAGGGAGAAAATTTGGTATAGTGGTTAAGAGTGGCGGACTCTAATCTGGAGAACTAGGTTTGATTCCCCACTACTCCACATGAAGCCTGCTAGGTGACCTTGGGCCAGTCACAGCTGTTTCAGAGCTCTCTCAGCCCCTAAAAACAAGTCTAGCTTGCCACTAACACAATGCTAAGAGCTAGAAATTGCGGCTGCCAGACAGTCCTAGGATCTCCTACACACAATGCCATACAAGAATCATACCATCTGTCTATAATACCTCACTGTTTGTACTATTAGCATTTATAGCCGACTTGACCATGCAGGCCTTTGGCAAGTTAGCCAGTATCAGCCAGAAAAGCTTCTAGTGTAGCCTTTTCTCTGACGTGCCAGTTTTCTGTGTGTTTGTGTAGGAGTATTCAATTGTATCAGCCTCAGTGTAAAGTGGTACAATGGTTTACTACATCATCTTCTGCTTGTAAAGTGATTGTAGCCACAATTCTGCAGAGTCAAACTATCAGCTGCTAAGCTTATTGGGGGGGGGGGGTCCTTGAGTTCACAGTCTACCCTACAAGCCTGAAATCCTGCTTTTAAGCACCTTGAAAGAAAATTGACATACAAATGTAACAAAGGCTTAATCTTAAACCAAGAGACTGGAACTGAAATGAATAAATTCAGCAAATATTCAAGTTATTCATCATATGATATTATTTGAAAATAGAAAGTACATGAAATACTTTCATTTCTGTTTTACATTGTTAAATAATTGGCTGGAGAAGTGCAGCAGTTCTGTTATATGCAGGTTTGCTATTGGAGCATGATGGGAATACAGGGGCCACAAAAGAAAATTTAATCTGCCAAATAAGAGATTGATCTGCATACAGAAGAGTTAGAAACCATGAGACTAAGAGACTGTTACTAATGCACTACAAGGCAATGCAATCAATCTAGCAGAAAGTTTACCACTTAGCATCCTGTCAGCTTCTTAGCAGACTCTTGGCATGAGTTAGTACTGGCTAGAAATCATCTCCAAGTGGAGCACTTAATGATTGCAGGCAGCCAGTATTAAGCAAAAATAAAAATGATATAGTACAAAACAAGTACAGTGGGTCTTGTTAATCAAATCTCCATCATTAGACTGTGCCTAATATCATTGCCTTTCATGGAGGAAGGTGCTGTATGTATTTATTTAACTTTTACCCCGCACTCCCACTGAGGCGTCTCAAGGCGGCTTAAATAAAACCAGTAAAACAGTAATCATTTAATATAAAATACATAACAACTTAAAACCATTTGTATATATAATTGGCGGCTCAGTATAATAAAGTGCATCCAGAACACTCCATGATACAACCACTTTAAATAGCTTCAGCTGGCAGGCCTCTCCTACTGGAATGCCCACCGGAAAAGCTCCATTTTCACGGCCCTGCAGAACTGCTGGAGGTCACGCGGGGCCCTGATCTCACTGGGGAGCTAATTCCAGTAGGCTGGTGCTGCCAGGGAAAATGCCCTAGTCCTGGTTGATGTCAACCCGGCATCCTTAGGACCAGGGAGGGCCAGGTGGTTTTGTGTTCCTGATCGCAGTGCTCTCTGGGGCACATGTGGGGAAAGGCGGTCCCTCAGGTAGACAGGCCCCTGACCATATAGGGCTTTAAAGGTAAAAACCAGCGCCTTGAAGCGAATCCGGAATGCTATTGGCAGCCAGTGCAGCGACTTTAGCACAGGCTAGATGTGCTCCCGCAAAGGAAGACCCATCAGCAGCCTGCCTGCCGCATTTTGCACCAGCTGCAGCTTCCGGAGTTGTCCCAAGGGCAGCCCCATGTAGAGAGCATTGCAGTAGTCCATCCTCGAGGTAACCATTGCGTGGATCACTGAAACCAGATCTTTGCATTCGAGGAAGGGAACCAACTGCCTAATCAGCGGAAGATGGTAAAAGGCTGCCTTGGCAGTGGCTGCTACCTGGGCCTCCATTGTCAGGGAGGCATCCAGGAGCACTCCCAAACTCCTGACCTTCGGCGCTAGCACCAACGGTGCCCCATCGAAGGCCAGTAATGGGATCCCTGCTCCCAAGCCGCTCCGATTCAGGCACAGGACCTCTGTCTTCGTCCAATTCAATTTCAATTGACTCAGTCTAAGCCATCCAGCCATGTCCTGTAACGCCCAGTCCAGGTCTTCCAGGGTAGAGTCATACTGACAGCCCAACAACAGATAGAGCTGGGTGTCATCACCATATTGGTGACACCCTAGCCCATGCCCCCAGGCAATCTGGGCAAGGGGGCACATATAGATGTTAAATTGCATCAGGGAGAGTATCGCCCCTTGAGGCACTCCACAGATTAGTGGGTACCTCTGGGACAGCTGCTCCCCAAGAGCCACCCTTTGTCCCTGACCCTGGAGAAAGGAGATAATCCATTGCAAGGCAACCCCCTTAATTCCCATGTCGGCAAGGCGGTGGGCAAGCAGCTGGTGAACGACCATGTTGAACGCCGCTGACAGGTCTAACAATAGCAGCACCGCCGTCCCACCCCGATCCAGATGCCTCCGGAGGTCATCTGTGAGGGCGACCAGTGCTGTCTTCATCCCATGGCCTGGGTGGAAGCCAGACTGGAAGGGATCTAGCATGGAAGTGTCATCCAGAAAGCTCTGCAGCTGTATCGCCAGTGCTCTCTCTATTAATTTGCCCAAATAGGACAAATTGGAAACCAGTGGATAGTTAGCCAATTCAGCCAGATCCAAGGATGGTTTTTTTAAGAGAGGGTGGACCATCGCTTCCTTGAGAGCCCCCGGGAACAGCCCCTCAGAGAGTGACTTGTTGATAATGTCCCTAAGGGTGCCTCAAAACCCTTCACGGCCTGCTTTAATTAGCCAGGAGAGACACAGATCAAGGCTGCATGTGGTTGGGTGTATGGTTGAGATCAATCTGTCAACTTCCTCTAGGCTGAGTGGACTGAAATAATCCAGAATGGGACCAGAAGACTCGCATGGAGCCTCAAGTTCGCTCACTGTCTCAAATGTGGCCGAGAGGTCACGGCGGAGCGACAAGACTTTATCTGCGAAATATCTCGCAAAAGCCTCACAGCCTATGTCCAATTCCCTAATATTTTATCTGCCCTGTGGCAGAGCTGTTAAAGACCAAATCGTTCTATACAATTGTGCCGGGCGTGAGTTTACAGATGCAATTGTGGCTGCATAGAACTCCCTCTTCACAGCCTTGACTGCCATCTCATAGGACCTCATAAACGTCCTATAGGATGCTCTTGTTGCCTCATCATGCGAGCATGACACCACTGTCTCTCTAGCCGTCTGAGCCCTTGCTTCATCAGCCTTAGCTCCTGGGTATACCAAGGAGCCAGCCTTAGGCGAGGGTGTAGAGGGCGTCTGGGAGCAATCTCGTCAATGGCTGCCGAGAGTCTGCAATGCCAGTCCTTGACTAACTCATCTAACGAGCTGCCAGGGGGCAAAGGATCCTGAAGGGCCATCTGAAGCCGCAGAAGGTCCATTTGGCTCCGCGGGTGATCTAAAATATGCTCGCCACCCAAACAGGGTTGGGGTGACACATTCACTCGGGCCCTCAGGGCATGGTGGTCCAACCATGGAACTGCCATCGCAGTAATCCGGTCCACCGTCGCGAAGATCAAATCAAGTGTGTGACCGGCTCGGTGAGTGGGGGCTGTTACATATTGGGAGAGTCCCAGTGCTGCCATGGATGACACCAGGTCCACCGCCTGGGAGGACGCCACATTGCTGGCATGGACATTGAAGTCACCCAAAACTATCAGTCTAGGGTGTTCCAGTGCCCAGCCCGACACGGCCTCCACCAGGGATGACAGGCTGTTGGATGATACGTTGGGCAGTTGGTACACCAGCCAAACAGCCAAACTCTCCCCTGCTTCCCACACAATGCTTGTGAGCCTCGGTGCCGGGAGTACCCTGAAGGAGTAAGCCTCCCAGATGAACAGAGCCACTCCCCCCCACCCCATAGTCCGAGATTGGTGAAGGACCGAGAACCCAGGAGGAGCCAACTGGGAGAGAGCAACTGTCTCCCCATCTCGCACCCAGGTCTCGGTCACGCGTGCCAGGTCTGCATCCTGCTCCCACAGGAAGTCACGAAGGACTGAGGTCTTATTATTTATGGACCTGGCATTGCACAACACCAGTGTTGGAGTGGGGTTTTTAATCCTTGCCCCACTACCTGCCACCTTTGGGATGGGACACAGGCTGGAAGGTGGCCGAGCTTCTCTTTTTGTCCGCCCCCTTCCCTTCCATTTCTGCCTGGTCCCACCGCTATACCTTCCCCTCCCCAGGAGCACTGGTATTCCCTGGCCCACCATTATCATCCACCAACGATCTTCGCTGCCCTGAGCCTCAGATCGCTAGTCCTTGAATAGATGGTATTTACCCAGAAGGACAACTATGCTGAATATATGAAATAAATACCCCTTCCTAAAAAAAAATCTTGATAGCCCTCTTGGGGAGAAAACACTAACCTTCCTTTCAGATAGGTAGTTACTCCAGAGAGAAGCCAGTACCCATCCTTTTATTTCTCATTAATACATCAGTTTACTCCAGCAGTGTAGCTGTGACTATTTGAAATTGCCCACCAAAGCTTCCTGTCAAATCAAGATTTCCCTTAAACAACCCTCTTGCCAATGGGTACCTTCCCCTCTGTTTCTTTATTTGGAAATATTCCCAGGATCGTAAATTATCCCCACAGCCTATTTGGCGACTCAGAAAACATACGTAGGTCTTACACTCTATTTTTTTAAGCCTGTAAAGAGAACTCTTTTGTGTTTGACTCAAGCCTCTTGCCTTATTGTTGGAACTAGAATCTGTCCCTACAGTGCATTGTGCTCTTGGCTCCAAAATACCTGTGCTTGTGTAGCTGTGGAGCACCCAGTCCAGACACACATCTTGTGTTTTTGCTGCTCTTCCTCTTTGGCTTGCTATGGTTTATTGACTGCGCAGGTGCTTGGATCTCTGCCCTGAGACCTGGGTCTCGTACTTTGACTTGCATGGGTAAGTACCTGTAGCATCTGCTTTATCTTTCTGGTCTACCAATACAGCCTCTCCCCACCTATCATTAGTGAATGCACTGCAGCATGGGAGTGTTTGGGATATTTCTTATCTTTTACATGGGCTTTCTAGTGTGGGTGTTATAGTTCTTGCTTGATATTATTTTGACTGCTTCTGTGAGCTAATTCTTCAGTCCAGATATTAGTAAAATTCCCCTTAATATACCCTTTTCACTCTTCGAATTCTCGGTACTCCTTCCAGACTTGTACAGGTGCCTTGGCGCTTGTCAGTAGATCCCTTATGGCCCCTTGTGTGGGTCAGTGTCCATAGTTCAGATTGGGGAACTTGCATTACGCAGGCTGCAGAACTGCTCTTAGAAGTGTGTGTCTTCCTTACGCTCATGTAATATTCAGAAATCTACCCTGTGTTTTATTATAGTTCCAGGTCTGGAGAAGGTCCAGGCATGATCTAATTATGGTTCTCTTAGGCAGGCTGTGGTGAAGGTCCCTGGAAGGCCACCTACTTCCTTATTTTTTCAGTGTTTGTTTTGAATAAAATTATACTTCGATTAGCTAAGAACAACGTCAGCATATTCCTGAGTGACTGCTTTTTAAAGCTCAGATTATTGTAGTGTGGATTTGGGCAAAACTAGAAAATGGGCCATTTATATGCATGCCTTCCTGATCACATACAGCGATATCTATCAGGTTCATATGAGTTCCTTCGAAAGATTACAGTCTGAGGAATTCTGCAGTTCCTTCGAAAGATTACAGTCTGAGGATATGGACAAGATATTAGGGGAATTCTGCTGCTGCTGCTTGCCCCCTGGATCCCTGCCCTTTCATGGCTTGTGAGATGTGCGAAAGGAAGGGCTGGCTAAGTGGCTTCTGCCCGTTACAAAAACCTCTCTTGCTGAATATCTCCTTCCTTTGGCCATAAAAGGCAGTAGTAAGGCCTTTATCTAGGAGCTGCGGTGGCTCAAGTGGTGAAGACGCTGAACTGCAGGCTGTGGAAGGTTGGTAGTTTAGCAGTTCGAGACCCAGGTGCCACATGACGGAGTGAGCTCCCGTCTCTAGTTCCAGCTCCTGCCAACCTAGCAGTTCGAAAGCAAGAAATTGCAAGTAGATAAATAGGTACCACTTCAGTGGGAAGGTAACAGCGTTCCGTGTGCCTTGGTGTTTAGTCATGCCGGCCACATGACCACGGAAACGTCTTCGGACAGCGCTGGCTCTTCGGCTTGGAAACGGAGATGAGCACCGCAACCCTAGAGTCGGATTCGACTGGCTTTCAAGTGAGGGAACCTTTACCTTTACTAAGGCCTTTATCTAAAAAGCTATCTCTAGATGCAGCTTATTTTGATCAGTCTCGTTTCAACCTGCCATTTTTTAGTATACTCTTGATAAAAATGGCAGCTAAGAGCTCCAACTTTTCTTGGCTAGAAACAATTGCTTGGATTCTTTGAAGTGTGTGTTCCAAGCTGGTTATGGTACAGAAACTGCTTTGGTCATCCTGTTAAATTATCTGTGCTGTTCTACAGGCAAGGGGAGCATATCCCTGTTGGTTCTTCTCAATCTCTCCGTAGCATTTGATACTATGGTATGTATCCTTCTGGACTGCCTAGCCAGTATGACCTTAAGCAGTACTATCCTGTATTGGTCTTGATCTTTCCTGGTGTACGGGTCCCAGAGGCTGTTGCTGGGAGATTTTAATTTGCTGTTCTTGACCTTTCACACATGGGGTTTTTACAAAGTCCCCTCTATCTCCCATCTTTTTCAATATCTGCATGAAACTGCTGGGAGAAAACGTCTGGGGTTCAACGTACAGAGTCACCAATATACAGATGACATGCAGTGTGTTCTCCGCCCCCCCCCCCTTCAATCTAAATCCAGGGACATGATGGAAGTACTGAACCAGTCTGGAGGCAGTAAAGCTGGGTTCTTCTTTACAGTTACATTTTGGAGTGATACATACCTATTCTGAGTGGGCTGTTTGATTAGACCTGCGTTGGGCTGCAATGTAATGTGACTCACCTTAAGCTGGCAAACTGAGTCTTCAGATATTTCTTTGTAGTCATTCCCACCCCCACCCCACTCTTCCACTGTTTGTAGTTTTGGTTATATAACTCTGCCCATTGAATTTAACGCTTTGAGAATGAAGTGGGATCTGGCTCGCAAATGCTTATGCCACAATAAATTCCTTAGTCTTTAAGATGTCACAAACCACTTGGTTATTTGGGCTGCAGCAGACTCATTCAGCTACTCTGCTGGAATGTTTCGCACAATGCTGTTGGCCTCAGCTGAACCCATGACTGGAGTCAACAGACTGTTGCAAAACATTTCCACAGCTGTCCTTCTGCATATGTAAGAAAAGAATGCGATGTGAATCACGTAGATCGCTATTGATCTTTCACATTATTTTAGGCTGGGAGATGCGTTTTCCACAGTGAATCCCTATCCTGTGCCTATATTTACCTCCAGAAAGAAGTATTTGAAACGTTGCTTTCTGAGACGATTGTGAAATGCCTTATATCATGCTATTTTAAACATGCAAGAGGTGAAAGGAGGAAGGGAGGGAGAGAAAGGCTATAAACAGCACTTGTGCAAGTAAATTTTTTCTACTTATGTTGCTTTTGCTGTGAACAACTCAGTTTTTTCAAACGTTCTTTTCAAAACAGGTTCTTTCCTTTCCATTTTTCCTTCTCAGAAGGCTAAGGTCAGCTTCATCTAATCTAATCAAGACTGCAGCATATCCTGCAAAAAAAAAAAAAACGGGCCAGAAGCCTTCCATCGTGGCCTGAAAACCACCTCTTCCCCGTCTCACTCATTTTTTTTTAATTAAACATCCTGCTAGATGAAGAGTTCTGGAGAACTCAAAAGCTTACACACTGTTTTGTGATACTTTGTTTGGTTGGTCCCAGTGAAAAGGTGCTTACATGACTTTTGTGTTTGAATCTTTCTGAAGACCAGCGCAGCTAACTGCGGTCTCAGTTCTCAGTGAAGCTTAAATGTTGAAATGGTATGTGCTGTCATGCAGGGATGGTAAAGAAAGCAATGCTATCACGGAATATCTGATCTTCTTGCAGAAATCTGTGCCACCAGATCCCCCAGAACAGTTCCCCTATTTCCATTCTGCTTCTGGAAGGTTAAAGCACCAATGATGGGTTTTTTGGTTCACTTTCCTTTCGCATAGACCTGACACAATGGTCCAACTGTGCAATAAACTCTCTTAATCCTGTCCAGTAAACACAGCCGTAGTTAGCATTTTTGGGCTGCAAATTGTTCTTTTGTTTTGCAGGCTTTACTTGCTGTAGTTTTATTTCATGTGACTGTGCTATTTGTGGAGGAGTAAATATTGCCGGGGGTCTGTTTAAAAAGGCCAATGACCTGGATTTTTTTTCCGTTTGAATTATCTCCAAAAGTCAGACATGTTTAACCACTGATCTTTTCCTTTATAGCTGTATTTTAACATCATGGGCATGCTGTCTGCTTAGGAGACCAGCACTTGGGCACACAGGAAGCCTTGTTTATATTGGTCTAATTTGTTTGGTTTCAGTTCTGGCAGGAGTTCATTCTAATGATGATTTCTAAATTGCCAAGGCTAAAATGTAAAGAGTAAAAATTATAATAAACCAAATTTGTACGTTGGGCAAATGTCTTCATAAGACATTTTCCTAATTCCTAGTTTCAGTTTATTAAATACCAATAATTATATCAAAATAAATTGAAACTGATTTTTAATGAGAACTGGGATTATGGTGTGTTAAGTAAGAACAGTTTTTGCATAATAACCTGAAACTAAAACTGCATGAATACCCAATAAGACTTCAGTAGCTTCATCCTGCATTTATTTATTTCTAATACCTAACAGCTTGCCAACTAACCTTTTAAGGCAGGGGTGTCAAACATGCGGCCCATGGGCTGGATCAGGCCTGTGCAGGGCTGCAGTCTGGCCTGAGAGCAGCTGGGTCTGTGCTGCTTCCTCCTACCTGCTTCTGGCGTTGCAGCTCCTTTTCCCCAGCCTCTCGTATTTCCTGCTTGGGAGAGGAGAGAAAGAAAGCCTTCCTTTGATTGGCTGAGGGCTCCTCCCTCTCCTCCTCTGGGGAGGGAGGGAGAGGGATAAAGCCAGAGAGAGGGGGGAAATGTGCCAATAAAGGTTTCGTGTGTGTGTGTGAGTCCAGTAGCTCTTTTAAGAAGACTAGCAACGTTTCTTCCAGGTATAAGCTTTTGTTTGCCTGCAGACTTCTTGAGGAGGGGCAGCTAAAGAAAGCCGCCCTGAGCCTTCGGGGAAGGTGGGATATAAATCCAAAAATAAATAAATAAATAAATGCCAGAGAGAGAGGGGGTGAGAGTCAGCGCAACATTTTCTTCCAGCTGTAAGTTTTTGTTTGCCTGCAGACTTCTTGTGGGGTGTGTGTGCTAAAGAGTGCATGCCTGAGAGAGAGAGAGAGAGAGAGATGGATCCCTTTTCCATTTCTAACAGATGGGGGAGGGGAAGAAACCTAACCTTATTAGTGAAATTCCTTATTAGTGAAAGGGAGCAAGAGTCCAGTAGCACCTTAAAGACTAATAAAGTTTCTGTCAGGGTAGGAGCTTTCATGAGTCACTGGTCACTTCTTCAGATACAGCTAGAATGGGAGTCCATCCATCCTTATATCTTGGAGAGTGGAGTGATTTCAGATGCCAAATGACAATAGCAGGGATTGTTAATGAGAGAAACAACCTAGGTCTCAGACTGGGAGTTTGCGTTCTTGAGCTTCATGATCAGTTGCAATTCAGCAGTCTCTTTCTAATCTCCCTTTGAAATTCCTTTGTAAGAGAACGGCTACCCTTAGGTCAGCAACTGAATGCCCTGGAAGATTAAAATGTTCCTCCACTGGTTTTTGAATGTTGTGGTTTCTAATAGCAGTAGAAAAAGTAAGAGTCCAGTAGCACCTTTAAAGATTTACAAAATTGTGGTAGAGTATGTGCTTTTATGAGTCACTGCTCTCTTCTTCAGACTTATCTCCATTTATTCTTTGCATCCTCCTGAACTGAATCCTCTTGTACCAAATTGAGACCTAGGTTCTCTGTCTCATTACCAGTGCTGATATCTCTACTCCTACTACCCCTCTGCATATCACACCCAATCTGATCAAGCTGGCTATTGCCATTCAGTATCTGAAATCATCTTTATAGAGTATATATCTCTTGTACCTTGTGTTACATTTTATGGCACACATGGCCCGGCCCGACAAAGTGACATTTATGTCAGATCTGGCCCTCGTAACAAATGAGTTCGACACCTCTGTTTTAAGGGTTGCTGCCACAGTGTACAACTGGTATATCTGCTGTAAGCAATACAGTTCTACAATGAGAGGTAATGTATGGCTACTCAGGCAAGTGCTTAATGCAAATTTAATGTACTGATAAGATAACACCCATCAAATAACTGGTATGTATAGCATATGCTGTATAACATGTTGGACACTATCAGATAGCACTGTAGGCTGAAAAAATAGTTTTTTAAAAACATTTTTATCAGTACATATTTGTGTTATTGTTTGGTATGGCAGATAGGCTGTCTGGCCTAGAGGTCCATCTTTTTTTTAACACTGTCAGGCCAATTAACAATTTTGCATCTAAGTATTTGAATATGTTAAACACTAAGATACACTATGCATTTCTAAATTCTTTAATCTAGATGTTTGAACGATGGTATTAAAAGTATTATAGAAATGCTGCGTAAGCGGTCAAAGCATATAAATTATTGCAATCATTTGTACATTAGTCCTTAAAGGCAGCCCAGTATTCTTTCCATATTGCAGATGAAGGTGGGGGGTGAAGATGAAAGATACTGGCTCGTTTATTATTACATAAGATTGGAACCAGGGCCTTTCCAGGTCATAGTTCAAACTCATTGCAGCAACACACTGTGTATAAACTGTCATATAAAACTGCAGGCCTGGAAATCTTTAATTGGAACAATATAGTGATGCAAAATAACTTCTGGTTTCAAAAGAATAAACTCTTAAGTACACTGAGTCTTTTATTACTGCATTTGGCGAAAAAACATTTATGCTCAGAGTTCATTGTAGCCATGCACTGGAAATTGTTCTACCATATGCTAAGACCAAGTTCTCAAAATATATTATACCAAGACTTGTTGTGTTTTGTTCTTTTGTGGATCACATTTTCTTATCTTTCAGCCAGCACACAAAGGATACTTGGAGGATACTTGGCTGAATGAAAGAAGAACTTTTATGTTCTCTGACAATGAGCGAATGAAATATGCTCTCACACAGCAGAGAAAACATGCACATGTTTGGGGGGAAGTCAAGGAGTTCTTTGAAGCTTTTGCTGAAGCCCCTTGTATGGGTGAAAAAGCAAGTTGCTTTTGCATTTGAGGCAAAAACAGTAGCAAACTGGAACCAGCAAGCCTCTGTACATATGGGTAGGGGCATCTGGGCTCTTGTGCTCCTGCTTTTACAGACTGCCCCATCTAACGCACCGAGAGAGCTCTGCATAGGTTACACAAGCGATGGACTGGCTAACAGTGGCTGCGGCCTCGGTTCTGCCGTTGGCTCCTTACAGGTGCAGAAGTCTGCCTGCAGATGCAGCCCTGGAGCCTGAGGCGATACTTCTGCCTGTAAAGCATTTACCACTGTTTATTCCACTCCCTGGAATTTAGATGATACAATCTAATTAAAACAAACAAAAGATTTTGTTAGGGATATGCAGGATTTATTGCTTTCTCTATTTTTGGTGGAAGAGTAGGAGTTTTCTTTAACTGTTTCTTTTCTGTTTCTAAACAGTGCAGCCAGCACAATATACTGTTGAGTGTTGTTGGTTCCTTATGTATGCCTGCCTTTGTACCTACAGGTCTCTCAGGAGCCTTGCAGGAAATGAATCTAGACTGATCTCAGGGCTTTACTAAATGTTACAGAGAATACATGACCGCCAATGTCTCCCTGGTAATGTCTAGTAAAAGCAATGTGTGATGTGGGCCTCCTTCATGAGGTAGCCACAGAACTGATACAGGATAAAAGAAACACTGAACAGAGTGACTCCTTGTCATATGTTCCCTTTAGTATAGGTTATTTATTTTTATTCATATACCATTTTCTCCCCAAAGGGATCTCAAAACAGCTTACAACATCATTTTTGGAGAGGAGGCCGTCCTGACGCTTGGGTGCTCCTTCTCCCATAATCCCTGAAGGCACGAAATTAGGTCATTCTTTCTGCCCCCCCCCCTTCAGTTTTTTCCCTACCTCTTTTGCAAGCTCCAAGGAACTCCCTTGCTTAGTGTTTCAGAGATTCCGCTTGTTAAGATCAAATTATCTGGGAGGAGGCTCCGAGGCCCTTTGGGAAAATGGCCCTCAATCCCTCTTTGGGTGGGTTTTTGCATGATTGATGGGGGAGCTGCCCTGGATTCCTTTATGCCTTAGCATAACTCATTGTCATTTGATATTAGTTTAATTCAGGCACCATCTATCACTTATAGGCCTATGGTGAGGTGTACAAATTAGGGATCAAATGTAACTAAAATGGGGGTACCTGGTGATGCTGATGGTTTTGTTGCCCTGGCTTTCTTTCAGGAGTGGCTGACCAACTTCTTTAACAATGAGGTGGTCAGAAAAGAACAATCTCAGGGCAGAAAGAGGCTGAAATTTTCAAGTACCCCTGCACCTCCTCCATTCCTCCTAAAAGGCAAGTCACCCAGGGGAACCTGGGTTCGCCTGCAGGCCAGGGTCAGATCTCCAGTTAGGGTTCCCAGCTTTTAGGTTGGGAAATTCCTAGAGAGGTTGTGGCTGGAGCCTGAGGAAAGTGGGGTTTGGGGAGTGGAGGGACTTCAGTAAAGGTATAGTATCATAGTGTCCACTTCCCAGAGTAGCCATTTTTTTTGGGGGGGGGACTGATCAATATGTCATCCTCTCCTCAAGTGAGAAAGGAACTTTGAGCTTACATCTTGAACCTTCCCTTCTCTAGGGGATTCTAGTTAACTTACATGGGATCTTGAGCCCTCTACTGCTGTTACGCTTTTTGTTAAATGTTTCTCCTGAGATACAGGTGGCTCTCAGCCTTGCCCTTAGTTGATTATTTTCAGACTAAAGTTCCATTGGCTGCGATGAGCAGTGGCAATGAGTAGATGAGAGGTAGATGAGCAAGTTACTCTGGTGACAGTTATGGAGATGGGTGGGGGCGTTCCAGAGACTGTCAGAGTATGGGATACAGAGGCTTTTTATAACCCAAGGGGAAAACTTGCTATCTCTCTGGTGTGTCAACATGTCTTGATTGGAGGGACCATGTTGTGGCAGGCTTGAGCCACAAGACCTGGCACTCAGATTGGCGAAGGCCCCATGAGCCCATGTGGGAGGGTGTCTGAAAAGGAAGCTGTTTCTCAGAGAGGTAGGTGGTGGTGGATCAAGGAGAGTTTGATATGAGTGATGAAGGGAGGATGTTGCTTGCAGGTGCCACGCTTGGGGGATGCTAGACCATATGTTTGAGGACTGTAAGTTAACTAGCCATTAACCTTCATGTTATTTTGTTTTACTTAACTGTACCTAAATCTGTCTCATAGTTACCAAAGAGTTCTTGCCTTGTAGTTAATAAAGTTGTTTAAGGAGACTTGCACACTTCCTGACCTATGGCCTACGTTGCTCGATACATTATTGTAAGATCCCCTC
Organism: Gekko japonicus; assembly: GCF_001447785.1. Taxonomy (NCBI): domain Eukaryota; kingdom Metazoa; phylum Chordata; class Lepidosauria; order Squamata; family Gekkonidae; genus Gekko; species Gekko japonicus. The sequence continues at coordinate 1,050,263 of NW_015177011.1, forward strand.
CTGGTGTTATGCCTCTGGATGACAACAGGTAAGGGATAAATTTATGAAAACCAGAGGTGGTGGCATGGTACCAAAGACAAGAGAGGGCAAGAGGCACCCTTCTGCCCCAGCTTCCTAACCTGTCTGCATGTCAGTGAGGGGAAGTCTGAGGAGAAAGCACCCATGAGCCTCTGTGGCCATTTTGTGGTTTTCTATGGAAAGCTCTAGAAGCCTCTGAACTAAAGGGGAGGTAGTCCCGCTCCTCAGAGGCAGAAAGAATGACCTAATATTGTGTATGTGTGGGGTTTTTTGTTTTTGTTTTAAAAAAGATTATTCAGGAAACATAAAACAGCCACTGCAAAACTGGCATGCTAGTTGCATTGTTGTTGTTGTTGTTCGGTTGCACAGTCGAGTTTGACTCTTTGCACCCCCATGGACCACATCATGCTATTGCAACACTATTGAATTACAATAGACCATAATTTATTAATTCATTTTAGGAAGGTGGAGTTACAGCGTAAACAGCAAAACCATCATGTGTATGAAATGGGCATGCCATATTTCGTCAAAGGAAAAACACACCCTTTATTTAGAAGAGGTGGTGGAATCATTTCATTCCAGTAGTCTCATGAGTAAAGATGGTTATAAGCCAATCTAAACACATCTTGGGTATATTTCAAATTAAACAAAGGAACTTCAGCAGTGAGCCGTCATGAGTAGGAAGAGGGGTGACTGATAAGAACTCTTAGGAAGCACCTGGAGGGGGTTTTGGGCACGACGGCAAATGTCAGTGGCTCATTCTATGCAAAACATATTTGGATTCAAAATGTGCAATGGAGAATTAGAATGTTTTGTTAAAAGGAATTTTTAAAAATGACAGGCTTGTCACCCTAACTTCTCTGGCAAGTGGTCTGGTGAGGACAATCAGCCTGGCTCCTGCAAAAAGAGACCTAGTCCTGCCAGCCTTCTAGCATCTTAAACCTCTGAACCATCTGTCCCTCTCCTAGGTGTCAGCTTCTCACTGGAGGTATCTCTGGCCAGGGAGGCCGGTTTTCTAAAGCATTGCTGGGTAAGTCTGGAAAGCTACTCACATTCCCATCCCTTATCCATATTTTCTAGTTTCTTATTTGTGACTTATTGCCAAGATTTCAGTTTCGCTTCTGTCCGTTCTGCTTCGCTGTTCACCTTGACATGCTTTAGGGGGGGAGGGAATTCCTGAGGGGAGTGTGTGTGGGTTGAGTGCCTGTCTGTAGTAGCCGTAATTATTCCTCAAGTTGCACCCCTCAGCCTGTTCTCATGGGATTTGACCTTGGAGACTCTTTCGCTAGGCTGGAGTAGATATGACACTGTATATCTGTCAGGGTTGTCATAGTGGCCGAATGCTGACATATGCATGGGGTGTGCATTGGGTGTGCATTGGGTTTTACCTATAACCTCTGAATTTCACACACTTTCTTTGGTCCTGACAAAGAACCAGTTCCTGTAGTAAGCATATCTCTAATAAAACATCACTGCCAAAAGTGTTGTGGAGAGTGTATTAACTGGGGATCTGACACTTATTCATGAATCCGACCTCAAACACTGAGGATAATTTAAAAGCACTGAACCCCGAAATAAGGTGTGGATCACCATAAACCCCACATTCAGGGGACTATGCTGTTTCCTGGTCCAAAGTCCAGTTCTTGTGCCAACTGCTCCAAAGTGGGGTGCCCCCAGGACAAATGCACAGGCTGACATGGGCCCAGCTGCACCCCAAAACAGTCTTTGGACCCCAAATCACACATCCCCATATTACAGAGGCTGCACTCTGCAAGAAGACATACAGTGATGCCTGGTCCAAACACTGGTTCTGGCACCACGAGCTTCTATTTGGGTTGCCACCAAGAAGCTTACATTGCAAAGTAGATTTGAATATGGAACTGGAATGGGTGCATATGTCCTCTGCACCCCAAAATGCAGTTTGGACTAGCACATATCGTACACCCTCACATTCAGGAAACTGCCCTCCAAGAGGAACTATGCTGCTTCCCGATCCAAAGCCCAGTTCTTGTGCTAATTGCTCCAAAGTGAGATGCCCCCAGGACAAATGAGCATGCAGACATTGGGGCCAAGCTACACCCCAAAACAATCCTTGAAGCACCCCAAATCACACATCACCATATTACAGAGACTGCTCCCTGAAAGAAGACCTGCAGTGGTGCCTGGTCCGACACTAGTTCTGGCACCACAAGCTTCTATTTGGGTTGCCACCAAGAAGCTTGTATTGTGAAGAGCATCTGAGGAACTGGAATTGCTGCATACCCTCTGCACCCCAAAATGAGGTTTGGACCACCACATTTCATACACTCCCACATTCTGGGGACTCTGCCCTCCAAGGGGACCTATGCTGCTTCCTGATCCAAAACCCAGTTCTTGTCCTAATTGCTTCAAAGTGGGGTGCCCCAACACTAACATGCATGAATTTGTGCCTGGGCCAAATGTGTCTTCTGGCACCAAAGCATCCTATTAAAACCATTGAGATCCATACTTTCCCTTGCCCTCGGTATCCTAGGTCCAGCCTCTCAATCATAATTATTTTAAAGTTATTTATTCTGTACAAAATTATCCGCCACTTGGAAAGTTATTTATTTATAATTTTCTGTGTTGCCCCACCGATGCAGCTAACATTTCTAACAAAGTAGTATAAGCACATAAAATCAATTCATCCAACACTGATGTTTGTTTTGGTATCTGTAGGCTTGTTGTCCTTGATTATAACCGTCCTACTCCTTGGACAGTGCTGATCTGATGATGGATTGTATGGTAGCTGTAGCTTTTCTGTTGTCACCAAGGTATGGCAAAGCCATCTTGGGTTGAGACTTATCCTGGGGAGTGCAGGGACATTTCTTGGAAGTGAGCCTTGAAAGCCCCAAGAAGCAGGAGGCTAGTGAGGAGAAGGTGGATGAGGAACCCAGGTCTAAACCCTTTTATTTTTAATGGTCAAAGGAATATCTTTACATGCTTTCCAGCCACTGGTGGTCCTAATGCCCTGGAAGTTCACAGTACAGGTAATTGTGAGCCCAGTGCATATGGACTATGAAATAATAAAGCACAGAAAAATGGAGCTGCATACTTGTTTTGGATACTGTTTATGGAATGTCCCTGGAAAGTTGTCTTCTCTCTCGGGTGGGCAGGGAACATTTAGATCTTCTTCGTGGTCTCTGTGCATCACACCCTTGGGAATATACTGCGCCTGCGCTGACCTTCTCGGTACCGGTAGCTAGCAAAAGGGATTTTCGCGCCTCTCCCAGGTCACGCGCCGGCTCCACTGCGCATGACCAAGGAGGGGCACGCAGATCCCGCCAGTTCTTTTCTGACCACCGCGCTGGTAGGACGCCTTCTGCTTCGGTCTGTTAAGTACCTAACTTTCTGCTAAACTTGCGTTTAGTTAGTTTCCTTTTCTTTATTTTGTTTTTTGTAGTTAGCATTTTTCTTCGGTGTGTTTGTTCCTTGTCTTTAACGTTTCCCCCTCCGCTGGCCTATGGCCCCGCGGTGGGGTTGTTTCAAACGGTGTAAGACTTGCGGCCTTAAAATATCTCCCACCGACGGGCATTCGCTTTGCCTTGTCTGTTTAGGGGAGTCGCACTGTGTTTCTAAGTGCGGACATTGCCAGAAATTCTCGAACCAGACGAGAAAAAACAGGGCAGCTCGTCTGCACTTGGCTTTGATGGAGAAGGCGCTATCTCCACAGTCGTCTTCGCCGTTGGACACGTCCGGGCACGCCTCGATGTCCACCCTGGCTGCGGACACTTGTCCTCCCGTTTCGGGACCATCGACGTCGACGGTCGCAATCGATGCTTCGGCACCGAAACGATCGACGCCGATAAAAGACCACCCCGTACCTTCCAAGATCCGGAAGCAGGGGATATCTGATGCCGTACCTTCCAAGATCCGGAAGCAGGGCAAAGACTCACAGCAGTCGAAGAAACCTAAAACGGACAAGTCGAAAGTCCATAAGGTTTCAGCTAGTCAAGGTCGAGATCTCACGCAAGAACCTCATCACCTGATTGGTTCAGATCTCGACATCGACCTTACTCAGCAGACAAATCAGTCGCAATCTGATATGTCGAGTCGTCAATCCTCTCATGCTTCCCCGGAACGTGGAGTCGATGATCGACACCGACCGGCATCCCCTACTTTAACCTGGGATGAGAGACAGTGGCATTACTTGTATGGAAGCCGATACCCATACCCATGGGCTTTTCCTCCACCACCTCCACCTGACTGGGATCGTCAATCGGTGTCATCCCGCATCTCGCAGTTTCGGGATCGATCCTCGGCATCGAAGCAGTCCATGCCGATACATCCACCAGACCCGGCTGCACCCCCGGTCAACATGCCGACAACGCATCAACCGGAATTACCCGGATCATCCCCGGAACCATCCAATGTATCCTCCGATTCAGACGACTCCTCTGAACATATAGAGGACGTGAACATACAATCCACCCCACAGGATGTGGAAGCGGATCTGCCTATTTCTCCATCAGAGGATGTTAAGTCATATGGAGACTTTGTTCAACGTATGGCGTTGGACCTGTCTATGACTCCTACTCTCGTTGCCAGTTTCGTGGATGACAATGTTTTTGACATTATGCATTCCAACACTTCGCCTTCTGTGGCTCTTCCAATGACAAAAGTCCTCTTACAAACTACTAAGGACTTTTGGACCCATCCAGCCTCCATTACTGTATCCAATAAACGTCTGGATCACATGTACAAGATCCAAGAATCTGGGGCTGAGTTTCTATACACGCATCCTAAACCCAATTCTTTGGTCGTATCGTCGTCCACGAAAGGAAAATCGAGTCACTCAACGCCATCAGATAAGGAAGGAAAGAAGTTGGACTCGGTGGGCAGAAAATTTTACACTGTCGGTGCAATGGGCATTAAAACGGCAAATTATGCAGCCTGCATGGGCCGCTATCAGTTCAATTTGTGGAAACGCTTAAACGACTTCCTTCCACATGTACCAAAGGAATGTCAGCCTCAGATTAAGAGGCTTCAAAATGAAGGGATGGTACTGGCTAGACATCAAATTAGTGCTGCCAAGCATTCCTTGGAATCTGCTAGCAAGACTCTAGCAACTTCCGTAGCCCTACGCAGACATGCCTGGCTCCGTTCCTCCTCATTGCCATATGATACCAGATCGTCGGTGGAGGACCTTCCTTTTGAAGGCTCTGGACTGTTTAGTTCCACCACTGATACGGTATTACAGGAAATGGATAAGAGTATCAAGACGTCTAAAAGTCTGGGAATCTCTCCCCCAACTAAATACCCTAAGACCAAGCAATGGCCTAGACAATCTTGGTCTTCTAGACAACCGTACAACAAATCGCCTACGGATCAATGGCAAAGACCTCCCTCTTCTCAGTCAAGGTCTTTTCCCCCTAAGAATAAAGGACAATCATCGGGTGCCTATAAGTCGAAGTTTCCCAAGAATCCCAAACAGGGGCTTTGACTTCAGCCTTACTGCTCATACTCGCCTCGCTCCCTTTCTTCACGCATGGCTGGACATTTCTACAGACAAATGGGTTCACTCTATAATAAGAGATGGCTATCTCATAGAGTTTTCTCAAATCCCCACAATTTCCCATTTCGTCGGAACTCCAACGTCACCTGTCCTGATGCAAGAAGTACGATCTCTGTCACTGAAAAACGCTATAGAGATAGTCCCGGCGGCAGATCGTTGCCACGGGATTTATTCCAGATATTTCACGGTCCCCAAGAAGGACGGAGGACTTCGTCCAATTATGGATCTAAGATTTCTCAATCGATTCATTGTTTACAAAAAGTTTCGTATGACCACTTTGCAAAGTATTTTACCACTCCTGCCTCCAGGGACATGGATGGTCACTTTAGATCTCAAAGACGCTTATTTTCACGTCTCCATCCATCCTCGTCACAGAAAATTCCTCAGATTCACGGTCGGAGAGGACCATTATCAATTCAAAGCCCTCCCCTTCGGGCTCTCTACCGCCCCCAGGGTTTTCACGAAGGTAATGGTGGTTGTCGTCGCCCACCTTCGTCTTCAGGGCATTCAGATTTTTCCGTACATAGACGACTGGTTAATGGTGGCAGATTCAAAGGACTGTCTCCTTCAGCACATCACCATTACACTGTCGACCCTATCCTCCCTTGGAATTCTAGTCAATTTGCAGAAATCCATGCTGCAACCTGCAACTCGCGTGCAGTTCATAGGAGCTGTCATAGATTCCCTGGCCACTCGGGCCTACCTTCCTCGCCAACGGGCAGATACCATTCGTCTGGAAATTCGACGTTTGTTCCGATCCAATGTGACATCAGCAGTCCACGTTCAGCGGATCCTGGGTCTCATGGCAGCCACCACCTCTGTGATCGAGTGTGCACGCCTTCGCATGCGTCCGTTGCAGCTTTGGTTTCTAAAGAAATTTCGCCCCTCCTTTCACCCCCCAAGTCTTCGACTAGTCGTGCCTCCTCAGGTCCTTACCTCCCTGCAGTGGTGGCTCGTGGACACCAATTTGCTGGCGGGTGCACCGTTCCAACCGATTGTTCCCGTGATGTCGATCACCACAGACGCCTCCCTGTGGGGTTGGGGTGCTCATACGGACGACACTTGTGTGGGTGCTCCATGGCAGCCCCTTTGGAAACGTCATCACATCAACTATCTGGAACTGCTGGCCGTAAAATTTGCCCTCAGATCCTTGCACAAACAGGTTGCAGGGAAAGCTGTGTTAATATTTACGGACAATACAACTGCAATGGCTTATATCAATCGCCAGGGCGGGACAGTGTCCAGATCCCTTTGCAGGCTAGCTATGGACATATGGGAAGAGTGCCTTCATCGGAATATCACTCTCCAAGCTGCCCATCTGCCAGGAACTTTGAACCAGCAAGCAGATTTCCTGAGCAGAGGAGGAGCATCGGACCACGATTGGGAGCTGAATTCAAAGTATCTCCTCCCTCTTTTTCAACGTCTGGGACATCCCCACATCGATGTTTTTGCAACTCGATTCAACAAGAAGTGTCCCATGTTTTGTTCCAGAGCGGGGTTGGACCCTCTGTCACTGGGGGACGGCCTGTTGATATCGTGGGCTCACAACTTTCTGTACCTATTTCCTCCGATTCCGCTGCTTCACAGGGTGTTGGTGAAAATACAACACGACAAGCCCCATTGTCTTCTAGTAGCCCCCTGGTGGCCTCGGCAAGTTTGGTTCCCGACACTGTTGAGGTTAGCCAAGGGATCCTTTGTACACCTGCCGCAGGAGTTGGATCTCCTCCAGGCTCAGGAGGGCCAGGTCCTTCACTACGATCCTCTGAGTCTCAAGCTGACTCTGTGGGAAATACGCTTTCAGTGATGGACGCTCGTATCAATGATGTCTTGTTGAACTGTCGTAAACTGTCTACTCGGACTTCCTACACAAGGAAGTGGAATCTATTCCTGCAGTATTTGAATTCCTCAAATCTACCTCCTCCGCCAGTGGATTTGAGGTCTATTTTTGCATTTATTTTGTCCAGAATGGACTTGGGTCTCAGTTTTTCGTCGGTTAAAGTGTATTTAGCTGCGGTGTCAGCTTTTCATCCATCTGTTGATGGGTTTTCAGTTTTCTCGCATCCTCAGACAAAACAGTTTTGTAAAGGCCTTATTCGCCTGTACCCTCCCCGTCGTCCTCCAACCCCGGCCTGGGATTTGGCTTTAGTTTTGCGTTTTTTGATGGGAAAACCTTTCGAGCCATTGGCCACTTGCTCTCTAAAATTGCTGTCACTCAAGACTGCGTTTTTGGTGGCCATTACCTCTGCTCGTCGGGTCAGCGAATTGTCTGCTCTGAGGTGTGATCCACCATACTTAAGTTTTTCCCCACATGGGGTTTCATTGTCTTTGGACATCTCCTTTTTACCGAAAGTTGTTTCGGAATTTCATTTACGTTCAGATGTAGTTCTGCCATCATTTTTCCCGTCTCCTGCTAATGAAGAGGAACGGAAATTGCATTCTCTGGATGTTAAGAGAGCGTTGTTGTTCTATTTGGGCAGGACTAAGTCTTTTCGCCAGTCTCCAGCTTTGTTTGTTGCTCACAGTATGCCCTCCCAAGGGAAGAAGATCTCTTCCCAGAGGCTGTCGAGATGGATTGTGGAGGTGATCAAGCTATGCTACGCTTTGGCTAAGAAACCTCTTCCAGGTCAGCTTCGCGCCCATTCTACGAGGGCGGTAGCAACTTCCACAGCTTTCCTGCGAGGTATGCCGTTGGAGGACATCTGCAACGCTGCGACTTGGGCTACTCCGCTCACCTTCGTGAAGCATTATGCCCTTGATGTCCGGTCTTCTCGTCGTGTGGCGTTGGGTCGGTCTATATTGCAGACGGCGCAGATGTAGGGCCTCGGCCCCTCCTCCAGGTAAGAGTTATTGCTTGCTATTCTCCCAAGGGTGTGATGCACAGAGACCACGAAGAAGATAGACAGGTTGCTTACCTGTAACTGGTGATCTTCGAGTGGTCATCTGTGCATTCACACCACCCGCCCTCCTTCCCTTCTGCTCTCGGCCCTTCATCTTGTTTCTTTGAAGGCTGTTGGGCGGCGGTCAGAAGGAACTGGCGGGATCTGCGTGCCCCTCCTTGGTCATGCGCAGTGGAGCCGGCGCGTGACCTGGGAGAGGCGCGAAAATCCCTTTTGCTAGCTACCGGTACCGAGAAGGTCAGCGCAGGCGCAGTATATTCCCAAGGGTGTGAATGCACAGATGACCACTCGAAGATCACCAGTTACAGGTAAGCAACCTGTCTATTCATTACTACCTCACAGCAACAGTGTGGTTGGGAAATGTATGTCCCTTCTGAATATGCTGAAGGCAGATTCAGTGGCCTCTATGTTGCCATGTCCTGAGCTCAGTCATATAGGCCTTTCTTTCCAGATCTGTGGAAGCAAACAAAATGATATCCTGTGTTATGCCAACAACTTTGTATCTGGAGAAGAGAAGATGTTACTGGTTTTTATGTGTAGTTGTACATGTGTTATGCTGTTGGGGTGGGGAGAAGGGAGGAATGCATTCTTTTTCTTTTTGACTTTATGAGAAAGTAAACAAAACATCAGGATTTTTCTTCAATAGACATTCGAATAAAATAAAGGATAATATATTAAAAGTTGGAGACTGGGTTTGCCACATACTCGATGCTATGCCCTGAGATCTCAGCTGGAAAGTTCCATGGGTCAAATTGGTCAGTGTTTCTGTATGGACTTTTGAGTGCAACAGTGATTATCAGCATACATGGTAGTCCCTTGACAAATAAACGAGAGCCCAGTTGGATATTGAAAGGATGTTTTATGTACATCAGAATTATTTCAGTTATCAGATAATGTCCTTAGCACAGTTCTAAAACATACAGTAGACAGAATACATCCTTCATTTTTAAAGACCCTTTTAAAGACCCTTTCTAAGTTTTAACTCTCAACCAGACCTGCTACAGCTCCTCAAAGTTTAAAGTTTGTAAAATGGGGATTACAGTGCTTTGCAGGGGTCGTTTCGTAGAAAAAGAGCTAGGGGAACTCATTAGCATAACTCATTAGCATAACTCATTAGCTTATGCCACACCCACTGACATCACCGGAAGTGTGTCATAAGGCCACACACCCCGCCCCCAACGGTCCCGGCCACCACCGCCGGCCTTGCAGCTCCACTGCCGAGCCCCATGAGGGGCCCGGCGGTGGACCCGCAAGGCCGGCGGGAGTGCAAGGAAGCCCCGCGAAGGCCCTCCCTGGCCTCAGGCAGGCAGGGGTGGGGAGAGGCAGGGAGGAAGCAACTTACCCTCCCTCTTCTCCTGCCTCCTCCTGGCTGAATGAGGGCCGGA